>NC_133225.1:12317791-12626541 GCF_040436345.1 Pagrus major
TTTAGTTGAAAACATTAAAAAATATCAACAGAATGTGAAGAAACAAAAGTTTTGACGCCATGATGTCTATGTTCTGGGACGGGCCCAGTTAAGCTACTGTGCTAGCGCTATAATCACCAACACTTGCCCGGTGCTCCGAGCTCCCACTCATGTTTGCTAGCTGAACAGCTAACTGAGCTAACGAGCTAATGGCAGCTGTAGTTAGCAGCAACTAGTTACTGTAGTCACATGTTGCCCCCTATTTGTGTTGAATTCGACAAGTGGTCAGTTCTTACATATTGCATCCTTAGCCTTGTTCGGTTTCTCAAACTATGCTTTGTTTGGTCCTTGAATTTCAGGGAATTAGGCTAAAAAAGTTCTTGAAAAGTCCTTGAATTAAATGTTTAAGAAAGTGTGGGAGCCCTGTTATTTTTTCCTGCTTTAGAGAGGAATTTCTGCTTCATTTCACAGTCTGTACAGATTGTTTCAAACTATTACTTATTACTCAACGTTCAAACTTCTCATTGAGACTTAACAGAACACAAGCCTTCTATGATGCAGGGATTTCAAGCAGCAACCTCTTTTGGGTTCAGTCTCCTCTTTTCTTTCTCATCCGTTCTTCAGGAAAACAGCATTTGCCTCCTTCTGTTGCCTATTATTCATCTTCCCCTCATTCCCTGTCTTCCTTCTGTCTCTAACCCCTTTGCCAGCCTGACGTTGTTTGCTAAGATCTGTGAGAAGACTGTGCTGAAACGTGTGTTGAAGGAGCTGTGGAAGCTGGTGATGAACACCATGGAGAAGACCATCGTTCTGCCGCCGCTCACGGACCAAACGGTGAGAGCACTCCGCCCTGCAAAAGCACATACGACCAAACAAACATGCACAATAATATTGCTAAGCCACACATGTTATTTTGGCACCGACTGTGCCTGCTGTACATCCAAGGATTTATTTTTAGTGTGGATAAACAGACAAGTGCACACATTCATACAAACACGCACATCATCATGATCTGTTCGGGCTTATTTAAGTGTGAATGCTGCGACAAAGAGATACAAATACCCGATATGATGTTGACCATAAGGTAGACAGCGGAACAATGAAGTACAAAACATGTAACACACATGCACCCACACAGGCACAAACACACACACCTCCAACTGCCAAGGCAGCCTCAAAAGAAAAAAGGAGGAGGAGGTGGAGAATGAGGAAAGGGAATACAAAGGCAGACATTTTGTGCGTGTTGCGATTCAAGATGGCCCTCTTTTATAAACAAAAGCTCAAACTGCTTCTGCATCACATCTACATGGCATCCTATCCACTTCTTAACCCCTACACAGATTATATTTAACATCGCCCCCAGTGCCTTCATTCACCCAGACAATTAAAATGGAAAAAACTGGAGAAAAAAAGGAGTGCACCATATCATTCTAACACCAGCTCATGGCTGCTCTCCAGTATGTCAGCCAAAAAGTATTTGGAGAGATTCCTGATTTATGAGTAACTCACAACAGAGTGGCAGAACATTAATTTTTGCCCAGAGGATCTGGCCCACTTCCAAAACGAATCATACATTTTGGAAAGCAGCCTCTTGTTTTCTTTTGTTTTGGATATATGTGTTCTTATTTGTGTTTGGTTATAACTAAAGAGCCTCATATCACTGTTAAGACGGTGATCTCTGGTTACCATGTGCGGCGCTCACCAGTATCAACACTACTGGTTGAGCCATAGGTCTGCAGTTATTAGCCCCTGTCCAATTGAGTTTATCCAATAAGAAAAAAGAACGAGGAACAAAATTAGGAGAAGATAGCGAGCTCTGAATGTGTGCAAATGCCACATTATCATCTTATTATAGCTTTTTTTTCCATTTAAAGGTGCAGTATGTTAGAATTGGCCCATTGTCAAAATACATGCTCCAAACAAGTAGGGGGCAGTATTTCACCAGAGTAACGGCTAAGTGCTGCTAACTGTAAGCTAGTTAGTTAGTTAGCCGTGCAGCTAGCGGTCAGTGCTGGGAGCTCAGAGTGGGTGCTGGGGCTGACTGGTTAGAATGCTAACTTCAGTAGATGTCTGCAACATAATATAAAGACGTCTTGGATGTAACGTAAAAACTAATTTTGCTTCACATTCTGTTGATGATGTTTGTTAATTCATAGCCTATTTGGCAAATATGCAAGAATTTGCCAACTGTTGAATTCATACTGTTATTTGTTCACATTGTCTTGATAATTTTAATAAATTCTGAATGTTTTTAACTAAACTTCCTACATATTGCACCTTTAAAGTTGCTATTAAAAGCTAAAACAATTATTTCATATATTCTTAAAAAATTGCAAAATGACAGTGAATTTCCTGGCTCCCTCTGTCCCTGTAGTCAGTCCAGGCTTTAGACAGGTATCAATCGGTCCAAGTCCCTCCAGCCCTGGGGCCAAAACTTGTGTTTTTTTTGATTGATGTGGGGCTCTTTGCAGCTTGACTGACCCTTCTCTCTGGTTGTTGTTGTTGTGATTACTATTACATCCCGCTCCCACCGCTCTCCCTCCACAGATGATTGTAAGTACAGCACTCCTGCGTGTGTGTCTGTCTGTCTGTCCACGGTGGTTGGTTCTCTGCTATATGTGGCTGCGATCTACCCCTGTTTTTTACCCCACATCGCACCCTCTCCCTTCTCACAGCCTCACCTCTCAGAACTGTCCCATCTCTGTTCTCTGTTCAATCCTCTTCCTTCTCTTCTCCTCTTCTCTAACACTGTCTCTCTTTTGAGAAGACAGAAGCATGGTGCATTCCTGACTGGTTCTGATAGGTCCCACTTCCCCCTCAACAATCTCCACCAATCAATGCCCCCCTTCTTCCGCTGTGTCTTCTTCCTGAACACTCTCCTCAAACAGGAAGTGGTGCTCCTCTCTTGCGCCTGGTGTTGCCTTGTTTCTTCTCATGCATTGTGTCCTTTTACTGAGACTCTGGTGGGGTGACTCTGATCTCTCGGTGGCTTGGTATCTGGTGTCCCGCCCCACCCCCCTCTCCCTCCTTCTTAACCTCAGTCGTCCCCCCACTGTTCCCACCTGTTCCCACCTGTTTGAAATGTGTCCTGCCCCTCCCTCCCACCGCCCCACTGTGGGTTTGTTGCTTGCATCTGGTCTATTTCAACACTGCAGTCCTCTCTCAGTATACTGTACAACACTGTACTGTACTGTATGTCTCTGCAGACCTGTCATGTTGGTCTGTCCTGGTTTGATTTCATGTTCTGTTGTTACTATGATGATTTTCATGCTGGTATTATGTCACTGGTCCTCGTGGCTTTTCTTACAAGACGATATTGGTGTGAACCGATGTTGGTTAAAAAACGGTGCATTCAATGTACCCTGCAAAAACAGGTTTGGAACTGACCCTACATGATATAATGAAGCATCTAGTTTAACATAAGAACTTTAACAATAGTCCATCCTGATCTTTGAACTGTAGTGTACGCTTTAGTACACAGCCAAAACGTTGTAATGTCACACAGGAAGTTTTTTTCTAATGAGCTGATTTTACGCCTGTGTTTCAGTCCACATGATCTGTGGCGCTTATCTATTGTTATGTCAAGCATAACCTGTGGTGGAAGAAGTATTCAGTTTCTTTACTTTAGTAAAAGACACAACACTAATCTGTGAAAGTGATCTAGTACAAGTAAAATTATTAAAACTATTGTAGTATTTCTAAAGTACTACAAAGGTACCATTGAGTCTTAGGGTTAGGGTTAGGGTTAGGGTTAGGGTTAATTATTATATTATTGGGTTATTTTTATTGATGAATTTATGTGTAAATAGCATTTTAGTGTTAACTGCTAAGTTAAACTATTTTCACGTATTGTTGGGCAGAAAAATCTGTTGTGCCAAGTTATCACAAAGAGCTTTTATGTACTGAATGCTATGATGTGTTGATTTTACTTTATCTTTATTTAAGGAATAGTTTCTACATTTTACGTTCTATGTTTTTTCACTCAGTTTCTTTCTTGTCAAGAGCTAGGTAAGAAGATTGATACCACTCTCATATCTTTGTGCTAAGTATGTAGCGAGAGCCGGGGGGGGGGGGGGTTATTAGCTTGGCTTAGCATAAAGACTGGAAGTGGGGGAAACTGCTAGCCTTGCTCATACTAAAGTTCAATCCACCTAGCAGCACCTCGAAAGCTCACTAATTAACATGTCATATGTAATCCACACACAAGCAGAAATTATGAACTGACAATTGTGGATTTCCTGGGTGTTACATGCTGTATTACATGGTATTTCTTGGCGACCAGCAGCCAGGACACAGTGCCTTCCTTGAGTCCTGATGCATAGTACTAGCACATAACTACCTGTAAAATCCCAACCCGCCATTGTGTGTGTGTACAGATTAAACAAAAACAATATAATGTGTTGATTTGTGAGCTTTAGAGGTGCTTGTTGATTAATTTTTTGCACCTGTGGTAAAGCCGGGCTAGTCTTTATTCCAAGCTAAGCTAATCATCTCCCCGCTCTACCGCTTCACTTTTATCGATTCTGATTTTCTCATCCAACTCTTAAAATGTCAGACTTCTTCTTCATCATTCAAATCCTGGGATTATTTCATGTCATCGACAGGAGAGGTTTGAATTCCACAATGTGCACATTTTTACTGGACAATGCTCCTGACGTTTCCTATCCCTTATTGCTTATTACAGGTGACCAGGCCCTCGTATCAGACCACATAGTGTGGCCCTATAATTGTAGCTTCCCTTAAAATAGCACAGCAATGTGAGATTGTCAAAATGGGTTTAAACACTTGTCAAGCCAGTGTCATCTGCAAATTTCAAAGCAAATTTTGTCAGCATCCATTTACTCCATGTATGCTGCTCTCGCTCTGTCAACCAGATTTTGGTCAGGTTTGTCTTCTTTGTTTTGTTATAAGTCACAAAATATGCTGCTGTTGCTTCGGAGGCTGAGCTAATTAGCAACGCAAAAGGAGGTGACGTCTCTAGAAGTGAGAAGTATCCTCAATTTTCTTTTTACATTTGGCAAAGCAACATATGCACTTCTGATTGCGTATTCTCATGTAGCCAAATGAGGGTGAAGTCAGTCTGCAGGGACTGGCCACTGCTTGAAGTATTAACCAAATGCTCTCTTTCCAGGGGAGGCTGAAGAGTGCTTCTCACAGTGATGTAAGGACTAAACCCCTTCAGATCAATGTGTCTTGTCTCTCTCCTCTATGTCTTCTTCTCCGTGTCTCCGTCTCTCTCTCTCCCTCAGCTCGCCGGTCAAACAAAGCAGTGGAAATATTGATTTTTCACTTTTGTTTTTACACAACATTCCTCTGTAGTGCTGTTTATATGCTGTGAAATGCTGTAGGAGTAGCCACCTACACTGCCAGCCTCGCCACAGGTCATACACTCTCATCTACATGCGGACATTTGCAGCTGCAGAAACAAGGAGTCAAGGAGCTCAATCGTCACTTAATCCCACTTGGGATTTGAAAGCAACACGTTTGTTTCGTAATTGCTATCTACATTACATGCAAAAAAATAAAGTAGGGCGGGGTTCAGCTTGCAAGATCAGCACAAGTCAAAGCGGCTGAGCTTCACGAAGCAAAGCTGCGAGCAAGTGATGGTTGGCACTTTGACTTGCAGCTTATAGAGCATTTTAGTCACAAAAAGTCTCGCAGGATCAGAATATTTGGCATAAAATAAAAAAAGGCACCGCTATCTACTGTATTTTCTCTCAGTTTAATGCAGCGCAGCAGTGGAGGAAGGCTGGATTACTCTGCAGTGAGCCTGTCAGACTCTGCTTGCCCGACTGAATCTAGTCTGTAATCAGAGATAGGACGTGAAGGTGCAGTCGGCAGCACTTAGGGATATATTCTCTTACCAGAGTAATGCATTAGGCTGGACTTTGCGGTAAATACCTGCATACACCTCAGTGTGTGTGTGTGCCTGCACGTGTGTGTCCATGAGTGCACGAGTATGTGTTCTTTCTTGCCCTCACCACGACGAGCTGAGCCACTTTCCCTTCTCTTCATACTGAAATGTCTCAGTGTGTGTGTGTGTGTGTGTGTGTGTGTGTGTGTGTGTGTGTGTGTGTGTGTGTGTGTGTGTGTGTGTGTGTGTGTGTGTGTGTGTGTGTGGATTTGTGCAGCGGAGTGTAATGTTTTGGAATGAATAAAACACAGATAAGTGTGATAACAGCACTTGAAGGAAAAGGTACCTTGACATCTGTAAAGAGGCTTAGCGGGACTGTTTATGAATGTGTGTGTGTGTGTGTGTGTCAGAAACGTCGCTGTCCTCTGTGTGACACTAAGCCGTTTACTGCTGCCCTGCATTGTCATGATAATAACAATACTCTCCACCTCTCCTTCTCTCCACCTCTCTCTCTCTGTCTCTTCCAGGGAACCCAGCTCATCTTTAATGCCGCCAAGGAGCTGGGACAGCTGTCCAAGCTGAAGGTACAATATGTTTTTACACCATAACGTTCTGAGCCTGACGTCAGTGCTTCAAATCAAGACTTTAATTGCTTAGAAAACATGAGACAGAGCACGTGAAAGGACAGACTGGTCGTTTATGTCCATGCTTCTATTGTTGTCGTCCTCAGGAGCACATGGTTCGCGAGGAGGCCAAAGCACTCACACCGAAGCAGTGCGCTGTGATAGAGCTCGCCCTGGACACCATCAAGGTAGAAACTTTACATGCGTGCAGACTTTAACTTTATTTCTAAGAGTTGATGGGAGGACAGTATGCATGATTAACATCCATTACTCTACAAATTCTTTATTTCAAACATCCTGTTCCTTTGAAATTGGTTAAGAAAGGGAAAATAAGACATACTGTATGTAAAATAGACAAGAGTACCTATTTTACAAGATAAGAAATGATTCAGGGGGTTTAGAGCTGGACAGTGTAACATCACTTGACTGAGCTGCTGTTAGTGGGTCCAGAATTAATAGCAAGTCCTGCTACAGTCAGTTTGTTAGCTGGATTAATTTAGGGTTTTAATTATTTTTCCATTATTGAATTCTTTTCTCTTCTTTTTTTTTTTTATTAATTGATTTCATTATTTGGTTATAAAACATGAGAAAACAGTGAAAAAAAGATGACCATCATAATTTCCTAGAGCCTCAGATGAAGACATTACTGTCTGATTGCTCTCAGCAACAGTCCAAAACTCAAAAATATTCAATTTATTAGAACAATTAACATTTGGTATTTTGCCTGAAAAATAACAATAAATCCCTTTTCAAAAGAGTTTCCAGACATTTTCCTGTCAATAGACTAACAGAACAATCAGTTAATCCGTTATTCAACCAGTCTTGGCAGCTCTGAACTATTGTGTTAAAAGTTTTGATCCCTATTTTCCCCCAAAAATGTCTTCTCTTCCTCGAAAATCTTGCCATAGAAGGTAAGTTACAGCTATGTTCTTCTTTTGTCTGTGCGCCTTTGTATACGTTAGCAATATTTCCATGCTGGTGGTGTGGGTCTGAAGAAGACGTTCCTGGAGAAGAGTCCTGACCTCCAGTCTCTCCACTACGCCCTGTCGCTCTACACGCAGGCTACAGACAAACTCATTAAGACCTTTGTCCAGTCACAGAACTCACAAGGTAACCTAATGCTCTTTATAATGTGTGGCACTCTTCTTCCTTTTTCTCCTTTCTACTTTTTTTTTATTCCGTTTCCAGTATCAGTTAATTTCTAATGTTTCATAATTCTCTGATTGAGGTTGCTGTATCCTCGTTGCTCTCTACGCGGTGTCTCCCACTCCTCTGTTGACGTTAGGGTTTTCCCAAACGCTGAGCTCTATATACTGAAAATATCTTTTCATGCTTTGTAGAGCATGAAGTCGAGGCTGCGCATCATTTTTCTCTCTGCTCTGAAATGCTGAGTCTCCTGGTAGCCAGCCTCCGGAAACACAGAGACTATTCTTTACATGATCTGACAGCTATTTGTAATGAAAAAATAAATACCAACCCCCTCTTTTCTGTGATTCTGCTGCTCAGCCTCCATCCTACCGTCAGATGGCTACACAGCAGCCGTCATATTTGTGGAAGCGCTGATGCTGACACATTGTCCCTGAGCACCGCTGCTAGAAATACCATTCGAGTGGATGGTAGTTTAAAATTTAATTAGCAAAATGTCATGCGGTTTTTGGAGCATTTTTACAGCAGCTTTGCAGATCAAAAGAATTCAAAGTTAAGATTAGAGATACATTTATCTATCAGGGTCTCACGTCTTCAGCGACAGTTCTTATAAATGTTGGTCTGTTTTTCTCTCACTAATTCTTAAATTCGACCTCATATTTCTATATGTTTCTCCTCTCTCTGTCTACTCCCTCCCTCTGCCCCGTCTGTGGGCCAGTGTTCGGCGGGAAGGGGGTGAGGTTCACCACTAGTGAGGATGTTTACCCAGAGAAGGGTATGTGGCACTCAGGCTCAGGGGCCTGAGACATCCAGGACTACCAGAAAGAGACCAAGCCCAACTCCCTTCACACTCCACTCCCCCCCCCATGTGCATCCTGAAACTCCCCTGCCTGCTCAAACTCATCCCAACAGACAAATGCAATGCACAGATTCAACATACTTCCTCTCTTCCTCTCTCGATCTCTGCATTTTTTGCACACACACATACTGTACATGCCCACCACAACAATAACAACATAGACTTTATGCATTCATGCATGTAATGTTATACACTGATGTCTGTATGTACGGAGCTGCACTGAATACATACGCCATGGACGGTATGTATGAGCAGACACTGAAGCATGATGTGCTGACATCAGACAAAAAGAATAGAAATGCATTAAAGTGTGGAGGAACCCTGATCCAGCATGATGTCACCGAGAGAGGCCTGAGGGCCGATTGAGCGTGTGTGTGTGTGTGTGTACACGTGGGTGAGAGGCTGAGCAGAGCCGATGTGACTGAGTGAGACTGTCCTAAAGGTTGCTGAAGCAGAAGCATCAGTGTATCAGAGTATTGTCTGTCTCCAGTGAAGAAAACAGAGAGGAAAGCCTCCTCCTCCTCCTCCCCAGCGTTACCACCCCTCCCGCTGTGTTTGAAATGAAAGACGCCGACGAAGAGGACTAGGATTATTCTGTCTGAAGATGATGATGGCTGCTGGCTCTAGTTTGTCTGGGAGGGCTCCCTGTCCTTGCCTGCTCCATCATCGCACACAAACACAGACAGAGACGGACACATACAAACGCACACATACACATACACGCGGCTCGTTCCCACGTGCAGCGCGGCCCGCCCTACAGCAGTGATGAGAAAGGATGCTCAGTTCACCCTCTCCCCCCCCCCTTCACCAGATTGGGCCAATCAGAAACAGTCCCTCAGGTCAGGTGGTCTGATTTCTGTCACTTTAGATTAGATTCGCAGGATTTGACGCTTGCTCACAAACGCTCAGGCGGGATGATGCAGGAGTCTGTTTGCGTTCGGCTAATTCAGTGTTTGTGTGTTGACTTCATTTGACGCAAGACGCCGACAGTTCTCTCAGATGGACAACCGTGGTTAAGGCTCCAGTGAGAGACGACTAATAAAATACAAAGCTGTGTTGTTTTCCTATGGACAGAAGTATGGAAGCAACAAACGACCGTGCGAATATCTAATTAAGATATTTAACCACCACTGAATACATCATATTGAAATGTAAAAACTACTGAATGGATGGCACTAAAAGGGTGTACTCTGAAAAGCATCTGTTTGAATTTGTTTGGTCTGAATAGCCTTCTTTGAAATTTCCATGAGGTCATTTAAATCTTTGCAGTTTCAAAAACACAAACTAAGTCAAAGTGCTTTTGTGCCACTGACAGGCTCAGATTGTTATTCTAAATGACTGACAACATTATGGAAAGGATCCTATAGAGATACACCTTTTTGTTTAACCAGAAACAAATGTCATATCACAAACTCATTGTTAAGTACGCTTCATTCAAACAGAAACAAAATAAAACTCACTAAAACTGTCTAGGTGAGTCCTTCCACTGTTCCAACAATCACCGACGCTGGTTTGATTTAAATGAACCCTTAATTCACAGAGTTAGATGTGAAAATGTCCTGGTTCTACACTCGGTTTTTCACCACTGCATTTTTTTGATGCCCGACCTTCCTCTTATAGCCATCTTGGTTGTTTTCCAGTTGGCGATTTGAGGGGGGACCTGTAACTGATAAAATATCTAGAATTATAACATTTTTACGAAACACGTTTGTGTTTTAACCGGCGCAGCTTTTCTAGCCTTTACAGCCTGAACGGCCCAGGAAACTCACAGACCAAAGGCATGTGTTGTTATTCACTCAAGTGACGCTAATCAGCCAATTAAATCTGTGTATTGGTTTAAGAACTGTGATTACGGGGGGCCCACTAGCAAAGCAGATGCTTTGTCCTGGCTGCAGTGGCCAAAGGTTCGAGTCCGACCTGCGGCCCTTTGCTGCATGTCATTCCCCCTATCTCCATTTTCTGTCATCTCCCCGAGCTGTCCCATCAATAAAGCCATAAAAAAAGACAAAAAAAACAACAGACAGTCGGAGAAAATCGACAGCAAAAACAGAGCCTTAAAGCATGAAATGACTCTCACATGTTCTTTCTGCCAGCAGGCAGTTTAAAATTAGTGTGACTCATAAATAGGACCGTTGCGTTTATTAAAAGCAGCAATGTGATGTGCCACTACCAGACAGCATAGAGCAAGTTATGAGCAAACATACCCAGGAAATAAATTATTTTATATGGCACTGAACCTGAGTCATAACACAACACAAATTTTACAATTAGCAATTTTGAAACTGGACAAGTTTAGCTACTTGGATTTCCTCTCTGACTTTCTGAATTTGGGATGCCTAAAATAATCTAGTAAATAAGCAACTAGAGCACTAAATAAGCAAGTTTTTTTTTTCTTGTTGCATAATTGGAAGTTTAAAACAGGATAAATCAGACCACACAAATTCAGATGCATGGTTTTCGAAATCACTATCCACCCAGTCATATTCAAATTAAAAACAAAAAAGTTTTCATATTACACAATTAAGTATTCGTTTGCTAATTAAATTTAAATGAATAGTGGAGGTAAATGTAGAAAATAACAAAGTGAGTCCTTCCTGTCAGCAGCTGGAAGTCTATGACTGTAACAAGGATGCAAATTAACTTCCTGCCAAGCAGTTTTCACTGGATAGTTTTTCATCATATTAGAGTAGATGATTAAAGCAGGATGGCTGAACGAAGCTCGACTGCTGCTGATCAGTGATGACTGCAATTCTTACACACTGCAGGCTACGAGCTGCTTTATTTGTAACTGGAATAATCAGGGGTCATCTTTGAATAAGCAAGCGTGGGTGACGCTTTGCTGCAATCACAGTACAAGTTTGATAATTAATGGTTATTCTGGTGAAGATTTTCAATATGGTGCTAAATTTGCAGCTCTGATTGTCGTGTTTATTGAAGGAGAAAAGCCTGCGTTTTTCTTGGCAAAATCTTCCTACATCCCAGCCAGCAAAGTTTCTTTCTCATCTTTTATGGACGTCCTCCACAGAGTAGTCGAGGCCAGATGGATGACTGCTGCTCTCTTTGGTCCTGCTGGCAGCGAGACCAACAATCCCATAATGCTCCCTAGAGAGATGCAGAGCGCTGCATGCCAGGAACACTCTGCCGTCTAACTCCCACAGACACCTTGTTTAGTGGGCGGCTGGTCGAAAACACACACACACACACAAACGGGCTGCTGGTCGTCGCCACAAAGATACCGTTGACAGAGCGAGGACACTAATTAAAACATTGAAAATTAATGTCCATCTGTCACCGTATCCTTCTGGAGATGTATGTGGATCGCAACCACTTGTTCACACGCTGCACAAAACCACATAGAGGCACTGAGGAAAGATTTGTCCACCGTCTCCCTCCCAGACAAAAGAGATGGAACCTGAGTGGAGCCATGAGGGCTTCTTCACCCGAAAACAGTCTTAAGGAGTCAAGCAGCAAAGGACCCCAGGACGTGAGCTTGGGCTCAGGTCCAGAGTTGAGTTATCTTGGATGAAGAAAAACACACAAAAAGTAGTACAAGGACAAAACTAAAACTACACTGTGGAGAAACAGTGTACGGTCCTTGTAATAAGCATCAGTTAATATGTAATAAGACCCTCAATAGTCCTTATAGGATGCTTAGTAACATTAATAAGACTATGTGATGATAATAATAATAATAATTATAATAATTGTATCGTAAATCTGTTTATTTTGTAAGACACCTGCAATTGTTTTTTATAATCTAACAATAAATGTGTTTATTATGCTGCTATTACCACTCATACAGTCTTAATAATGTTAAGGAGCATATAAAAGGACATATAAAGGTCTTATTAACTTTTAACCAACATCAACCAGCCTTAATATAAAGCGCTTTATTTAGAGAGTCTGTTATCAGACGTGCCATCCGTCACCAACAGATCTGAGAGGCTGAACTGCTCCTCTCTTGTTCCCCTCTCTCGTCCCTCCTCTTGCCATGCTTGGGTAAAAGTGTTTACCAAGGAATGGGTGTGTCCACCTGTCTCGATCCATCTGAGCATGTCCTGACCTGATCTATGTCAGGGGGAAACCACACTGTCCAGTTGACCTTCTCCAGCTTCTCTCCTGTCTTCTTCTCTGCCTCTTACTAACCACCCTGCATCCCAACAGACACCTTGCAAGCTATGAGTGGGCACAGATTACCGTCCTCACTGGATCCAAATTATTAACTCTCAGACCGCTGAATTCAGTCAGTGTCTAATGATAATGCAGAATGCCTTACTGAAGGATTTAATAGCGTTTATTTCAGGCCAGTATAACACATCCTCTGGACTGTAGTTGTAGAGTTGTTGAGAAATGTTTTCATCAGCTCATCAGTAAATGTAAAGTAAATGTTATTCTACTATATTAAACACATATGCCCACTCATAGCAGCTTAGTCTGATTGCCCACTTCCAGACCACAACATATGCACAAGCAGATCACTTTGCCTTATTTTAAGTCCTCCTGTCACACAATGATTAGTTCAATACAAATAAATGTTTGGCTTGTGATATCCAAAAGGTGACAGTCAAATCCATTTCAATGTTCAAATAATCAAATTGAAATGGAGTTAGTCTGTAACCTTTCAAAACAAGGAGGAGAATTTGGAATAGAAGGCGTAGTAGTCTGTGTCGGTGTTTGGTCTGTGATAGGAGTCTCATGTGAACACATTCAGAGGTACTAACGAGCCCTCCGCTCTCTGTCTGTCCCGTCAGGCTCTGGGGTGGACGATGCCGTGGGAGAGGTGTCCATCCATGTGGAGATTTTCACTCATCCCAACACTGGAGAGCACAAGGTCACAGTGAAAGGTAAAGGAAAAGATTTGTTTTTTTGCTCCCTCTTTGTTTTCACCTCTGAAAGTTTAACCACGGATCAGTGAGGGTGAGAATTTATTCTGGATGCTGGTACAAGCTTTCAACCATATCATATGGCCTTCATCTGCTTACATTACTTTAATATTGTAATACTTTTATTATATATATTTTTTCGCAGGTAATTAGTAACTTTATCGGAATACAATTTCTAAGTAAGCCTCCCAACCCTGGTAATAAGTTCGTGTATGTGTATGTGTGCGTTCTTAATAAGTCCCACAGCTACTGAGCTTGCATGCCAACAGATCCATCTTGATGATCAAACATGATCCACTAATGAAGATCATGTGGTAAGGTTGTGGCTAGTATGTGTTGTGTCAGTACGATCAGTACGACAAGCTGATTACATAATAAGCAAATTATTACAAATTAGCTTTTTCAAATGTGGCCGTCGCCCCAAAAAACACAACTGAGAAAAACAAAAAAAGTTCCTCAACACCGTCCAAAAATATACACAACCAAAACCACAGAGACAAGAAGTGTTGTCAGTAGTATTCCAGCATCAAACCAGCATGCATGAGTCAGTTTAAACCGTATTTTATCAAAACAAAGACAGTGCTGTATTGAGCCAAGAGCCTTTAATAACAGCTAGAGTCACCAATACTCCAGCTTTAAATACATCCATGAATCTAGATGCCACTAAATCCTACACACTGGACCTTTAGTAACAGCTACGAATAACAAATCCTGTGACTCTACTTTGCCAGACATAGTGCCTATAAAAAGTGCTGAACCCCCTTGGAAAATCTTGCATTTTATTCTTTTACAACATTTAATCAAAGTAGATTTAATATGACTTCTTTCGGTCACTGATGATCAACGGATCAAGAAAAGGACAGTTTTCTGTACATGTTGCATCAGTATTCACCACCCTTTAATAGGTCACACTGGTTAGCACTGGAGCAGCCAACTGGTTTTGGAAGTCACATAATGAATTACATTGAGTTAACGTGTGTGTAGACAAGGGGTTTCAATTGGTTGTAGTACAACAGTATATAAAAGGTATAAATGATAATCAAGAAGCAAAAAATAATAAAAAAACAAATAGGTAAATGAGTGCAGATTAGTAATAAAATACACATTTTCCTGTGTCAAAGGCATTTGGAAAGTCATATGTGATAAAGTCATAAAGGCTGGTGCCTGACTGCTTTCCAGCTGCCAAAGAAAAATATGACTTTGTAATGAAATGAAATCCCAATTCTCCTCCTTCGCTGTCTTAACAAGTATCTGATTATGAGGCCTGAGGGAGAGCCAGTATTTTCTTGTTCTGGATTTTCTCCTCACTCACACTTTTTCTCACTCTTCACACATTTTCTCCACATCGATCTCTCTCTCTCTCTCTCTTTCTCTCTCTCACCCACTCCTCCGCATTCTCTTTCCCTCCATTTTCTCCATCTCTCCCTCTCCGACTGCCTCAGTGGTGGCTGCCAACGACCTGAGGTGGCAGACACAGGGAATATTCAGGCCGTTTGTGGAGGTCTACATCATCGGTCCTCACCTCAGCGACAAGAAGAGGAAGTACGCCACCAAGTCGAAGAACAACAGCTGGGCTCCTAAATACAATGAAACCTTCACTTTGTGAGTGATACTGCTGACAATGATTCTTCAGAGACCTATTATGCTTTTTCCTTTGTTCCCTTTCCTTCAGTGTGTTATATCGGTTCTTGTGCATATAAAAAATCTTTAAAGTTAAAAAGCCCAAAGTCCACATCAACAGAAGCTCCTCTCTCCCACAGAAAACCCTGCTCCTGAAACGCCTCATAATTCCGTGACTTTGTGACATCACACTACATCACCGTGTCACACATTTGCAAAATTGCCTAGCGGCTAGTTCGGCTTGTAAGACTTGATTTAGCACAGCTGCTCTGATGTTTTTAGTGGTGTTGGGTCAGGCATGTGTGGGCTGACCAATCAGAGCAGACCGAGTATCCAGGAGGAGGGGCCTTAAAGAGACAGGAACTAAAAAAGAGCGTTTCAGACAGAGGAGGAACACTGCTGCAGATCTGGATAGTATGAGAAAACAGATGTGTTTTTGAGCATTAAAGCATGTAAACGAATTCTAGTAGTGACCTAAAATAAAATCATGAACCTGAAAATTACCATAATATGTCTCCTTTAAGGTTGTGGAAAATTACAGAGTGCTAACAGATTGTTAACTCTTCTCTCCACTGCAGCACTCTGAGTAACGAGGTGGGCCCTGAGTGCTACGAGCTGCAAGTGTGTGTGAAGGACTACTGCTTTGCGCGAGAGGACCGCACCGTAGGCATGGCCGTCCTGCAGCTTAAGGACGTGGCCTCCAAAGGCAGCGTCGCCTGCTGGCTGCCGCTGGGTAAACGCATCCACATGGACGAGACAGGCCTCACCGTGCTGCGTATCCTCTCCCAACGCAACAACGACGACGTGGCCAAGGAGTTCGTCAAGCTCAAGTCCGACCAGCGCTCTGCTGAGGAGGGCCGGAGCTAAGAGACTGAATTTAAAACCGTCTGAGGCTCGATCAGACATCGCCATCTACTGCCCCGGGGCTCTTCCCGAGCCACTGCTAGCCACTGCCCTGATGATCCAATGTTGTAAAAGCACAGATAAGACAACAATCACCATACATCCAGTGCTGTAAATACATTCATTTCAGTGGAGAGGACACAGTGCTTAACATCACCACTAATTTTCATCAAAAAGCACCAGTGTCTTTATGTTTGCAGATGTTATCAGCCATCCTTTTGATGAAGAAAACATAGAGTTTAATCATATATCGGCTCTCCTCTCTCCGTAGAGGTGAAGCATGCCATACACACTCACACCTCGTTCGACTGGTTAAGGTGAGAAATATCTTGTAGCCTTTAATACTTTGGCGTTCTTTCTCACTTTCCTCTGCCTTTTTTACTTTTACCCCTTCCACTTTCCGGCTCCTCTCGTCCCTTCTCTCGCCTCCAGCCGCTCGGAGAAGGGACTGCAAGTGCCAACAAATAATCGCTGATATAACGCCAAGACCAGCCCTAAGCACAACAGGACCAAACTGTCCAACTGACCCATTTACAACGACAACAAAATGGCTGCGAGGCCTCAAACATTCCAGATATAACAGGTGGGGAACAAAGCACTATTTAGTTTTGGTAATTTTTAATATTTATTTATTGCTTTCTTCCAAATTATATTTATATTTAAATATATATCATATTATATAATATATGAAGGACATATTCAGAGTTATATACAGGATTATTCAATGGACGTGCGGTACTTGAAAGATTGTCCTTGTCCGTCTTTATGTCCGTCTACCCTGTAACAGAGCACACTGCCTGACACCCTCAATGCCTTCTGTCTTGTTGACCCTAGTACTCTGTGTGTGTCTTATATAGTGACTGTGTAGAGAGGTTAATCTGATGGATCCGTCAGAGCGTATGCGTGTGTGAATGTATAATCTGCGTCAGTGAGTGTGTTTGTAAGACGTTCTAATGTTGACCTCATGTAGCCGCCCGTGTTGCCTGTTACCTGCAAATGTAATCACAGGAAGCCATCACACAGAGGACGATGTTCATATTCAGATAAGATTTTCTAAGTGTCTTTTATTTAGTGGAGGATGCCTCTTATAGTTTTTTTTGTTACTGTAAACATTCCACAGTTAAGAAAATACAACTTGCCAAATCAAAACCTGCATGCAAAAAGATGATAAAAAGCTGTCCCTGAGGGAAAAAATAGAGAGCCAAAGTCAAGCCCCTTCCAGTTTCCCTCATGGGACCTTATTCTGGAAAAAATATGTATGGCAGTGAATGGAGAGAGACAAATCATTTTTTGATCCCTTTTGAATTGTGCCATGAACTACACATATGATGTTTGTTAGTTTAAAAGATAATTTTCCAAGTCATGAAATAAGGTCCCATGGGGTCCACCGGAAGAGGCGTGACTTCGGCTCTCTATGTGGAGGTTACAACATCTCACACCCTGCACCCCAGGGAGAGCATGAACCGCTAATGATCTGCCACCCATGATCCCTGATGATCAAAACTGCAGATGCAAGAGAAGTCAGACCTCTGCTAAAGGGCTGCAGATCCAGACCACACCAGGTCTGGAGCTGACATTTAAAAGAGGGCCTACTGTTTAGTAGGGATTTAGAAGCACAGGGGTCTTTAATGCACCCGTAATAACACATTTATACTCTTTTTTTTTTTTTGTCTTTCAGTAATTGTTTATGGAACGACAGCAATTCCAAATCATCCTCCAGTTCAATTTATTTTATTTGATCATGTGAAACGAAATGTTTCGACTTTGAGCATGTCTCTTAATTCTATTTTCATGAAAAGACTTATTTATCTATAAAAGTTGTGTATGTTTTTTTTCCAAAAGCATCCAGCAGAAATGGATGTAGTCCTCAGACTCAAAGAAAGGGTCCAAGTTTAATAAAAACAGGGTGTTTTCTCTTTTTTTTTAAAAGTGGGAACTGATGAGGGCCTCTACCCCCGAAGCACTTGATCATAAAAGAATATAATTTAACAAACCCCCTCTTTTGAACAAGGTGTAAGAACTGAACTCTATGCATCTAATCTATAAAGATCTATGTAGATGAGTCATCTTTTTTGAAGCAGTCTTATAATGTTTACATTGTGGATTATTCTTCTTATTATATCAGCACAAGTGTTTGTCTGATATGTTGTAAATGCCGTCTCTATTGTAATGGGCCAAATATCACAGCTGTCGTAGAGCTGATTAGAGGCTGGAGTTTGTTTGTACAGCTTCTCAGTGCAGAGGAACATAATCTGGAACAGAGAGATCAATTGTCGTTGATTGGCACTGTAAATAGCTCGGATGTAACAAACACGTCGGACTATGTGAAGTGAAGTTTGCTGCTCTTTTGTAGACTTGAATTTTGCTCTGGGTGACTGGGCAGATGGGAATTATGTGGGTATTGGGTGCCCGATTTGGATATGTAGCTGTTATTGAAAGATATAGGGGGGCCGTGTACACACTGGAGATAAATAACATCGATCATTTAACGGGCTCGATTCAGAGCCAAATAAAAACGCAGCACAACAACTACCCATCTACACATGTTGTGTCACTCTCTGGTGTGTACAAGGTCTTTTACCCGAGGGGAAATCTGCACAGTCTTTTAATAACTTTAAATAACATGTACACAACTGTCACATAGCTGAAAATGCCACGAAAAAAATCTTTATTTATTGCTGTTGACAATGATACTCTAGTCAAAGGAATTCCTCCTCCTGCAGAGGTTCAGTTTGCGTGTTGGGGTATCGGACTGGCATGTTGAACAGAAGGTAAGGATGAGGATAAAATGTTAGAAGCACAACGAAAAGCACACAGACACAAAGCGGACAGACATGCATGATCTGTTCTGTCCAGACAGACACAGTCTGCACAGCGACGCCGGTCCTGTACTTCCAGAAACGGTGCATGATAGGAACAATAAAACAAAAAGAAAAAAATGTATTGTGCCAGCACGCATAATTATTTGATGTTTGATGCCAATTGTTGTGTCCTTTATTTTGATATTTTCATTCTTGTTTTCTATTTTTCAAATGTTTGTGAATATATAAATATGTATTACTGATGATGATGTGTAGTGGTACAAAGTACTCGCATGAGAATTTTTTTATACACGAGATGTTTCTAATTTTTTGGGTTGTTTTTTTATTCTGGTTGTTCTTATTGGGGGTCGAGGTGACTGGAACTGCAGTCTCATTGTGTTTCTGCTTCCAATAAAATATGAAAAAAGAAAAATAACGCTTCATTTCATTCCTTGTTGGTCAAACTGTACTGAGATAAAGCTGCACCGTTTGCAATTTGTGACTTTATCCAAATCTCTGCTACCTTTTTTTAAAGAAGTACTTCACATTCCTGCTCCCCATTTTTCTTCGTGTTATTTTGAATTCAGCAGTTAGTTAGCTGAGGTGTAAATTTTAGACATCACCTCTGACCTTTAATTGCATACAGACAAATCCACTGATAATTAACAGATTAATTTAACAAGTACGTGCTACCAGAAAAATCTCAGAAAGCAATTAAGCTCACAACATCTCCTGGAAGTTATTTAAATTTCACAAGAACTAAATTCAATAGTCTGGCAGTTAAATTTGCTAAAACATGAATATATTTGCTCTCAAGCGGCCCCACTGAAGAGGTCTGGCATCCTGTTTTTCAGACTCTACGTAGAAAGGAGATCTTGAGGGAGTCTGGGATGACTAACTGCTCGGCCTGGAGGACGGATGGAGGCGAGTAGGGAAATGTGACAGGAAACACTCGTCTCACATCCATTAGGAGCTGTGGAGGATGACCGTCTGAACGGCCTTTGAGAAGCCCCTAAGAGAGAAAAGACGGGATGCCGCTCACATGAGACACACTTTACTTTGCACTAACACAAACACATAAACCCTTGCAGGTGCAGACAGTACCTGGACAGTACGGATGAAATTCACTGTGACTCGTTCATCGAGGTCACTGTGGGGCGTGTAGAGGGTCAGAATCTTCACGATCTGTTAAACAAAACACATCAGCAGGCAGTTAAACACACTGTAAACGATTTTTGCTCTCTTTAAAAGGCAGATGGAAATCGATAGAGCCCCACCTGCTGGCTGGACAGGGCCGTGCAGGTCTGAACGAGGGCCTGTGCGTCCCCCTCAGTCTTTTTGCCCGCCTGCAGCAGCTGAACCGCCTGGATGAGAGGCTCCAGTGTGGCCACAGCGCCTCCTGCCTGCAGACCTCGGCTCCGCAGCCACTCCTCCAGCAGACTCACATTATAGCTGAGTGACAAGAGAAAGACAGGCTGATTAATGAGTGATCTAATATGTTTACAAGTACTATAATATGGTAACAAGTAAACAGCAATGCGATATACGCATTAGCTCTGCTAAAGAATATTACATTATATGTAGACATATATTGATGCTGTTGCAGGGACGTATTGATGGTATTATTATGGTAATTTTTGAGGCTGTAGTTTGAGTATAGCATCATACAGTCAGCATGTAGATGGAATATTTTCTCCTCCAAATGTAAAATGAGTAAAGCTGAAATAATGAGTTGATTGAATGATAAAAATAAAAAAAAATCAGCAACTACTTTTAAATGACATTAAATTGAAAATTAAGTTAAATAAAATTAAAAAGTACAGTTCACAAAAACTATTAAATTGAATCAAAAGTAATGAAATAAAAATAAACTGAATTAAAATAAACTAAGTGATATTAAGTCGAACAAATTTAATAAAAACATAAATTAAACTAAATGGATTAACTTAAAATAAATCAAATGCAGTTAATTAAAATGAAATAAATACATTTTAAAAAGTTGGGATGCTATGTTTTTTCTCACTTTGCAGGCATCAAAGTCATAACATTAAATGTCTTGTCTTTGTATTGTATTCAATTGAATAGACAGTACATGGCATTCTAACTTATTTTGGTTCAGGGTTGTAATTTAATTTAATCTGATTTCATTTAACTCAATAGTTTTAGTCCTTCATTAACCAAAAATGCCAAACATTAACTGACTCCAGCTTCTCGCTCGTGAGTGTTCACTAATTTTCTTTGTCATATGTCACAGAACACAGACAGAGACAGAGCTACCTTGGTACTAGAAATGTAAGCCTCTCATGGTGTATAGCTTCATATTGGCCAACACTATGATGTCATGGCACGCAAAGCACAAAAGTTGCATAGCAATAGATGAAATTGAAAATGTTCCATATTTATACATTTATCTATGTTTATCTCTACCGTATCTGCATGCCACGACTCCAGCAGCACATGTCTTTCCTCAGCAGCAGGCTGTTGAAAGCGAAGGCAGAGATGACGTAGGTGAGCTGGTGGAAGGCCTGCTCCATCTGTGTCGGGGGCAGAGCCTGACGGGACAGAGCCGTGTGAAGGGCTCCCAGCTCCCTCAGCACTGACGCCATGGTGGGAGCATCTCCTCCTACAGTCCTGGGGTCTGAGCCCGCTCTCTTTCTGGATGTTACCAACTTTACCGCAGAGCCAGACAGTCCTGGGATGATCTCGCTCTCCAACAGAGCAGGAACTGAGGGAGAGATGGAGCAGGAGGTGAGATAAGAGAAGCAGTGGAGGGCAGAGCATTAATTACGATTGGTATTGTGGTTGTACCTATGATGTTTACTAGACGTTTTGCAGTGATGGAGAGGAGCTGCTGATAGGCCTGGATACAGAGGTCACTCAGGGCACGGATCAAGTCACTCACATCAGTGGTCAGTGGAACCAGGTCATCCGAGTCGAGGGTCTGAAAAAGTGATCATTCAGCCATAGATTCATACAGCAAAAAAATGTTCCCAACCACTATTAATTATATTCACCAGAGACTAATATGGAAGCCCTGAGAGGCAAGTTTAAAAAACAAATCTGGAGATCTTTTTTAAGTCTGATCTAAATTGTTATTCTCTCCTGTTTATCTAACATTTCTGAATAAAATGCCTGAAAATAATTAGACCTTTGTCACATATTTTGTTTAGTCATAGTAGTAGTTTACATTATCCTAACAGTCATCCAAACCCATTGACATCTCTAATTTTATTTAAGGTGATGGTGTGTTTCATGTGGTCGCCTGTCACTATAACTTCCAGGTGATATGTCAGAGATTATGTGACTAAACACAACATGTATAAAACTTTCAAACATTACCTTGTCCCTGAATATTTCTACCTGACTCACATCAGATTGTTTAACAACAAAGACAACGACCCCCCCATGCTACTTCAGGATATCATCATAGTCTTTTGCTTTCATCAAGAAGCGGAGGGGAAAAAAACAGGCCACGATAATCTTTGTAAGTTCCTTATTTTCTTTCTCAGCTGTGAAACGGGAAAAAAAATTGGCAGGTGAAAAAGTTCTGGAAAAAAGTTTTTGAAGGTGCCTCTGATTCACCCTAATCTGCCTCTGATTGGCTTACCCTGATCCTTCACACCTCAACTTAACCAATCCAACCAACAAAAGGCAACCATATTTTTTTTTTCGACTGCCAAAACTTCTGTTTGCATGAGTGAAAAGGTTACCTAAAGCAACATTATGTAGAAATTGGCACAGTTTCTGAGTGCAACACAGCTGTCAAGAAGTTCTACATGTTCATCCTACCTGTTTTGGGGAGTGCTGGGTCAACAGGTCGTGCAACAGACAGGCGTTTTTCAGCCACAGAGCTGTCATATGTAGATCGTTACTGTGTTTCTGGAGGGACAGATTAGAAATATTGTCACTTTCAGATAGAACACTAAAAAAAGAAAACACATTTCTCAGTGCCGTTATGTGCTATGTTGAAATATGTGTGTGCAGTTTACTTTCTCATTATATGGGCCAGATTGGTGGGGCTGGACACACACATAGGACAAAACAATCACATTAAAAAGTGTTTCAAAGTCAGCTGTCGATGCTTCTGTGTAAGTGACAACCTGCCCGACATGAGGTGATCTGCCGGTATGTATGCGACCTCAACCATATGGTGCACCGAGCACATTCAGAAGTCAGGTTACCTTCAGAGCCGCCTTCATAGCCGTGACAGCAGCACTACAGAGCGAGCGAGCGTGAGTTTGGTCTCCGCTGCAGTCGGCCTGACGAACACACAGGAAGAGCACGCTGGCAGGCAGACCAGGAGGCAGAGACAGGGCGCTGTCAACCCGGATGTCTGCAGCACAGACAGAGACAGCAGCAATGGCAGGGAGAACATGACCAGGTCACATTTGTCAGCGATAGAAGAGTTTGTAAAGTTTGTTATTGTGAGTCACATCATGCTCAGAGGCTATAAAACTCTGGTCTCACAGTCCCGTAGATGGGTTCCTTAAGCATTAAAGAATCCTCTTACAACATTGTGTCCTTCCAGTGGACATGATAACTTTAAGGAGTCACTATGATGCAGTCCCACTGGTCCAGACAAACTAGTAGTATTTAAGTTTCTACTACGGCGCTGATTCAAATTACCTTCATGCATTTTCTATATACATAACGTTTAAACATTTCTGTACACAGAAAGTTGAATACCGGGATCGCATAGTGTTGGTGTTTATGTTCAATAACAGTAACAACTGAAAGTTAAATGGTCCCTTCTGGATTTTAACAAAGGCAGATAAAGATGAATAAGGCAGACAGGGATCAATCTCACCTGTGATGAGGTTTTTGATTAGCTTGTTCTCATCTCTCTTCCTACATTCAAATAAACCAGTGACTGTCGCTGACTTAGGTCGGGATGGACTTGGGGTCGTCTCTGGACTGAAAGCTGATGGGAGAACTGGAGAGAGAAAACATGACGGAACAGACAACTGAAGCAGCAGCAGAAAACTATAGAGATCCAAGGGAAGATATAAAATACATTCATTGTTTATCTTCGCATTCTTTACTTTATCTTACTTTAAAGAGACTTTACATGCTGTGCTCAAGTTCTTAAATTAACACATTTTCATTAAAGTTAACTTGTGATCTCATGGTGATATTTTTCTAATTATGTGTTTGATTATCATTATTTTTTTAGTACAATCAGTTAATGATTCAAATACAGATACAAATACTTTATTCTGAAAGCACACAGAAAACCAAAGTTGAATTTAAGCATTAAATTATGACATAAATGGTTCCGTAGTCAATCTGAAGAGATCTTACCTTGTGTCAGGAGTCGTCTGAGTGAGACTGTGTTTTTAAGCTCCTTCAGCTCTCTCCTCAGTCTAACACACTCCTGCTCTCTGGCCTCCAGTAGTTCCTGCAAGTCCTTTACACACAAACACACACTTACATTTTGGTTTACATTCCCCAGCTTGTAGCTAACGCTCTCAACCAAACTGACTTTGGGAGAAAACAGTAGAAATAGCTGAGGAGGTGAAAGATGAGGGGAAAGGAAGAAAGGACATTTTTGGGAAGAAGGGAGCATAATACTGTCAATACACAGTCTTTCAGCAGTAACTATTTAAGCACCAGAGGTGTCTGCCTTCATAAGTGGTACCTGTTGCTGTGCAGCAGAAGAAGAACCAGAGATGGCTTGACTAAGCTGCCTCCTCAGAGCCTCCATCTCCTCCTCATTCTGACTGTGCTGGCGACGCAGCTGGCTCTCCAGAAACCTGACACAGAGGGGAGAGATTCATCCACCGAATGTAAATCTTAACAAAACTAAACGGGAAGCAAGTTCATAAACTAATAGGAAATGAGCGAGTGAATAGACTGACTTGTTGGCTACTCGTACAGCATCGTAAGCATGGGCCAGGTCCTCTCCTTTCATCTTCACTGCCGGGTCTTTGGCCACCTCCATCTTCTCCATCAACTGGTCCTGTCGATGCAAACGTGACATTTTGTCTTCATGAGATGATATTGCAAGTTATAGAAACCCAATGTTTTTGCACAAAACTTTTGTGACATTTGTTTGTCCTTCTCCTACATCCTCTCACCATTGGTGTTTCAGAGCTCCATGTTGAGACTCTCCCCTCCCCTGGAGAAGTCACACTGACCCTGCGGACCTCCTCCGGGGAAGGGAAGGCAGATGGGAAGGGTGACAGGGAGAGAGGGGTGAGGGACTGGGGTGACATCAGAGTGGGCGAGGAAGGCTCGAAGCTCAGACTCCGGGTGGAGTCGGTCCTTCTGTGGCCCTTGGCGTGCTGTTGTGAGGAAAAACAGAGATGGAGTTTAAAAATGGTGTGTATGTGTGTGTGTATGTGTGTGTGTGTGTGTGTGTGTGTGTGTGTGTGCGTGCGTGCGTGCGTGCGTGCGTTCCAACCTCAGTGAGCAGACTCATCTCCCGCAGGTTGTCGTATCTCTGCTCCAGTCTGGTGAACTCTCTCAGGAGACCCTGATACTTTCTTCTCTCCTCATCCAGCTCTGCCTTCAGAGCTGCACTCGCCTGAGACACAGCCTTGTGCACACATTCTGCACGCACACCAAGAAAAATAAAATCAGGAAAAACACAGATGGATGAAAGACTTTAAGGGTTTACCTATGAAGGAATGCAGACTACATGATGCTACCTTCTTGTGCTTTTTCTCCTTCAAGCAAGCGAGCAGAGAGTTCTTCTTTCTCTTTGTAAAAACTGTCTTTTTCTCTCTGCAGGACTTGCAACTCCTTAAATATGAGAGAGAATAAGAATAAACGAGTAAAACTCATTAAAATTAGAATGATAAAAGCTTGTCAAAGAAAAGAACGTGTTAATTATGAGCCAACTGGTCTTCTTCACTCCTAATAATACCACCATCACCAGCACAGTTTGAAATGTGTCAAGTTATTCTCGGGTTTGTAGACCTACTTGTGTGAGTTGAAGGATCTCCTGCGCAGCCTTCTCCTGAGCTCTCCTCCTTTCCTCCACCTCCTTCTCGCTGATGACAGTGCAGGGCTGCGGCTTCTCATGTTTCTGGCTCTCTAGTTTCTGTATCACTGCCTTCAAAGCCTGCAGCTCGGTACTGTTGGCCTCTCGCTCTGCTTTCAGGGTCTCTCTCAAAGCTGCGCCCTCCCTGGCCTGGACACATACCAACACAACTTTATCAATCATCTTTTGACATAGACATTTTAGAGCTAGACATGGGTCACATCACTGGATCAAACTCCTTTCACCCACCCCCTGGTCTGCTTTCAGCTGCAGCTGCATCAGTTTGACTTCCATGCCCTTGTTGAGCTCTCTGTACCTCTCCACAGAGCGGGCCTCGGTCTTTAGTTTCAGCAGCTCTCTCCTGGCAGCCCTGCGGCGCGCACAGCACTGCATGAACACCACCGCCGCACGCACCCGCCTGTACGCCCGCCTCGCCAACCACCCACGCACTCTTGCCTGGAGCAGCACGGCAGCACGCTCTGCGACCAACTGAGGAAGGAGAAGAGGGTTTAAAAGTTTTCATTAATTCAGGTTATGTCTATATAATTTTAAAAAAAGTGGATACAAATAATCGAAATTGCAGCAGCTAATGAGGTGGTCAAGGCTGTAATTAAATGCTGACCAGTCTGTATCTGTGGCGCTCCAGTGTGCCCCTGGTGAAGGCCTGGATGGTGATGGTGGCCTGTCGGATCATGAGGAACAACTGTCTGACCACTACCATGCGGTAGGTCTTCTGGATCACCAAAGCAGCCTTGGAGTAGCGCAGGGTCAGAGCCAGCCTGCAGCCAAAATGACAAAGAGGACATTCAAGTGCAGAACATTTCATTTAAAGTTTTGGGATATCAGAAAAGAAAAAAAAAAATCAATAATATCTTTAAACCTATATAAATAAACACAGACAAATCACAGAATAATTTCTTCCTCTGTCCTCACCGTCTAGCCTGAGCTCCTCTGCAGTATCTCTGTATGGTGACAGTCGCCCAGCAGATCCTGGTGTACCTGGTCCGTGCCAGCCATCCTCTGACACGGCTCTGGATGATCGCGGCAGCAACACGCAGCCTTTCAGCTCTAAGCCTCTCCAGAAAAGCCACCTGACCAGCACGGAAGAATACTTTGGTCTTTCCAAAGCAGTACTGGTCCGGGTCTGGGATGAGCTCAGGCAGGGCCTGTCTGCAGGAGGCCTGGGCCTGATCCAGGCTCTGAGGGCCTCGGAGCAGAAGGCGGTACCTGCTGAAGAATTCTTCATACGTCCATCTGGAGACAAAGATTTTTATTTGGCAAACTTAGAGAAAACAGCTTGAAAGTTCTATGTCGAGATAGCTTTTATTTTTCTTTAATTCATTTTACAGCATTTGAATACGAATTCTCACGAATAGTTGACTGCAGGGAAAATTAAATAAAAATCTTATGTGACTTTCTTAAGATGAGCTTCGTGAGAGTTTGTTGAATGTCCATGAAGTTACTCAGTACCTGGATGGAAAACCTGCAGCACTGATGCGAATCGTCTCCAGCACCCCACAGGCTCTCAGCTGCTGGACTGTCCTCCTGGGATCAAACCTAACAAAGCATGGCTGTTAGGTCGCTCAATGCGCACACATTTAAATGTATGCAAACTAAAATTTTGTGAGGACGAGCCAAACAAAGACATACAAAAAGGGTTCTTTGAGGTCGTTGGGTTTGATACAGCGGACGTAGTGAGGAGTGGTGCTGTTGAGAGTGTCCATCAGCATCTGTAAGGACTGACGGAACTGAAACAAAGCACAATGAACACAAGTGTTAAAAGGGAAAATTCTCCACTCGATCCACGAAACACAGGGATGATATATCGTAACGGCTCACCTGGAAGCCCACAGTCAGTTTGTGTTCTCTGGTGGCTCTTTTTCCTGAACGAACACTTCCATTAGCCACAGAGGACACATTTCCCTGCTGCTGGAACAACTCAGCCACCAGCTCAGACTGACACACACACAAACACAAACACACACACACACTTTAGTCATCCACTGGTCACGTAGAAATTAAACAAACTCGAGAAATAAAACATAACATGTCTACCTGACTTGCTTTGAGAATGTTAATGAGCTCCTCGAAGACTGTGTCTCTGTTCTTGTCTAAAAATCCGTCACACTCATACTGCACCTGATGACAGAGAAAAAACTGTTCATACAAATATCCATACCTTGGTTACAAATGTATTATTATTGAGGCTTCTCCCTGGAGAACTACATCCAAATACTCTACAGTTTCCGTCAAGTTTTCCCAGAATCAGTGTGTTGACCTTAATCACTCACCGTGTCAGCAAAGTGCAGCACGATGAAGGCGCTGTTGGACATGCGAGGTTTGCGGAAGTGAGGGTGGGGCTTGCCGGTCAGGTGTTGGTCGTACAGCTTCCGCACCCAGCTCTCATCTGAACCTTTGGGCATCTGATGATCACAGAGAAAAGAGCTCAACACATTTTCATTACAAGTGATGAGATGCTTAAGAAAAAAAGGGACAGTTCACCCCTAAATCAAAAATTCATATTTTCATATTCATGGTTTTGGTGTGAGTTGCTTAGTTTTGGAGATGTCTCAAATATAATGGAACTAGACGGCAGTCGTCTTGTTAGAGAGGCTGGCTAACATTACAGCATGACAATAGGACAATATCAAAGTTTACATCCACTCTGTCACGAGCAAGAGCCTTTGCATGCTTCCTTCTGAGTCGTTGAGTTGAGTTTTTCAAGTGTATCTTTGTTTTTTAAGTTTTGAGTACCACAAGCCATCTTGAGTGCCACAGCACCATCTAGTTTCATTATAGTAGAGAGAAGGCAGAAATCTCTACGGCTGACATCTCCAAAATTTGGCAAATCACACCAAAACAATCAAGGTGGATAAATATGTATTTTTTATTTTAGGGTGAGGTGCCCCTTTAAACTTGGTGTACATACTGAGATTCAGTCAAATGCATTGTAAAAAAAAAAGATGATGAGAGAGGGAGAGGATGACTGACCCTGCACTCCTCATCTAAAAGATCAAACAGGCCCAGTTGTGCCTCTATGAGATTGATGCACTGCTGATTGTCACTGAACTCAATCCTGCTCCAGACCAGCTCCTCCCGGATGTACTCCTCCTGCTCCAAGTGGAATACATGCTGCAGACAAACACAAAATAAAAGTAAAATAAAACCTAAAGATGAGACTAAATGGAAACAATCGCATTAGGGTACAGAGGGTTCAAGGAAGCAGCTGAGCCGAGCGTGTTGTGGATTAAAAATGCTTGGAAAGATCAACACAGTGAAGCCTGCAGGGTACAGACAACAGATCATCACGCTGGGAGGACAGTCTGTGACTAAAACAGAGCAGCACTTCACTCTTTTGTAACTACGAGGAAGAAAAACCTTTATCCTTAAAATAAGAACATCATAATGTGATTTCGGAAACTTTTTACCCCTGATAAAGTACATATACAAGCATTAAAATGTGCATTAACTTGTAAATCAAAAACAAACAAGATGGATATTTACACTGTAAAGAAAAGAAGAAACATCTACTGATTCCCTGAGAAACACAGAGACATAGCGATGTCTGCTTGTCTCATGACTTACCCTGTTGAACTGTTGTTGCAGTTTTTCATTCGCATAATTTATACAGAACTGCTCAAAGCTGTTCCGGTCGAAGGTTTCAAACCTGCTCCGAGAGAGAAGACATGTCAGATTAACACATTTCAGACTACAGCATAATATCTCTAGTGGGACTAAATAGGCTTTGGATTTAGGAGGATGCAGTGTCACAAAGCTCATGGCTCACCCATAGATGTCTAGCACCCCTATAAATGATTTGGCCTTCCCCCTCTGGCTGCGCAGAGCAGAGTTGAGCCTCTGGACGGTCCATGTGAACAGCTGGCCGTAGATGTGTTTGGCCAGGGCGTCTCTGGCTCCTACAGCCTGCTGACCGGACATGGGTTTGATCAGCATCTCTCCTCCTACAGCTAGTCTGCGATGACACAACCAGTGGGCCATCTGAGGTCCCTCCACTCCTAACAGCTTGGAGAAGACAGCCAGGGAGCGGTCGTCTGCCTGAGGAAACAAAAGGACTGAGGTATAGTATATGCATGTGTGTGTTATAGAAGAAGTAAAGCACCACAGAGGAGAATAGAGATAAAACAGAAACACATCTCTTACATCAATGTAACCTTTGTCAGAACTTCTCCCACTGATTTGGATGTTGACATTTCCCAGGTGCAGAACCGCTGCCAGGATCCTGAAGAGCTCCATCTGCTGGTCAGGCTGCACACCTGCATTTTAATAAATATAATGAAAAGTTTTATCTTCATAACCAAGGATATGATTCAATTACGTGCGTGTGTGTGTGCGCGCGTAATTACTCTACCCAGAACAGTGAAAGCATTGCGAGTGCGCTCCAGGTCAGACAAATCATCAGTACCGGGAATCTGCATCTCTCCTCCCTGGCTGGTGTAGCGGAAATGTTCAGGTGCATCTAGAGGAAAACACAAGACACAGTGAGGGTGCATGCGTCATGGTTATTTTCATAGAGCTGTAACAATTAGTTGATTAATTGATTTGATTAGTAGATTAGAATTATTATGATAATTGGATCATTTACACACAAAAAAGTGCCAAATTCTCCCATTTCAGCTCCTAAAAAAGTGAATATATTCTGGTTTATTTTCTCCTCTGTGACAGTAAACGTAATATCTTTTAGGTCAGGGACAAAACAAGACATTTAAGGATGTCACCTTAGGATTTGAAAAAACATTTGTCACCATTTTTTTGACATTTTATGGGCCAAACAACTCATTGATTCATTGAGAAAATAATCGACAGACTAATCAATATCAAAAATAGTTGTAGTTGCAGCCCTACATCATGATATACATTGTGCTGTTGGACTCAGTAAGTGGTAAACATCAGAAAACCAGTCTTACCCAGTTTAAAGGATCTCATTTCTGGCAACTCTCTGGAGGCACACAGCTGGTAGAAGATATGGTAGTTCCTCTCTGCTGATGCCTGACAGACACATTTGCAGGAGTAACATATCACCTTGTTACAAACTAAAGATTCTTATGTGCAAACAAATGTTTTTATCATCATTCTGGCTAAGGAACATACCTGGAAGACGACCCTTGACTTCTCCAGGAGATACGTCCTCATGTTTGCCCCGATGATGTCCCCTTTTCTGCCGAAGCCGATCTCGATGTACTTCCCAAAACGACTACTGTTGTCATTTCGAGTGGTTTTAGCATTCCCGATAGACTGTAGACACAAGCACGTGTTGTTTGTATCTTTAAAAAGTCACAGAACTGACAGGAAAACTCTTATTCCTAAGTAACAAATCTGTTCAAGCATCCATCACCTCCATTATTGGGTTGGAGGCCAGGACCCTCTCCTCCACGCTGGTCTGCTGTGCTGCTCCTCCAACCACAGCAAAGTATCTCATGGTGAATTTGGCTGAGACTGTTTTTCCTGAGCCAGACTCTCCACTGATGATGATAGACTGGTTTTTCTCCTCCCTGTACACACAGATAGAGTGACTGTCAAATCTCATATAGTGAAGTTGAGACAAGACAGTTCTGTATAGAGAAATATTTACATTGACTTTTAGCATGACCTCTAGCCATTGACCTCTGACCTGGTCATGGTGCGGTAGGCTTCCTCGGCCACAGAGAAGATGTGAGGTTCCATGTCGGCCATGTCCTGACCGCTGTACGCATCAATCACCTCCTCTCCATATATGGGCAGCTGGTCGTAGGGATTGATGGCCACTAACACAATACCTGGAGGACAAGGAGAGACAGTGACAGTGTGGATATTGATCGGACTTAAAGGAACAGTTCACCCCAAAATCAAAAATAAATATTTTTCCTCTCACCTTTATCTATATAAATTGTTTTGGTGTAAGTTGCTGAGTTTTGGAGATGTCTGCCTTCTCTCAAGTACAACAAAACAGTTTCTTGTAGAAACTATTTTCTTTCTACTAAACTACATCTGCCAACTGTATCACCACACAGGGGAAAGCATCATTCACCCATGGACGATAGGCTAGCTAACTAAGGGAACTACCATTACAGCTCAGTTAAGGAGGACACCGTTAATGTTTACATCCTGGGCCTTCACAAGCACGAGCCTCTCGTCCATGAGTAGATGCATGTTTCCTTCTGGTGACAGTCTTGTTCGGCAGAGTGTCACCTAGTTCCATTATATTTGAGAGAAGGCTGACATCTCCAAAACTCACAGCAAAAAATGTAGATGCATAAGCAGCACTACAGGGAAGAAAAAAACATCCATTTTTGACTTTGGTTTGAACTGTCCCTTTAAGTTCTCATAAGAAAGATCATACAAATTAAATATTTTGCAATAACTGTATTTTCATCTGTGTAGAAAATGCATGTAATAGTATTTTCTTTTTGTTTGACTTTGGGAATAGTACATGCAGAAACTCAGCATTCACCACGCACATCTAAACCTAAATATAAATCTTTGAAAACGCACTTTTAGTAAAAAGTTAAACAAAGCACATGTCACTCATAGTTATAGTGGATATAAACACACAACCTATTCTATTTTATGGGGATTTAAGCCATCAATTTTCATAACAAAACTTAAAGTGCGTGTGTGGGTTTTCTACCCGTCGTTAAACAAATATGTCATTGAATCTTAAACCAATGAGAGAGTTGCCTCCCTAGCTCAACCTTTGACCTGCTGTCATATAATCAACATTACGAGCTGTGATCATGCAGACAGAAGCACACAGGAGCTGCCTGTAGCTGGCACGAATCTCAAAGACCTTCTGTCACTCATGTCGTCCCACTTCTAGCTGGACAATCATCCCCGTCTGTGTCTGCTCCTTCAGCGCTCACCACAGTATGTGTAGATGCTGCTGTAGTCCAGGAATCGAACCCGCAGGTTGTGCAAGACAGCAGGTTCGTGGAGGAAGCTGAGGGCTGTTAGATCATTCTCCCCCTCCAGGATGTCGGGGTTGCCCAGCGGTGGGAGGTCAGAGGGGGACCCCACTGGGTACTGGACCTCCTGCAAATGGAGAAGGAAGTTAGGAGTTCTTGTTGTGGAGATTAGCATAGTGCCTTTTAATAAGGACTACCTGCTTGTCTCACCTCTCCATTAGCGAGCTGCAGCAGTAGATGTTTCTTTCCAGGACTGTAGTCCTGGAGGAGAAGTGCTGACACCCAAACTGCATCTGGGTCAGGAATCCACACACTCGATCCCTAGCAAAGGAATAATGAAGGGGACATACTGCAGGTTGAGCACACTCCAGGACACATTTGGAGCCCATAAAAGAAGAGATTTTTATTGCATAATATTGCATTTTCTGTTCCAACACTGCTCAGGTAATTGTAACACTTCCTGGCTCCACCCAGACAAGACATTTGTCACCCATCAGCATAAAAAGGCTCCTAAAGAGTGTTAAAAATTAACACCGGTCATCCTGCTCTAAATTGCCTGCATGGATTAGCCATTATCTACTTCTAACATGTCTGATGTGTTTATTAATCTGCTCATAGAACAGATTAAGTTTTGTTCCATACTATTCCACTAACCCACCATTTTTATACTAAGTAGCAATTTACAGAAATAAAGATCAGATTTTTGAAGAACACACAACAATCAGGAAATGTAATCATTTTGGCATTATAACAGATTTTATGAAAGTTTGCATAACCGGGAAGTGGTGACAAGCACATACCAGATATGTTATACAAACATAATAATGGTCAACATTGATAACGATGAGAGCGTTATTATGTTTGTATACCATTCAGTTCCCATCACCTTGTACAATAGAAAAAAAAGAACAATTCAAATCAGTCTTACCTTGCTGTACAGCTCCAATGAAGCCATCTCGACTGCTTTAAAGCATCCAAAAAAACATATCTTTAAAAACTCTACAGGAACACTCTGTATCCTCCACTCTGCTGCACGAGAGCCACTTCGTATCCCGGTGACAGTATTCTGCACTTTGTCCAGGCTCACACAGAGACATGAGGACTGTCAAGTTAACTGTTAATCTGAGGGAGGATGCAGTGATTGGATGTTTGAATCATTACTGCAGGGTGTCCCCTTAGAAACCTACTTTTGTGGGGAGGGTCCAATGCCTCTAAAAACACCTTTAATTACTTTATGGGGGCAATATGAAGTTTTAGGGAAGATATTTTTAAATAGACACAAAAACATTTTTTATGCATAAACAAACTATCTATGACTGAACAAACTGACCTTAGAGGACAACACAATTTCATAATGTTTTACTTTGTTTTGTAGCAGTCTCATTGTGCGGCACTTGCTGTCTTTAGTATTTTGGGCTGGATTTCAAAATCCCTGTCATTGCAGTGGATTCAGATCACCTGTGCTCAGGTTGGATAGACTGGCTCCTAATTAATGAGTTAAAACAGGTTGGGGCATTCCCCTCCCAGCCAATCAGGGTGTGACGACGCCCTTGTTGTGAATGCTTAAGAGAGGTGGGGAACGGCACCCAGGAGAGACACATTCCATTCTGAATCTGTCCATGACACACTGCAGACCCAATCCCATAGACTGTCAACCAGACACTCTGGTCGGTTTAGGCCCCATTCTTTCTAGTTGAGGGAAATTGTGTGTGTGCTTCCAACACCCCAGCTGAGATAGTCACACTTCAACTAGGCTACCTGCATCTGGGCTGGGCCTATTTGTGCAAGTGTTCAAATAGCCTGACGCCCGCAGGTTTTCTTTTGTTTGTTTATTCTTTGGTTATCTTCACTGAACCGCTTGAAACCCAAGCCCCTCTATACACCTTTAGTTTGGCGGACCCTGCCACCTTTCTAGCTTCAGTGTTTTGGGGACCTTTTTTTCCTTCTGAAAACAGCTTCTTTATCCAGTTGTGGTGTGTGTGAGTTTCTATTATCATCTCATTAATACTGTAATCTGAGTTTGAATTTCTTCTCAAAAACTACATAGTGCCCCTTTAATAAATAAATAAAATCTTTTCAAGAATTAAAGACGACACAGTAGCAGCAGATTTAATGACATACCGACTCTTTTTAATTAAGTAATACAATCAAATTCATTTCAGCAATCAGCCTGCTGATATCAAGAGGGGAATTTCATGATTTGGGGCTGGATACATATTCACCATCAAGACCTTGACAAACAAAAAATACAAAATCAATATTCTAAATGAAAAGACATTAAAACTAAGTCTTAGCTGTAATTTGCTGTGTCACCAATCTTGTGCGCGGGTATCTGAGGAGGCAGCATGTGTGTGGTAACATTGACACATTTAAAAAAAAAAAAAAAAGAAATGAACTGAAGCTGTGACAGAAACAGAGCCTTGGCACTAAACAGCAATGTTTCACAACATCAGTAAGCACCTATAATGACGATGATGAGTTAAAAACAGTAATAACTGTACAATAGAAGGGGTTTCAAGTCATTTCTTTCCCGTTGTGCTCAGCCCGTGTCATGTGTACCTTTTATTTTCCTCATGTTACAAGAGTAGAGCCAATATAATCGCTTTAAAATACAAAGCAAACTTTAAATTACACGTTAGTCAACCTTCACCCTCCTCTTCAGAATGACATGTCCCCTCTTTGGTCAATACTGACTCACAAGATAACACACCTGACATGATAGATAATATTTCCTTGATATTACAGCATGAAAAACTTGACTGTCCCCCTCCGACGGAAGTGCACAGGACTCAGACTACATCTGCATCAGTAACATCAGCCGCCTGCAGGCTGGTAACTCAGTATAGTTTCATCTGAACAGGTTCTATTACAAAAGACGTTTTGTGTGTTGTGTGTGTCAGACTACTCATGGAGTGCATCGTAAAATTCAAGACAGAGACAAGTCAAAAATACAAAACATTCTTTTCTAATCTGCCCAAAACAAAAGCACCCAAGATCGACCTTTTTTGCTGACATAAAATGGTGGATTTGACATGATTGTCACCAAAAATACATCCCCATTCAAAGCCTTTTTGTAAAAAAACACGCTTATCATCGAACACTGAATTGGACATACTGTAGTTAAGTTATCTTAGATATTTGAAAGTTCATCTGATGTCATTTCTTTAAAATATTTTAAAATGTCCTAGTGAAAAAAGCTCAGAATAAACCATCGAGTGATTTAATTGGTTGTGGAGTTGTGGGGTCCCATCTAGTGGAGTTAATGAAGAATTTGAGACTCCCAAGTGTTCCCAAGGAGAAGACAGTTCTTTAGGTTGAGCGGGACCAGTGTTAAGTCAGGTTATGGGTTTAAAGTTGGACGCAGATACAAGGGGACAGTTCATCAGGGCTGGACTGCTGTAGGGATCCTACGGGTCATGGTCGTGTGTGTGTGCAGGGGTTCAACAAACCCATCCGGACTTCCCAAAACCCTAGGAGAGGAAAGGATTGACAATTAGAAGAAACAGATGCTCTAATATTTTTAGATTGTAAGGCTGCTGTGCTGAACTGTGTCACCCCCACTAAAGTACAAAACTCATGATTTGCCTTTATGAAATTCAATACAATATATTTAAATATATTTGTATTTTTTTCCTCATAGCCAGAGTAAGTTGCCAGCTTTGTAGCTAGTCCCTTTGTAGAAATACAGCTGGTAACTGGGTCTGAAAAGTCACTTCATCTAGTCATCAAGTTGGCAATAATTGCTGCAACAAGCTAGCAAGAGCCATTACCTTATGATTGCGAATTGACTTTTAACATGAAAAATAATAAGTAAATGGTGAATTACCTAGTTTTCAGAGTGCGCAACAGGTGGGATAGAATTACACGGTCATAAGTTGTCGACGCAGCATATGTCCTCTTAAATTGTCCCTGAACTAACCTGTGCTATACGCTCTCCATGTCTTCACTGCCGTTGCCCTCCTCCTTCAGAGCCTCTCCATCGTTGGCAGCCTCCTCGACGTGGGCCAACATATCAGCCATCAGAGCCTCCTCCAGCCTTTTCCTCACGCTGTACACCAGCTCCTCCTGTTTCCTACACATGAACACAACAGGAAGCGGTTACAGTTGGCAGTTACAGCTGCCTGTTAACAGCCACTGAAACAGCATACAACAGATGGTGTGTTTTTTACAGGGTCACTCCTTATGGACGCCGGGATTTCTGAGCAGAGACAGCTTGGTTATCTTTGGGTGATCGAGGATGACAACAAGTGACGAAAAAATCTTCAAGGTCTTTCCAATTTGGAAGATTTCTCCGTTATTACTGTCCAACTCAGACCTTTTTCTTTTTGACAACCTGGGCTGTTATTCCCTGCTTTTAAACACACTGAAGGAGATCTGAGAACAATTTCTCAAACAACTGTTTCACAGGCACACTTGCCAAAACATTTTCCTCAAAGCCAAAAAGTTGAAACAAAGAACAGGAACTGTATTTGAGATCTGACTCTTGGATACTGGCTCAAACAACTGAGGATAAGGATGTAACACTCTAACAACAGGTGATCTGTGTGCGGAGGTGTTCTGTGATCGCCTACCTGATGTCCTCATCCGTAACTATGAAGGCCTTGCACAGCGGCTGAGCCGTGTTGAGCCACACTCCGGGGTTCTTCTCCACGGCCGCAGACAGCTGGCCGGTGATGGGTGCAGCGCTGGTGTGCAGAGCGCTCGCAATGGCCGACAGGAGAGTCTTGTCTGTGCAGCCTGGGCCAACACCTGAGGGACAAACCGGGTGTTATAAGACTTTCTGAAGAAACAACAAAGCTGTAACTGCACCCAGGAGTAGTTATGTTTTATAAAAATAAAAAATGAGCAATACCGACACGATAAAAAGTCAAATATAAATATATAAACTGTTTATTTTGTCTGATGAATCCGTGTTTATCTTGTATGCATCACCTTGCAGGCCTTTAGGCAGCTCCATTGTTTTCACCAGCTCCTCTGCGATGTCATAAGCATTGAGACCACTGAGTTTCTTCTCCCAAAATAGCTGACAAAAAACAAAAGAGTAATGTTAGCTGCAGGCTGCTTTGACACGAAGAAACCCAAAAATTAAAATATGCTGCTGTTTCAACAAGAGAGAGAGAGAGAGAGAAACTCAGGTCTGGTTCATCCAGATCCAAAGAAGTCACACTGTCAGATAACATGCGTCTCAGATTTTTAATGGGGGTTAACAGCAGGCGGAGGCAGCTCACCTGTCTGGGCTGATCGACGGCTTTCTGAGGGTCCGTCTTTACTTTGTTGTTCGGATGGTTGGTAACCTTGGTGACGGGCTGCTTAAAGATGGAGGCCGTCTGTCTGACAGGGAGCGACGTGTTCAGGTCGGGTTTGCCCTTTAAAACATCAGAGAGCGAGAATGAGGGGGAGTTAAAGGAGCAATTACGAGTTATTCCAAAACACTGTTGATTATAACTACAAGAGGACAAGCATCTCATTCATACAGCTTTTAGAGGCCGTTTCAGTGCCCGTAAAAGTTAAATGAAACAACCGAATGTGTGAAATCAAGTCTGAAAAGAGAAGGAAATAACTTTACTGTTGCTGCCTTTTATCAACACACTGCCAACTAGTTTTCTGATGAAACGTATGTGTTTAAGTTCAACATAATCAGCAGTTATGTACTGTCATTTATTAAAATATTAAAATCGTCCATTGTTATTGAACACTTGATAAAGTTGTTTGGATATTTTAAAGTTTAACAAAACAACGACAAAGTTTCTCTAAAATGACATCAGTGTACTGGGAACTTTAATGTTGCATGTTCTCTAAAATTAATAAAGGTTTTGATAGCAGCGCAAATCAGACGACATGTACACCAATACATCTGATCTGACCAATCCATATACAGGTTCGGGCTCTAATCGGTCGTGTCTGGCGGTCCTCACGAGCCCATCTGTCTCACCTTGTTCTGGTTATTGTTATCATATCGCAGCCTCTGGCGGTTCTTATTCAGCTTGCTCATCAGCATCTTCCCCGTGCGGAAATCAAAGGAGCTGAGGTCCATCTGGTTACCAAGGTAACGGGCCAGCTGAGGCTTGCTCCGAAACTTCTTCCCAGATGGACTGGCAAAGGGAGGCAGAGACACATGAGAAATCACCAGATTAATATCACCTTAAACATCAGGCCTGACAGCCAGACAGAGAAGACAGGTGACACAAACACAGCAGACAGAAGATTAAACACACACACACACGCACGCACACACACAACATGCAACAAGTCAAAAGCAAAACTGAAGCAGAGCACATTCAAGTGGGCAATGGCACGGAAATCACATTACTTTTGTAAAAAAAAAATGGATGCACGATCTTTGATGGACACTCTACCTAAAGCCCTGTTCTCTATCACAAGCTGCACACAGTTTAGCATCATCATGACTTTATATATATAAAAACATACTGAACAACACTGTTTACTTTACACTAGCCTCTAAAAAGAACCAGTGAACAAGATGTAAACATGGCAGTACTAACACTGGACCACATGTTTCAGAATGGAAAGCATTGTGACTCCACTTGGTGGGAGCAACAATATCTGAAAGCCTGAGCGATATGGCCAACAAAAAAAAAAAAAAAAGGAACAACTGTGGGTGGATACGTGCTCGTAAACTCATGCAAATGTATCTTACATCACACACCACAGTTAACACCAGTATGATTGTACAGTTAGCCTACCACAGACTATACAACCGACCCGCCTCCCCCCTCTCTTGCCTCTGTTCCTCATCTTGCTCTTCTCCTCTGCTAAATGAAAACAAATCTGGCGTTGTTGATTCACTTCAAATGGGAAATAAAGAGTATTAACACTGAGTTGTAGTCATCAAAGGCCTCGCCAGACGTGATCTGCTGCTGCTGCTGTGCTGCTGCTGCTAGCCTGCACGGCTGGACAGCCTCTTTCTTATCCAAACACTTGTGAGAGGAGCTGGCCTGGCTGGCCTCGGTGCCCTGCTACAAACACAACCCTCCCTCCCTCCCTCCCCTTCCCCAGCCAAAACTTTAGACCGACCCCCCCTCCTCCTCCGATCACACTGCTGTCTGTTTCCGTCCGCAAACTCGATGTCTTGTGCACCTATGAAGTTTTGCAAGCCCCCGTTCGTGTAGTACCTAAAATAATAGACATCGCTTTTTCCAGCTGACAAACCCGACTTTCTGGTCACTTCTTCCATTTTCCAGCCCTTGGGGAGAGCAGTGCAATCCCACCTTTTCTTCTCCATTTCCCACGCGAGTAGCCTATAAATCCACTAAAAGTTAACAACCAGATTGGATTTAGAGAGAATGTGTCGATTTTTTTTTCGGATGGCAGGCCTATCGCTTCTTACGCTTTTGTTTCGACCATATTACAACATGCGTCCTCGGTAATGGGATCTCCCTGCTAACAACATCTCGTCTCTTTGTCGTCGCGCAGATCGCTCCGCCGCGGACCTCGGCCACATCACTACCTGCCTGTCTCGCCGGGGCACGAGGGCTGCATCCGCATGGATAACATAGGACACCGCGAGGCAAGCCAGGACGAGACAGGAAGTTGGAAGGTAAAGACTTCAGAATAAAAGCACATGTAAGTTTTCAAATTTGATATAAAAACCTCACGATCATATGATTTTGCTGTTCCGTGCTCTGTCTTTTAGTGACCTTGCTGTTTTACTATATTTACACGACTCTAAATTAAAGATATTGGGATTTGGGTGCATACATGTGAATAGATATGTAATAAAAGTCAAATGAAATGTTTTGCATTATTTTTGGGGAGCAAAAATATTCACAAAAGACAAAAAAAAAATTCTGACAATCAATTGAAAAACTAAAATATCCCTAACTATTTTTGAGTTGTGTATTTCTATGACTGTTCTTCAACCCATCCTGTTCTTGTATTTACACTACAGCAGCACAATGTTGTGAAAAAAAAATAACCGAAAGCATATTGTAATTATTTTTGACAGATATCGCATTTCCGATATGATTCACGATTAGTGGGAATGATCATTTTTGCATCACAATTTTTATTTTCACGAAAAAATCTATTCAAATGATTTGTATGCACCAAACAAACATGTTTTTTACGTCCAGAGAACAGGATTTGTAGGCCAGGGCATAGAATGCTGTTTTGTCACTCATTTGACATTTATCAAAAAAATACGATTTGGATATTGGACTTGGCTATATTGCAATTTTGATTATATTTCCATTACTTGAGCAGCCCTTATGTACATCCAGGTCTCCCATAATAATGACATCTCAGCCTCAAGTAATGTTACTAATATAAGAATAAAGAACAGAAATAAAACGTTCAGAATTCAGCTTCAATCAAATTTACAATTAAATTACATTTTTAAATAAATTGTCAATGCAACATGTTTCCAAATGCTGAAAGTATATACTATTTTATAATAAAGTTAAAGAGGCTTTAGTTAGATGAGTTGAAATTGATAATACTGGAAATATGACATAGTGTTTTTGTGAAAACTCTGTGAATATATGTTAGCGAGATCATTCATACTTGGACATGGGAAAAATAGTTTGACAAAATGATATTAACTCACAAACTAAGGTATTTTACGTTGCGCTTTCACATTCAAGTCATGGTCTTCATCTTGAATTAAAATATTTTGAAAGGTACACTATTACTGCTTTTCCACCAAAATTAGCGGGTCTACACAGGTTTCTTAAACGTCAGTCCCCCCTGCTAAAAATTGCCTATTTACCCCATTCCCACTTCCTGGAGGCAGGGCAGATCATCTGTGACTTTTACCTGAAGCATCACTGACGTCATGTTTGGCGTCACTGACGTCATGTTTGACGTCACGAATGCGCCGGAAACAGTTGTAACAGAAGAGAAAACAACAACAGACCCAGTGTGAAAGAAGCATCTGTAAAACGGTGGAAAAATCCTTTTGAGCGTCACAACCCCCGCAAAATGACTTGTTTTACTATCATAATTTGAGCCATTCGGTCCAATAACATTTGAAAAGTCTAGAAGAGCCGCACGATTAAATTATTTTATCCCCCTTCAGGTTAGCCGGGCCGAGGTGAAAAATACCGGGGTGCATGCAGAGTGTACACATTCCCACTGGACACGAAAGCCCGATCTTAGCGGGTGTAAGTGGAATTTTTGACCAGTGAAAAAGAGAGAGAAAAAAAATCTTAATTTACTGATTTTCGCTTAATAAACACACTGTCATCAAAAGACAACACAATTTCATACTGTTACACATTGTTTATGTTAGTCAGAGTCTTCCAAGTAGCTATCTTTCTATGGTAAAACCTTATTCCACTGGAGGACGGCTTGTTTATATGGAAATACATCAAATAACTATTTCTGAGTTTGTATTATTATCAGATTAATAAAAGTGTAAAAGTTCGCTTTCTGTGTGATTTTTTTCTTTTCTTTTTCTGAGCTCTTCGGTTATCCCAAAACCTTAGCTTACTTTCAATACAAGGTTGTTGAATAACAGAGGTCACGTGAAGGTGACTTCCGTTGTGAATAAAAAATTTAAAAAACGATTTGCTCATTTGTTTTGTTTTGAAATGTTTTACCGGAAGTGTGGTATTGTACTCCGTCTACCTTGACGCGGGTGCATCAGCGTTAACCTATGGGAAATATAGATTAGGCTACAGCTACAAATAGACCGTAAATAGCAAACATGCAGATGCGGTGACAACAATCACGGACGCTGCAGAGTAATTAAATGTTAGAGGTGTAGTAAAGTGACGTCCATCACTTGTAGCGTGTCCAGCAACACGAAATGTGAAAGTTTCATGTATGCTAGCTTCGTGAAATTGGAGAGCCGTTTCACCACAATGCCTACCGTTGTCATTCAGACTTGGGAGCCGGCTTTTATGAATGAACAAAGTACATCTTATTGATTAAACACAGTCAACCATTTTAACAGCATGTCATGCATACATGGAGGCTTTGTTTGTGCCACAACGATGCAGAAAGGAAGAAAGAAAAAAAAGAAAGAAAAAAAAACACCGTCTGCTTCGCAAGATTAAAATCTCCGTCGAGATCGCACAACAGTCGACGCAGTACGTTACACCGACTCCATGCTTAATTCAACATTAGCTGTTAAATATCAGGGAAATTAAACATTAATAAAAAAATAATGCTGTAAAAACACCCGACACCCTAGCTGAAGACCACAGCAATGCTGTTTGCAAAATGCGAGATCACCGAGTGCATTTGTCTAATCGATGATAAACACACTTTCCAAAAAAATTAGGGAAACGACACATCGCGCATTAAACGCTTCATTAACAATTATCACCCCCCGTCATGGTTTCATTGCCCTTTACATGATGTACTTACTCGTTTTTATCCATCTTGAAGACACTATCTCGTTTTCTCCCTCTCGCTATGTTAAATCCCTTCTCCCCTCTCCTCTTTCAGTCCCCTCCCCCTTCGATGAGAGAAATGAAAGACATTATCCACGCAAATTTCGCAGTCTGGCCGATAAAATGAGTATCATGTCTCCCGTGTGCCATCAGTCCGGTGATACACGGGCTTCATGTGTGTGATTCATCATGCATTAGGAACTAGATTACCAGAGACTTTACATATGCGCCCTCTTCAATATAACATTTTATTTCACAGAAATACTTTTACTTTTACAGAAAAAAAATATATATATATACACATGACCAGATGAGCAAATTTCAGGTCTACAATGCCACGTTTTTACAGCTGCTCCATGCAAGGGAAAATAGTGTTATATACATGTATGCAGTTGTTGAAAATGTGAACAAAAACAGACACACACACACAAAAAAAAATTTCCTCTCACCAAGTTGTTTAAACAAAACATTTCAATGGCTGGACTACTGCAGAATAAATGGACACGTTTGGATTCATTAAAGATTTATTCACATTAAAATAATACTCAATGAAGAACAGCATTTATATAGAGTGCAGAGTGCAGAGTGCATCGCGTCGTCCAAATTCCTAACAATCCCTCAGTGACTGATTGTCGAGCCAGTGCATCCCCCTTAAGCTTGCGTTGTGTAAGAAATCCACCCATCAGCCCATTCCCAAGCTCTGGTCCTGTAGACAGACACACAGCCCATTCATTAGCAAAATGTACATCAACACACGTGTTTGAATGTGTATTTGAATCCTTCCTGTCTTGGAGTTAGGGTTTCTGACATCCAAGTAAGGGTTTTTTTGGGGGGATAATGGGAGTGGCAGAGGGTTTGGAATGATGTGTGTATATTACTTCAGTAGACCCTGACAAAATCAATATGATGTCTGCAGTGTGATGTCACACTGGATAAGATATCATGGATATTGTCTTGGATTTGTTGTAATATTAGTATCATAATACTGATATCATACTTGATCATTGCAGGAAAGCACAAATAATCAGTACAACATTGAATACACCTGAAATCTGTTGGGCCAGCTTTGCTGAATGCATAATTTTGTCTAAACCTTTAATTTGACATGAACTGACCCACTTTCTATTTTTAAACTAGTCTGACCCATGAGCAAAGCTTTAGATTAGAGAACAAGCTTACAGGAGCCTACCGTAAGCATTGGTTAGTGAGCACTGCAGATGTTTTAGAATAAAGAGTGCTTCTGACTGCCCCAACAAGTTGCCCGGTGTGAGCAAGGTGGCAAACTCTGTTTATCGTTTATTGAAATGTTCAGTTCCAACACCTGGCAGGCCTGCACCTGTCTGTATCTTATCAGGACTGCATGGGTGGAGCTAAAGCTAATGAGCAATCCAACTGAAGTTGGCAAACAGAGTGTGATACATTTACACAAGGGCAACACAAGATAACAATACACTCACAATTAAGTTGTGTGGGACTTTACTCATCCTTGAATTTCCCTTTAATGTACGGCACATGGTCGAGAAATAAACGCCAGTCTGTGAAGTAGATGAGCGCCACTCCGCCAGCTGATCCCCAGAAGACCATATTTGGCACCCTAGATGGAAGAAACCAATGGGTTTCGTAAATGCGACAGATATTTGAACAAAACAATCGACTGCAATACACATATCAAAAGAGACCTGGACAGTTATACAGTTCGATTTCAGGTACCATTATTACACAAGAGACACTTTAGTCAGGATGACAATTTTAAGTTTCAGCATGAACATTTGTCAAAGTCTAGGTACAAACAGACAGTAATGCTGATCCCGGCTCATTTGGTTTTAGTGTTTAATATGTTCATTTTGTTTGATTACTGATGACCAGAATACAATGAATTAGCTTGAACACTTGTATAAAATGTGCATGTGCAAAAGTGAATTAGTGAGAGGGTTAAAAAAAAAAAAATTTTTTTTTTTTAAATAGCTTATGTTAGTAGTCATTTTAATTAATACATTAATTGAAGCTTTCTTTGATTACAATTAATGCAATAATAATCTTTATCACTGTGATCCTCTAGGTTTTTCAGCTGTGTGCATCTTTACACGGACAATCACAGTGCTGAGCATCAAGATGTTCATCCAGAAGCAAACAGGTGTGGTCACAGCTAAGCACAGGTCACAAACCAACATAGTTGAGGGAGAAAATAAAAACATAAATCGTGTCATTAAGGCACGAATTTGATTCTAACATGAATGAATATGTGACTGTGTCAATTGCTGAAATGTATCTGTATTTTACACAAATATGAGATGTGTCAGACTAATAAACTGGCTGAATATCTCAGAAGTTACCTGTGAGATACGCCCCACTTGCTATGTTAGCATAGGAACATGAGCAGTGTTGCACTTAAGGTTAAATACTGTATTAAGGTACTTTAATATCGAAATTTTGAAGTAATTTTGATTTTGTTTATTGGCAATTACATCTCCGAAACATTTGAGGTGGCATCATGCTCACAAACGCTAATATTGACAGGGTCAATGTGGTGACTGCGACTTAACTGTTCACTGGGGAAGATTATGCTAACTAGCCCATCTGGCTAAATCAGTAGGAAATAAACAAGCAGGCTAAGCTACGGCTAGCTAGTGAGGCAAACGGGTCACACAGAAGGACACAAGCGTTGACAGCATAATCGTGAACATGACACAATCACTAGAAATGCATCTCCAGTACTGAACTCCACCTTTGTTATTGATCTAACTTACCAAGTCCTCAGAATAGTAATGTACTTGGCACCGACGACTTTATTTAGTATTTTCTGGACCATCCTGACCGTCCTTCAGGTGTAGATCTGTGCTCCGTGCAATGTTTTCTCGCTGATGGCTGTGAAGGACCCTGAGCTGCCCCTACTTATGCCTGACAAAAATAACAGTGTGGCTGCGTGCAAGCAGCTCAGGGTCGTTTCAGGCCACTATTTCAAAGGTCTCGGTTTACAACACAGAGCTGTTTTAAAAGAACCTGTGTGCTCTGTCTTTGGCAACCACCCAGCTGTATGCGTATCGACTTTGTGAAATCAATTGTGTTAACTGGTATGTCTTGAATTTAATGTGGTGCTTTGGTTGCATAAGCGATTCATAAAAAAAATGTCACACACCTTTGTACCCTAACCAGCTATTGACAATGTAAAATATGAACAAATTCATTTTCCATACTACAGTAAACCCTTTATTACAATGTTTTCCTTTATTTTCCTTTTTATGTATACAATATTCAAAAGCCAGACATTGGAAAAGGTATAATCTGTTATTAAAAATGGCACATTTATTGCTACATTACTGTTATATACAGGACAGTTCTCAACTATATATATTTATATATAAAAAACAAACAAAAAAAAAAACAGAGCAAGAGAGATTGAGTGAGGCACTCTGAGGACCCTGCAGGAGTCAACAGTGTCCTCACTCCATGTCAGGTTGTGTACCTGTTACTGTAATTAACACTCAATAGACTCCCCCTTTTTAGTTCAACAAAGATATGACAAAATTGTTGTAAGCAATTTTTTTATTACCGCTTTCTTATACCAAAACAAGTTCAAGCCCGTCAACTGAACATTTTCCATCATAATATTGTAATTTTTCTGTTGACATTATGTGCTCCTGCAGTTGTCGGGTTGCTTTTCTGCAGATATCAAACTGTGTCAAGACAAATGTTAAGAAATAAGGTTCCCCCAAAGAAATTATTTGAGTATGTAGCTTGTAGGCTAATGGGATGTTCACAGAATACTAAATGACATCAAGTCAGATTTTCCCTTGGAACAAATCGGCAATATTCATTACACTTATTGATCTTGTAATAATAAAAAGCAAAACTTCAAATACAACTCTTTGAAAGAAGTGATTAGAACTTCTCGCAAAAAGTCACCGTCAACGCCATCAAAGAGCAGGAAGAGTAAAAGGTCAGAGGTGAAAATTGTCAACTGGAGACTAAATATACTGAAAGTCACTGCAGCAAAGGGCTTGCACTCTGATATACAGAAATTTTAAATGCTCCAAGTCATTAGAGGCTCCAGCTACTACGGAAAATAAAACTCACTCCCTACATTGAAATTGAAGCAACACATACACTGAAACATGTTAATGTGCATCAAAAGCAGACAATCAGAGCCAAAAGCAGCATCTCTTGAACCCCGCAATGTCAACTGATTTCGCAATATAGGGCAGATAGAAAGAAAACTCATGACCTGGACCCATGACCTCAACTAAAACAGCAGTTTGGACAATATAATCCAGTTGAATAATTAGAAAAAAAGGAATAAAAACTAAACAAGGTCTACGTAACATTTATTTATTTAACTAGATACACTGAAAGAAAATCTCTTTATACCATTTAAACTTCTTCCTGAAAATTGAAAAAAGCATTAGGAGAAGGGAGGGTGGGGGAATGAAACAAGTACCTCTTTAATCTCCATGATAAATGAAATGATATGGTTCACAAAATAAAACTGTCTTAAATGAAAATACAAGTTCAGGCACTGATAAGGTATCACTCTCCCATTATGTCATCTTAAGTCTTGAGAATGAAAAGGCCACACTATTGATTTGTATAGGTCTTTTTCTTCATCTCTTTTCGTAGAAATTAAACACACAAAATGCTCTACCTCCCATTTGTGATTACATGTTGGTAATAAAAACCATTCACAACATGACATGGGAATAACATCACAATAACACTGTTTTGTTCTCCGTATTATCCATTACCTTACACCCAAATACCGACGTCTGCCTCCGAAAGAAATGCGCAGGCTACTAAAAAAGTGAGCTGCACACCGAGAGCCACTTGTTTGAGGGCAGACATTAGAAAAAAGGTGAATTGAAAACTACTATACTGTACTGAAGAAACCCAGGAACACAACTCTGAGAATGAAGGTGATCCACATTTGTATGGTAGCTACATTCAAAAACCAGTTGCATAATTACTGTTAGAGACAAAAATCCCTTCCCACATATCTCCTCAGTGCCTCACTGCATAAGTAAGAACACTTCAACAGGACCGTGGCACAGACGCTGTCCACAAACCCCCAAATGGAAAGAAAAAAATTCATCTGGGTAGCTGATGATAAACCTCACAACTATAAGTGGAATAAAGGATACACCAAACTCTTTCAACATTTTCATCTGTTGACCCTTGTCCTCTGCCATCCCGGTTCAATTTTGAATTTACTTTTTTTTTTAACAATTTCATTTAAATGTCAAATATCCCCTTATTCAGCTCATCTACAATACACTCTAAACTTCAAACTAATATTGCCATTTATGTAAAAAATCTACAATGTATAGACTAACAAAAAATATATATTTTTATATATATTTAATTTTGAAAAATGAAACATATCAGAGTAATGTATGAAGTGAATTTACACGTCACAATTCTCTCAGTAAGAAACGTGACAACAAACTTACTCAGGAGGAAGGCGAGGGGCTGAAATTCAGTGGGAATGCTCATTTAGGAAAAGAAAGCCTCTGTTACACAAAGGCTCGTCTGCTTCAAACAACTGCGGACTGATGAGATCCTTCCATCAAAAGGAATCCAGATTTTTTTTGTCTTTTACAGAACATCAATTAAGGGGGAGAGAAAATTGAGCTGTTAAGTGTGCTGGCATTGTCAGTAAACCATTTCAAGTTAGTAAGAGCACTAAGTGGTGCTGATCACTTAGCAAGTGTCTCAAATGGCTTTTGTACAAGACTTACAATGCACAACAGGTCGACACTTACAGCCAGCCTAAACCTATACAACTGTGCTTTGTCTCGTCTGTGTATGCTTTAGTACATAAAGCAGTACAAAAACCTGAACCTATGACAAGGGATTACTAGAATTCGTGGTCAACAAATAGGAAGAACAGTTTTGTAGTTGACAGATTTACCACTTGGATAATTAATAACTTTCAAGGAAGGAGTCTTCTATTCCAAGTCTCCAGATGCCTTGTGGGACGAGACCGGGCTTCAGTCAGAGGCTGCCTCTGGGTCAGAGTTCCCGTCTTTCATAAGCTGCTTTTGGACTGTCAAAACTTTTGACCTTTCCCTTTTGACCTTTCCGTCCCCTTCCCCAAACATTTGCTGATAAGATCGAGGAAAGGTCACTGAATTTAGACAATTCAACTTCAACTATGGGCTTGGTTACATAACATATGTAAGACTGTACCATCACGCTGGGAATGACATACATTAAAAATAATTGCTCATACACATAAGCAATCCCTCACAATAAATGTTCCTCACATGTAAAGCAATTTGCTTAAATGTCAAATAGAAAACATGTAACAATTAGGCACAAATCCTTGATTCAATTTGTGTTTGTTTAGGTCTCCTTTCTTTCACAAGAGCACCTCTCGGCAGTGTGTGAAGTCCCAATTTGTGGCAGGACAAAAAGTACTCCGGGTGTTCCATCATCTCGTGGAAACCAAGAGGAGAAAAAAAAAAAATCTTACATGTATAAAACAAAGCAAAACTAAAAAAAAGTTCTTCACATTTGAGCTTGTAGTCATGGTTGGGAGTGCGACAAACAGGCTGTGTCAGTTTTGGCAGTATGCATGTGTGTACGAGTGTGTGAATGTGCATCTTGAAACTTGAACGGACAATACACAGACATGTCCACATATATACACACACACACTGAGAATAATGGGTGGAAGAAATCTGTTAAGGCCACATCCTCTGACAGCCAAGGAAACACCACCAGATCTGTAAAAAGGAAAAGACCACAAACAATATGTTACAGCATTGTTACATAACAAAGACATCAACAGAAAACTGAGGCTATGACAGAGCTCACTGACTCTTACAAACTAGTGCATTTTTTTTATTATGTAGAACTAGGGCATTTGTCATTTTTTGTGGCTGAGTCCACCATTCCCAGCCTAAATTCAAGCAACTTTAAAAAGGCAAGAGGGAATCAAGGGAAATTACTGCTCTTGCCTACCAAACACATTCTACTCTTTCTGCGTCACACTTAAAACATTTGAGCCCTTTTTACACAAAGATTGTGCTTTTTTTACACTGAACAAAACAGCGGCATGCCACCTCAGTGCATGATTTTAAGTAGCATGCCGTCTTCCGCAAGCACGTGTAACTCAGTGTCAGCGACAAGTGTAACGTTTTCTATATGCATGGGCAGCGCATAGTATCTATTATTGACTTTCTTCTTTATTAAAATGATGGGAGTTTGTTTGGCTGCAATGTAATCAAATGCACTAGTTGTACTTCTGTTGTATTTATGACACAAGAGGAATTGACTGGAACTTAAGTAATAACTGTGTTGTGTTGCCAAATCAACCAGGACTGAAATCTTTAGGATTATGACTTGAAACTAACTGTAGGTAAGATACATACTGAGGGTTACATCCTAAGTAATTACTTCAGTAGCCAATCAACAAGGCCTACCTGGTGTTACATGTGGCCAACTGGGTTGTGGCCATCTCCTCCCATACTAGGATGGCCTCCTGAGAGCTGCATGGGTGCTTCACCCACCACCCCAGACACCTTCTCCTCCTCGCGGCGTTTTAAACATGCTGCCTTTGGGTTAAGGTTACGCTCTGAAAGAGGAAGGGAAAACAGAAACAGGCCCTCTCAGTATACAATAATAACAGAGGTAAACATAACTGTACTCCCCATCCCTGATGTGCTGCTGCCAGACTGACCTCTGACTTGTTGTTCTAAATTGAGGATGACATTAACGGCTTGGTGCAGGATGAGAAGTTTGGTCTGAGGTTTGTCGTGGCTGAGGTGCAGCTGGCACATCCTCCCAAGCTCCTTAAAAGCCTCGTTGATGTCCCGTACTCTGAGACGCTCGCGGGCGTTGTTAGCCACTCGCCGTTCCTTCTCACGCTCCATCTTCACCTCGGGGGGAAGGTCCTCATCATCTTCTTCTTCTGGACTAAAATGGAAAAGAAATGGTGAACCCACAGGAAGAAGGACATTTCAAAACACATCATCAGACACTTTACTGTTCATGCTACCTAAAAACTAGCATTTAGCTGCTTTAAATTTAGCTTCAATAGCAGGGACTGTACATCCACAGCTGAGCTTTGTGCTGAATGGATGCACTAAAAATAAACTGTGTGAGAAGTTAAAGGCATAATATATCACAATAAGTGCATACTGAAAAACATTATAATTTAATTATACATAAAGAAACGGATTCAGATGATCAAAATGTTTATCCCACAGAAGTTGGATATACTTACGTTTAATAGTATACAAAGCTATGTGTGCTATTGAGCTGTGGCTACAGCCTGCATGTTTTCAGTCATCAAAGAATCTATGCGATTTGTTGTATTGTTTGGCTTACAACTGCAATATTTGGTTGGGAGTAAATGTTTTTCTAGTGTTTTCCCTTTACTTTTAAATCTCAAATCATTTGCAGCTCAAATACATAAATATTCATGTCAGTCATATTCAGTGATGGATAATAAAGTTCAGGGTGTTTTTACCACAATGATTCTGCCAATCAAAAGTCAGATTTTAGACACCATGCTCGTGAACATGCGCTTTTGAGTGATGTCTATCAAGTGCCCACAAAGCACAAGAAATGTATCCTCTATTGGAGAAACTTACTCATCTTTCTGGTCTGAAAGGCTAGAGAGCATCTGGAGGGTCAACGCCTCCTTTCTGAAAACGTGAGATGAAGGGAAGGGGGGGGATTTCAACATTATTAAATACCCAACATCATCTGGGCAATCAGCGGGACACACAGGACAGCTGACACGTGGAACCTTGCATATTAAATGGTGTCCGTTATATTCTCAAACTTGGTAACTGTGTCAAGAAAATCTCCAGCTTTTCAGGACAAAATAGTTTGTACTCTGGATTGTGTGTTTTAACCTAAAACTTTATCAAATAGTTTCTTTTTTTATGCTGTTAAATTAAAGTGCCAAGACTAGAAAACAGAGTAAGGACCACCTTACCTTGTTCGACTGCGTGCTGCCTTGCTTTCCTTCTTTTCATCATCTGACTTGTCTGCAACAGATGAGTTTTCATCATCCTCTTTGTCTTCTCTTTTGATGTCCGAGCTGCTGGAGGAGTGTGTGGAGCGGGCAATACCACCAGGGAGACCTAGGGACACACACATAGATGTGAGGATTATGTTTGAAAGCACTGAAACCTCTCTACCTGGGGCATGTGATACAAGTGATAAATGTAGAAAGCTAATAGAGTTAAGTAGAGATTACTGGAAATGCAGAACCATTTGTTCATTAGCATTGCCACAAAAATGTTTAATTTCAATACCCAGATAATAAACTGGTTCTACAACATTTAATTGGACTTACTGGTAAAGCCTTCCGGTTGGCCAACTGACGGTGTGGGTCCAGATGCGTGATGACCGTGCAGAAGAGTGCTGCTGGGAGGAAGGCCTGTGGGCTCCTCGTGTTTCCCTCCCTGCTAGTAAAGGTAGAGAACCATGACGTGAAGGACAGATACATCACAACTACGCACTTACAAAACAGACTCAAACAGTTCACCAAACGAAATAGTTACTAAATTATGTAGTCGATACAAATGTTATGCAGGTTGTTTGCTCCTATTTTTGTGTGTCTAATGTTATTTAACTCACTAAATATGATGTATAAAAACACAATTACTCTCAATTGCTCAATTTTACTTTTGACCAGCAGATGGCACAAATTATACTATGATTGGCATGTTTTGTTCCTCATGGAAATAAACATAAGTAATCACAGTTTGATTGATTTTTCCTTCATATTTCTTGCCAATTAGAACAGAAAACTTATGCATTTGTGCAGCACATAAATACAATATACCCAGTCAGCCAGTCAAGGTATCACACACATGCACAACTGATATATCCAAATTGTACTGTACATGTTATGGTACTTTTAAGCCATGTTAACAACAACATATCTATTTTAACCTTGATTCTGACAGTTTCTCCAGCAGCAGCTGATGTAATGAGCATGTACATCACCTCCTAACATATCTCAATCTCCACTATGACAGCATGAAAACAAACTCAGTACAGACAGGATTCAGGTGTTCAACAGTATCATCAATGTGATAAATATGAACCAAAAACAAGTGAACACTTGTTTTCTTTGTGTTGTTGTCACACACCATCAAAAGTCCAAGTCTCTTTCAAACCCACACAAATCAAACATTTTGAGCAGAGTAGGTGACTCACCATAGCAGGATGTCTGTTGCTGAGGGCAAGGCTAGCATTGGGGAAAGCTGGAGAGAGGGCCCCAAGGCCACCGTTGTGTACTGAGGACAGCAGGCTGTGCATGTCAGAGTGGGCGCCCTCTAAGCCCTGGCCCACAGCATGGTTACGCAGTACATGAATTGCCTCCTCCAAACGGTCCTCCAGTTTACTCTGCTATGTAAATACAAGAGTTACTGCCTTATATCTCAATAAAATAAGTCATGGAAAGCTTATAAATATACAGAGAAACAATTTAATGACTTACAAAGTGTGTGTACTTTGCTGTCTAAAACTAAAACAAGCTTACAAAGGCTAGACAAATATATTATGACAACTTCTGGCTTCAAATTAGCTTTGATGATGCAGAGAAATGTTTTTACATACCAGTGCGTGTGGTGGCCCTTCATAGTTGGGTGTGGTTGGTCTTTGCCACTGAGACTGAGCTCCTGCAGAGAGAAATAATTGGGACAGTGTTCAGTGTTAATTCTTAACTTAACAGCAGATGGAGCTGCAGACACATGTCTGTGCTAAAGAACATTAAACATGCAGAGGATCATTTTGGCTCCAACAATTTCAACTGATTCATTTTTGTGTGCCAAAAACAAGGTTGCAATCAAACTGAACAAGTTAAATAAATTGGACTGATGTAGGTATTCTGAGCTGAAATTGAAATATTATCCAAATTTGTGGTTGCATGAGTGAGAATAAAGAAAGGATAAAACCACCTGAACTCAGTTTACCAACCATCTGATTGGTAAAATTCACTCAGTCGTTAGGTTAACGGGAATCTTACATCAAAGCAAGGCAGCACCTAACTGATCTGAGTAAAATTATGACAAGTTCTTTTAAAGAATAAATAAGGTGTTTGTGAACATGTAGATTTCTTCATATCGGTGTTTAAGATGAGAATTTAGTAGGAGATTATCGCCTTTTACAGCCTTTAATTGCTTTGACATAACATTTAGATTTTTCGTGTATAAGTAGTAACACTTTGATGCTCCTATTATCTGTATGCCAGAATTGAACTTTACCTGCGATAGCCTGAGGAGATCCAGGAGTAGATGGAGCTGAGGAGAAGTTATTACTGTTGTGGTCCGACGGGTAAATCTGAAAGAATTGACCAAACAGCACAACATTATGGCACATCGTAAGATAACATTTCATTGATTTTCAGTGCAATCTAGTTTAAGTGTTGTTCAAACTATTGCCAGGCAATACAGCAGAAAAAGTCACAACAATTCAGTTCTATGCGTCTATGTGATGCATTGTTTTTTAAAATCATTCAGTATTTATGTCAAAGCGCTCATATGCCTGTCCATAAAACGTTTGAGTAGAATCAAAGGGATACAAAAGATTAAATAAGAAATAATTAAGTAGGCAATTATTTATCAATAGGACAATTAAACCTTGTTTGGCAAATGTAATGTTTTCTGTCAGCCTGGATAAGTTTCAGGGCTCCGACTTTGTTAATGGTAAATTTGCCTAAATATGAAACTGACAATTGTTTGTTTCGTTAAAAATGATGAATTGAAAGGTACACAAACATAATATCTGGGATTCCTGCATACAACAATATTTTTTTTTTATATTTTGGGGGATGAACTGCCATTCATCTGTTTTGGATCAAAGCACCAACAACCAAAATAATGCGAAGATTTTTGTCAGCATTACCATTCGTAGGAATTTGCACTTATTTGTTCTTTCTTCACACGAGTCATCCAACACAAAAGATTTTCATTTTGACAGAGAAAAAAAAAACTCTTGGGAAAATGATTGCTATTGTTTTATTGCCCAGCTCTAATGTAAAAATAACCAACAACAAACAGAAGAACTCACTGAGGCAAGAGCCTTCCCGATTTCATCTCCTGAACTGCCAGCTGTGGTGCCTCGGTTGGCTGCAGAGACAAAATAAATAATGTGAGTCAGATGACCCATTAATTTGTTTTTGGGAGAGAAAAAAAAATAATCAAATGACCATGGGAGTTGAATCTGACAGACGCTACCAAGACACTTGTGTGATAAGCTCATTTTAAAAAGTTCTTACCCATGATGCCTTCTCCGTTGATGGTGGGTGTGTGGTTGTAGGTGGTGGGGGCTGAGTGGAAGCCATTGACTTCGCTGCTGTGCAGAGGATAGTTCTGTGGGGACAGAGGCAGGGGTTGACGCTTCTGGAGAAGGGATAACAAGTAGCTCCATAAGGCACAAACACCCCTCACAGGAAAACAAACCAATGTGACAAATGCATTTAGCTTCATGAAGGAAGTTAAAGGTTTAAATGTTTAACCTTATGTAGTACTTAAAATGTTAACATAAAATTTACTTCATGCAGCTAAGGTAATATATGCAGGCTGCCTACACCTTTTCCACTATCAAATTCGAGCACTTTTTAAGCATGTCAAGTCTTTCCAGTAAATTACATATTTATATGAATATATTTACTGTAAATTATGTTATGTGTTAACATTCTACAGATGGGTGACAAATTAAAAGGAAAACACAGAACGGTTTCATATTTCACTATGTGTCATCTGTCTGTAAGCATCCTATATAACATGGCTGATCCAATGCAAAACAATTAAATAAAAGTAATGCAAATTTTCAAAGCAGGTTCAAGCATTTTATCCAAATTCCAACCACTTTTAGAACCTGGCAACCACATTAAATTTCAAGCATCTTCATTGATTTCCAGCACCAATCGCACCTTGTATGCGGTTTTATTGAACAAAAGGAACTGACACTTTTAAAGAGCAGATGCTTAAATCTTTGCTTCATTGAAATTTACAAGTAACATTAGAAGATATGAGTCATTATAAAGAAAGAAAAAACAACATGAAATGACTAGAATGGGATTGAGTCTGTTTCTACCCACCATCCTGTCCTGTGGGTTAATTGCAGAGAAGGAGCCTGGCTGTCCGATGTGAGGAGAGTTACCCAGCATGGCGGAGTAGCCAGAAGACGACCAAGGGTCTTCTGAGAAAAGCAGAGACACATGTGCAAAAATGAAAATACCATAACAAATAGAATTACGGAGCATATTCATTCCAGTTCTGTCATGATAAAAGATACCTTGCATATAGAAAGAGCCAGGGTAGACAGCTCCTGGCTTGGCACCGGGATATCCTCCATTGTCTCTTGCGTACTCATCACCAGATGTGGAGGCATACACCTAAACAAAGATGCAGACAATGAGCAGGTGGTCTGTGATTTCTTAAATAATTATTATAAACTTAAACATAGATTTTTCATCATTTATCATTCTGGATTTTTTTTTTTTCTTTAAAGATGGTGAGCATCATGAGAGAGAAAGAAGTAGCATGCATCAATCCACCCTATCCTTGCTTTCTGGAAACCATTTAAGTACACTAGCGTCAAGTGGCCACAAGATGGCAAGAGGGAGTCTGCGGGCTATGGAGGCAGGCCGGCTCCTCGCCTGTGGAGGAGAACACAGCGGCCATGCCATGCTGGGCACAGCGACGGCTTGAATCCCAGTGCACAGTGAGCACTTCCTCTAGCTCCCAGGACCCCAGTGACATCGCACTGCCTGGCCTGCAGCCCCTCCCTATAACACACTCAGTATCCACTCGCACACATAGCATGCATTCAGTGAGCCAACACACACACACACACACACACACCCATGAACACTCCGCTGGCAATACCTTCAAACTAGCACTATCACATTCTATATGGCATCAACAGAGGATTGGATTACAGAAAACAGCTCCGATGAAATTCAACATTTTATATTAGCACCTCCGAGAGTCCAATCACACATCCTTTCTACATATTGCTAACAAAAATGGATGCCGGGCCTTCAGTGACAACACATCTCTGCGCTCCAAAGCCACACGGACATGAGAAGCCCTCAGTTTTCACGACACCATCAGCCACCACTCAGTCCGTCTTTTTCCTCTCCTCCTCTGTAGTACATGGCAGACAGAGGAAGAGAGAACGAGAACGGAGGCTATGCTGCAAAGAATGCTAATCCAGAGAAGGGATTTTTTCTGTAATTTGATTTAACAGGGAGAAGTGGAAAGGGAATGGAGAGATGCACTTCTAATTACAGAGCCATCTGCCTGTTCCTGGACCACATCCAACTCCACAGGCAGCTGGGCTGAGGAGAGGGAGCGAAGAGAGGGAGAGAGAGATGGGGGCTGGGATCCAGTCAGCGAGAGAGAGAGAGAGAGGGAGAGAGAAAAAGAGAGAGATTGCAGTGGGTAGGGGGCAAGGGGGAGGATTGAGGGGAAAAAATAAAGGCCCTGATGATTTATGAAATGGGTAGAGAGATAAGGGGTGTTGAGGGGGGACAGGAGAAGGTAATCTAAATGACTTAAACAAAGCTTGATATGGCCAGGGGAGTGTGAAGGAAACAGGGGATTTAAAATGATCACGGTTAATTCAGGGGAAAACATGACGGAGATGGCTTCATTTAACAATAGGCTTTGAGTTGTTCTTTCACGGGGAACAATGTCGAGTGAATCCTGCTGCTCTAGATGGGAACAGAGAACTACACAATGACTGGTGCTGCTGGATAATTGTATTCTCAGGAAGAAAGGGGATTTCTAGGGTAAAATCCTCAACTAATAGGGGTTTAATGTAATTCAGGTTATGACCGTGTAAAGGTCTCTATGCTGGAAAAACATGGGTTGATGCAAGGGGTGGGGAGTAGATGAAGATTAACATCAAACTAACCTCAAACCGCTTTACTCAACCACGAGGTTTTCAACCACATTAGTCCACTGGACAACTAGGGGGCGGAAGAGAAGTTCCTCCATGTTGTGTGATTGTTGCAGGTGAAAGGGGGTGAGAGTTCAGGGGGTGAGGGCAAGGATCTCGTGTACAGGTATCGGTGGGTTACAGACGTCGGGGAGCTTGAGGGGGAAATGAGAAATGGCCTTTGCACTGCAGCTATTATTTGTCCATTTAGTTATTTACAGTCTCATGATTTAAGTAACAAAAGTAGGTAGACGAAAAAGAGAAGAGTATGTTGAAGAGAAGCAGTAGGGAGGGAGTGTGGGAGGGGAGGAAAGACCACAGGATCATCATCAGCAGTCATTAATCTGGGCTCAGACACGGGGCTAAGAGGCCTCGCAAGCACCGCGCCTCACAACTGGGTCACTCACAGGGGGAGGCCCACCCAGGCCATCATGTGGTGAAGCGTAGGCGGAGGGGCTGGGTGAAGTGGGGGAGGGGGGTTCACACACACACAGACATCCCATCATTCGCATTAAAACCACGCGGCCATCGTTCACACTGCGGGGAATGACTGAGATTCAGACAGTGAAACAGAGGGGGCCCTGGCCAGACCAAGTGTTCACACTCAGTCTGTGATGTCGTCACCGTGGCCGAGTGTGTGTACATGCAGCGGTTTCAGCAGCCACTTCAACACGACAACACCCACAGGTGGAGGACAGCACTGATGTCATTTAACAAACACACAGATTTCTTGTTTCTTTAAACAAACAAGGGTTTAAGTGAGCTAAGTAGCAGGTTCACCGACTCCAACTATGAGCCCACTCCGTACTATTAGTCGATCTACTATAGACCCACCCGATCAATGCAGCCAGCTAAAGTAGCTGCATCTGTTGCAACTTTATCTCAAACTACGGCCGAGTCACTAGTAACGCTTGACTTCATTTCCTGACAGATTACGCATCCATGGCTCCATGATTTGGACCTAGTCAGCCATATAAATCCTTTAAATTACTTCATGCATGCGTAAAAAAAAAAAAAAGTCATGAGTCAAATTTAATTTCACTTTTGTTTTTAAATTCTGTGCAACATTTACGAAGATGATAAAATCACAGGGCAAAGACGGGGCTAAAGTGCAGGTATTAGACCCAGGAAACCTAATATTTTCTTTACTTTCACAACATAAAAGCCCAACAACACTTAATACATACAAAACTGGTAAATTACATAATCTTTCTCCCCTTCCAGTGTTGCTGGTGTGCTGTTTCAAGGCGCCGTGCGTGAGGAGATGAGAAGGTTCCGTACCCGGTTTCTTTTAGGTCACTCTAGTCATCTGAGAACTACAGTAGCACGAGGAAAATGTTTGTGTAATGGCAGTATTTCATATTGATGATCCAGTGGCAGCTCAAGCAGCAGGACTGGTCTCTAACAGCAACACTAACACACGGTCAACTACACAGTAGGGCCCTTCTGACTTGAAATGTTTGCCATCTTACAAAGATATGCATCGGTTGGGTCAGGGTCATAAATATCTTTCATGTACACCATCTGTAAAGAAAAATTGTTATTATGAGTTAGTGTTTTGTTAAAATGCTATTCAAACTGAGCAAATGGCCTCTGAATCTTCTTTGATCTACAGTAGCTGTAGCCGTATGGATGGACAGGCTGGACTTAACTGTAGCCAATGGAAATAATCTATAAATGGGCATGATGTGGGCAACTGCTGCCTGATTCAATTCTTTGTCCTTAAACTAACAGTGAGATTCATTCAGTATATATTCAAACATGTCAGGGTGACTTGTGTTTCCAGCTATGTGTGGTTGCCATCATCCACACACATCAGCTGCATCAGCTGCTGGGAATTCTGGGCCCACTGACAAAATGTGACACTTGGTACAGTAAATCAAAGCACTAGATGAGACTTCATACTGCTGCGACTAAGGATCGGGGCTCGATAGCACTCGCACTTGAATACAGTATCAAATCCGCTTTACATGATAAAAGCCATCTTACCTCTTTTACAATTTAAGGAACAATAGTTACAAATACATTAATATTTAGGAACTAAAACTCCAAGATTGATATTCCAAGAAGTGAAACTTTGACCAGGCATCTTAGATATTTACTATTTAGCCAAAACAACTTCATGGTTTCTTTATCTTTTGCTAATGAAAAAAGGAGAAGAGATAAAAGATTCAACAAGAGATTGTTACTGTGGCTTTAATAGAGTGATGCAGGAATAACTCCAAAACCAAGAAATCAGCTCATGAACTTTAAAGTTTCTATGTGTCTGATAAATGGCTGCTAATAAGTAGCGAAATGACACCAAACAGCAATTCATTGACTCACTAGTCCGTCTTTACAGGTGAACTTTAGTTGCAAACTATTCTTACTAAAACTTACACAACTTACTATAAATGTATCAGTCTTCAAGGTGGTATCTTATAGCGTAGTAGGATGTTTAGTGGTGGTGACTTTGAAGTCATGCGACCGTGGTGTAGTTCAGGCACTGGATTTTTGTTGAGGGAACCAGAGGGATGCTAACTTCCAGGCTGACCAACAAAAATACATCATCCATGCAGTACTCCATAAATCCAAGCAGCTCATTACCAACGTTAAAAAACAACCTACTTGAACTCCTCATTCATTGAGCTGCCCAAAACATATGTATCTTCATTGCCCAAATGCAGGAACTCTGTGTTCTTATGAAACATATAATTCAGAATCACACCACTGAAGAAGGTAAGTTGCTAGACTTGACAAGGCACCTCAAAATCCTATAAATTTACTCGTCTACATGACAACCAGACCCTGAACACCACTTGAAACCACTTGAGTGTAGTGTAGAGACAACCACAGTGATGATGTTTATTGGGGCCTGAGTTGCCTGACTGTCAGCTCACTGAGAGTCTGACAGAGCAGAGGGTCTTTACCCCTGTCTGTCACAGAACTGCTCAAGCAGAGTGGGGAAAGCAGTGTGCAAGTGTATCTGTGTGTGTGTGTCTATGTGTTGCAAGTATGTGTAGTGAGGTAGTGAGAGAACTAGGGAGACACACAGAGAGAGAGAGAGAGAGAGAGAGAGAGAGAGAGAGAGAGAGAGAGAGAGAGAGAGAGAGAGAGAGAGAGAGAGAGAGAGAGAGAGAGAGAGAGAGAGAGAGAGAGAGAGAGAGAGAGAGAGAGAGAGAGAGAGAGAGAGAGAGAGAGAGAGAGAGAGAGAGAGAGAACTGGCTGTGAGCTGTGAAGGCGAGCAGAAATAAGCTCTCACCGAGGACGGCAGGCCAGGGGGTTTCCGAATCTTCTTTGGCTGGGTGTCTGCATACAGGCAGGCCGAGACACAGAGAGAAGGTGAGAGACAAAAACACAAATAAAGACTTAGCAAAGACACATTTGCCAATGTTATGTCAGATCAGGTGGAGTCATTTTGTGTACTCTCATTCCAACCACAGATCAGAAAACAGTGCAGACATGTGTGCGTATGTGCATGTCTGTCAGTGTGAATGAACGTTGCTGTGCATTCATCTGTAGAGATTGAAAAGATCTGTCGAATGTAGACCAAAGACAAAACAAACAAAAGAAAAAAAAAAGTGAAACACAATTGCACAAATAAATTTAAGAAAAGCCTTTTTGGTCTATTTGGGTCAATTTCATATCTATGCTCCTACAAGTTCATAAATTGCAGAGGTACGACAGTAGAATGAAATGGGAACAATTATTGCTATACTATCATATACTATTGGTAAAAAATAATAATCAACAATAGATTCATCATTTTAAAAAGGTCCAATTCATTAGATAGTTGAATTGTTGAGTCTCATTCCCAACGTTGGTAAGTTGGGAATGAGACTCAACAATCAACTATCCAACGAATTGGGCCTCTAAGCCAATTCTTGGGCAAAAATGCCATGATTTAGTGCTTCCAGCCTCTCAAATCTTTAGATATTGTGGTTTTCCTAGCCATTATAATTACCATCTTTGGATTTTGGGCTGTTGGTTTTAAGTAAACAAGCAACTTGACCAATATGATCACACTGGCCTCTGGGAAACTAACTATTTTCTGACGTTTTAGAGATCAAACCATTAATCAAGAAAAATAATCTGCATATTATCTGAAAATAATCATTAGTAGCACCCTAGTCAAATCAAATATTTAAAAAAAAAAACAGGAGAGAGAATAGGGTGAATGAAAGCAAGAAGGAAAGAAGGAAAGAAAAAAAGAAAGAAAGAAGGAAAGGCCTACCTATGCCTCCATCAGGCGGCCTTCTCCTCGGATTGTTGGGGTATGACGGGTAAAACTGGGAGCCAGATTTTAGGCCAGAGGGGGACATGGCATCTGGGCTGGGCATCGCTATGTCGCTAGGAAGAAAGCCGGGCTAAGAAAAGAGAAGATAGTGAAACAAGGTTTTACTAATAATACTTTGCGGGGCGTGGGAGAGCACAGCAGTTTCTCTTCTAGGAAATGAAGACAGTTAATTCAAAGTATTTAACATGAAAACAGAAGTGAGAAAACAGGGCTTCCTTAATACTGACGCATTACATGAATTTAGCTCTCATACACATAATGATGTGGGATGATGCAAGGAATAAATAGAAACATACCTGGCTTCCAAAGGGAGGGTACGGTGGCCTCTCATTTTTACCTGTAAGATTAAAGATTGTTTCATTGTAAATGCAAGTGAAACCATTAGGTGTGCACACACATTAAGAGGAAATGGTGTGTGCGAAAACAAATGAAAAGTAGGTTTTTCTAAAGTACAAAAAGTCCAGAGATGCCCTCCCCTTTTTCAGTACGCTCAGCTGCATAAAGCCGCCTGCCAGACAAAACCCTGGGGAAGGTTTCTGCTTCAGTGCCCTAACATCCCCAACACTCAACGAATGAACACAGGCGCACACACACGCACATACATGCATGTAGGCACATACACATTTTGCCACCCAGAAAACAATTGGTAATAACGTATGCACAACAGCTGAATTATCAACATGATTATTTTAAAAATGGAGTGTGACAAGATAACAGTCTCTCTGGCACCAAGAAGTAAATGTATACACTAAATAAAAATGTAATCATGCATGTAATCATGCCATTTCTACTATGAAAGAGTCACTTTTAAAATTACTCTAAGATAGGAAACATTACATGTACAGCATTACATGGACACTATTAGTGATGTCAATATATAAATATTGACATTACCATCAGGCAAAAATATGAAATATGGATATTGTGTCAATAATACACATGATAATAATCAGCACAGACTTTAGGCCTTGTGGCTCTTTTATTTTTCAGTTCATCTGGTTGTCTTTTCACTATTCATTCAGTATAATTGTTCATTTTGTTCACAGTTACAATTACAGAGTCTCTCCACTTCCCTACACTTGCATTTTGAGTTTAAATCATTTGCCAAAGAAGAGACAAAACACTCAGTAAACAAAGTTAAAGATAAATTTGACTGATTTTTTTCCATTTTTTTCTAATCCTCCATACATATCACGATAATATAGTAATTGTGTATTCGTTTGGCCGTGATAATTGTGTAGTGATAATCTGATAAGTTACAGACTGAGACACAAGTTAAACATTCATCTGTCTCGAACTATGAGTGCACAGTGGTACAGTTGATATCTGACAATTTTCCTTAACATTTCATGTCAATACGCTTATTTTGATTTTCATTTATAATTTACTTTGTTATTGTCCAATGTTTTTGTTTGCAGTATGTTTTAGTATTATTCAATTTTAAATGTTGATCATTATCCCTGAACAACACCAGGCAGAACCTGGTGTTGTTCAGGGATTGTGCCGTCGGGTTTTCCTATGAGGTGGTTTTGTGTTGTTAAAAAACCTCAAACTCTATAAACTTTAAGTGGTAAAGGAAGAAAACCAAAGTAGAACATACCAGCGACCCCTGAACTGATGAACGGAGAGGACAAGCCTTCATGCTCACTGTAGTGGGATCCTTCAGCATAGCCCTGTAGGAACACACAAAACATTTTGAGAGAATTTAAAAAGACAAGAAAAAGAAACAACAGTAAACAAAAACATGCAGCCTTTCAAATTGGACAAACAATCTAACACAGCCACAGACCTAAATGATAACCACTCTTTAAAACTGTCCCCGTGTTGTTTGCGCACCTATATCGCTTAGTGGTTACCCTCCCTCTGCTTTTCTGTCTAACTAACAGGATCCATGCCAAACAAATCTGCATCAGCTCGGGGGATTCAAACCGACTTTCTTAATTATCAACTTGTGGTAATCAAAGCCTGCTGCATCTATTTCACCCCCTGTTCCTTGTATTTACACAGAGTTGTGCCAAGACAGTTACAGCGGATGTGAAGCTGCAATTACCGGTGGGCTTCCACAGAGGTTCGGGGCTACCAGAGAGCTTGCCAATGCAGGATCCTGAGCCAAGGTTATTAGGTAGAAAGTAAAACTACCACTTCAAATCAAACATGGCACACGGCATGAAAAGTACTAAGCTGTTGTGGTGGTAGGGGGGAGAGGGAATGTGTGTGCTTCGTCTATGGCAGAGTGATTAACTGAACATGTGTGAGTGTGTGACAATATCATGGCATCTGGTGTTAATGCTTAGATCTCCAAACTTAAAATCGTGTGCGACTTAAGAGTGCGAGCTTGTGTGTATTTAGATCTTACCCGTCCTTGGCTGAAAGAGGGGCTGTTCTGTTCTGCCGAGCCCCAAGACCCAGAGCCGCTGCGCTCATCTATTGCTGCAAGAGGACATATTGTTATTATTTACATGTAGAAAACCAGCATGTTAATCTGAGAGGAGCAAAAAGCAGGTTGGACTAATGCTGTTAAATATTTAAGCAATCCCCAAAATATAATTATTATCCAGTGTGTCACTGCATATATGTAGAAACCCCCTGATGTTGGAGTCATATCAAGAGAAACTGTCACCATGTCCTGCTCTAAACATTCAACATCATTCAGTGGCCACAATGGGCTTGCACAAGCCAGGAGTGAGCATCACTATTGATCAAAGACACCGCTGTCGCATTCAAGATGCAATGCTATGTTACACAATTTCTGAAAAAAATAAATAAGTAGGAAAAGCTGCTCAGTGTACCCATTAGTGTTTATTACGGTCACTGAATAGCAGAAAATTAACCATTCACGTACCTAATGCAATTCAAGAGGATGAAATGGCATCTTATAAGCCACATTCAAATTTCCTCTCAGTCAATCTGACACATACAGACAAATAACAGAAAACAAAACGCATAAAGCCAAAACATGAACCACACTGTTTTAGGTAAAGAAAGGACCGATGTGTGGCACAAAGGAAAAACACAGCCAAAAGACTGGTGGAGCAGAAAACTCCAAAATACCCCCATCATCCCCTTCTCCCTGTCTTATGCACTAATGCTATCCAGGCTCTCTGGAGACACAAGCCTTAATTGCATGCTGATTTGCATAATTGTGCATATTAATGCGGTTTCCTTATGAATATTCATATTTCGTCTTTGATTTTTGCCTAATTAAAAAAATGTGTGTGAGAAAGCAAAAGAGAGTGAGCGGGTGGAAGGAGAAAGCAAGGGGACGAGAGAGAGAGAGAGAGGGAGAAGGGGGAGAGAGAGGGAGGAACAAGAGGGAAGGCAGAGTGAGAGGGGTCTGGGTGAGATCAGCAGCCTGGCTGACGAGCGAGAATGAGTGATGAGACTAACAGAGCGGTGCAAGCACCTACACACGCTGCGACAGCCGTGATCTATGGAGCTGATGCCAATGGCATGGAGAATCAGGCGAGCAGGGAGGAGAGGGGACCTCGAAAGATCGGCCTCGCTCACTGTCACATCGGCCCCGCTGAAAGGCCACGGCACTAATAAAGCGCTGCACCACCGTCAACCATGTCCAATGGCACAGGATGCTGGTGACGGGCTCGCTGCTAAATAAAGACGACAGACTTTGTATGAAGACACTTCAGCCAAAGCTTGGTGCCATGAAAAGTAATATCAAATTAGCGAGATAAAAATCCACTTCACAGGCGAGACGTCAACAATGAGCTTGTCTGCTTCCAGCCAAGAAATGAATGGATGTCTTTTAACTCAGCCACCTTCCTTTTCGCCGCACTTCTAGACACTCTAGCTCCATCCAAATTGATGGCAAACCACAAAGTATTTACACATGTACAACACGCTTTAAATTCGCAACAGGTAACCCACAAAATTACACATCATCACTGTCAACAACAACCTGCACCGAGTCGACCGAATGTAGAAGTAGAGTTAAGAGAATAACTTCAAAATCTTCACACAGCTATTTTCAATACTCCACCCATCCGCCTATGAAGCCTCCATTTGGCCAGCGGGGGTGTAGAGGATAGAGTGAGAGCACGGCTGTGCAGGAGAAGTCTGACAACATTGTTTCACACTTACTGGAGTAATTAACTCGGAGGCAATTAAAACAAGGTGGAGAGCTGCTGAGGTGACACTGACGCTCAGCCAGCCTAGGAGAGCCCAGCTATGCCAGAACAGAGATCTTTCTATTGTTGTTAATCTCTTGTCATGTGTAATATTGAGAGACAACCAAAATGATTAAAACGACCCACCAAGCTTCACATGCTGTTAAAAAACATTAATCAATTGGGGTCACATGCTACACTGGCCACTACATTTGAGAAGATTATATTTAGATCCTGGGTTTGTTTCTGTGTTACTCTTGTACAAGCAAGTAAGCAAGTTTTAAAGACTAATTGTAAAAACAAGATATGTGCTATTCAAAGTAGGTCAGCAATGTACTCCTACATCAATTATTTTGGCCAGTAAAAATATTTTTAGTGCTTTGTTTTCAACAAACCCGTCGCCTGTGACCTAAAAAATTTGCTTTAAGAGTCCGCATTCTCAATGAAATTTAAAGGACAAACACAGATCTGCCCTGATGTGGGCTTTATTTCATCCTCATTTCATCACTTCCTTCAGTCTTGAGGTTTTTATTTCTCTGGTTGCCTGGTAGTGCTGCTGTACAACACATAATAAAAACAATAAAGCCCTCACACCGCTGTTCTCAGCTACTGTAGATGCCTTATAAATAGCTGCAATTGATTATCATGACATCCAATAGTCAATGTGAGACGTACATATCAGTGCGAACACACCTCCTTATGTAGTTTGACAGTTTATAGATTTTTGCATTTACATCACTGAAGCAGAAAGCTTTCAATGGTTCAACAATTCGTTGGTTATAACATAAATGTGGTACCACATTAGTAGTACAATACAATGAAACCTATCATTCCTTGGACTACAAAATATTAATACTGATAATCCATAATTACCTGCTTCTGATGGCTAATACTGACAAGATTCCTGATAATTTTACGTTTTTCCAAATTAAAAAAAAAGTTATTTTCCTGTAGTTTATGCAAACCTGAGCGCATCATAACAGCTCTAATAAGTTTTTAGGTGTAAAAATGTTTGACTCCCTGGTCTGCCTTCTACCAGTTCTTCTACTTCTTCTTCGTGCTTATTGATGGATTGCAACCCAATGTTAAAGGTGTATACATGATGCGTTTGTTAAACCAATGAAAGTAATTTGGCTTCAGATTATTGGCCAACCGATAATATAACTTTCCCAATATCATTTAATTGACTACAGTCTGTACTGATATTTTCATTGCTGCTCTCTCAGTATGTAGATCACACATGCAGGATATCCAAGACTATTTAAAGAGAGTATCAGATCTTGACAACTGCAGTTCATGCTAACTAACAAGTCCAATACAAAAATCTAACCCATCAGACAATGGACAATTAGGCTGAAGCTACATAAAGCTCAACGTGAAGTAAGCGATGAAGAGTTTGAAGAGTTAATTGACATGCCGCCAGAATTGGAAAAATATGGTTAGGACTGAAATTGAGCTGCGCAATTAATCATAAATTGCAAATCGCAGAAACTGCAATTATTTGGTAAACGTAAAATGAGTCAAAAACAGCATAATAGATTATGCTCTGGCCTAAGAAACTTGTTCTCCAGATATAAGAAAACATGTTTGTTTGGTACAGCCCCCAACAAATCATCATCATGATTTTTATAGTTTTTCAGTGGAAATAACAATTTTGATGCACAAATTACCATTTACACTAATCCTGAATCGTAAATATCTGTCAAAATAATCACTATATGATTTTTTTATTACCATGTCTTGCAGCCCTGGATTGAAAATACCCTGAATTATCTACCAATTAGAATTGCACACAGGAAATGTAAAAGGACATCCTGTGTTGGCATGAAAACAACAGGTTCTCTGGACATATATCACATCCATCCAGATTTTGGCATAGCTAGTGTGAATGTACTTCCAGTGAAAGTCACATGGCAAGACAAATACTGACTCACTGACAACCAGAACCCAGAAAAATATTTATTTTCTGAGCCACAAAGCCTTCTCACGGCTGCAGGCTCTGAAAACATCTAATTTATTTGAAGAAGGAAGCCACTCTCCTTTGAGATTTCCTCTTTCTGAAGGCTTAGATTTTCCAACTACAACCCAGCACTGCACAGTGAAATACATGACACAATACTGCCGGCGCGTGCAGGTATACAACTGAGAGAGCAAGAGTCAAACGCGGAGCTAGTAAGCTAGCTACCAAGAGAGACCACATGTGTAAATTCACAATGTTGTTTGTTGTGATCTAAGGGAAGCGAGCCTGTCGCGCCCTGTGTATTTGTGTGTTTGTGTGTGTGTGAAGGGGGTTAGAGACGTTGCCAGCAGCTGCAGAGGTGACAGAGGGGACGCCTGCCTGAAGGCTTGTGGGCTTGGCCAGCTCCCACCACACACCGTCACACTCTGCCTCCCCTACTTCTCAAACATCCCACACTTCTTGCCAATCCTCTCCTCTTTCCTCTCCCCTCCACTCTACCCGACACACCCTACCCCACACACACACACATACACACACACACTGGCCACTGAGGAAGGGAAAAGGACGCCTAATGCAATTAGCACCCCTCTGAGCACTTTTGTGTTGATGAATAGAGGTGGTCTGGTGGGCCACTAGGCTGCTCGCTGCCGTTCCCGCGCTGCTGGCTCCCTGAATATACAAGCCGCCTAAGTGACGTCATAGATGGACACTGCTCTTTAAAGGCCATCATTTCTTTAATAAATAGGTTTCCTGGAACAAGGCCATATCATATTTTGGAAAAGCTATCTTTTGAAGCTAGTTTCAAAAGACCATCTTGTCAACAAATGCAGCCATTACATAAAAAAAAAAAAATAATAATATCCACCTGATCTTAAGCTTCAAGTTTCCTTCCACAAACAAACTTGTACTACGCATGTATATCTGCATATCTCCCTCATATAGACAGACTGTGTTCTCTGTACTATGTGAGTTATAACATGACACAGATCTACGAGAAACTCCTGGGCAGGAATTCGCAGATGTTAGCATTTTGACTCCCTCGTGCTATTAGAGGGTACCTGCAGATCAACCAAAGTTAAATGGGACAGCTTGAAGTATCGCATTAAAATGGGTGTCAATGACCGAGAGCCACACTTTAGGACATGAGGAGGGGGGAAGGAATTAACTCCTCACTGCTTAGTAATTGCCTGCTGTAATAGAAACAAACAGAATCCTGCCTTCCACAGGCTGATCCCTCTATTCAACAAGCTCCCTCTTCCACTCTGGCCACTCACTGCATGCTGGGCCAGTTTAAGAGGCTGCGAGCTGGGGGTGAGGGACATTGTCTCGGACTCGAGCCATTTCCTGCAGATCAGTGGGGGTAAGAGCCCTGTGCCGTGTTGGGGGAGGAGTGTTTTACACTTCAGGGTGGGGGAGTCGTTTCAAGTCCATAAGCCCCTCTTTTTGCCTTTGTTCCTCAGTGGCCAAGTTCTCACTCTGGGGAACACTGGGGAGTGTGACTCGATTTCACACGCCAGGTTGGCAGGGTGACAGAGTAACGAAAGTAACACGACTTACTAATAACATTCAGGAAGAGAGAAAAAGCCCAATCAAAAGCTTCAGGTGCTTGAGGATGATAACTGCAGAGACTTTGCACCTTAAAACAGTTAAAGACTAAAGAATAAGAAAAAATGATCCGACAGATGTTCAAACAAAACTCATGAAAACACATTAATAAATCTTCACAGTTCATACAAAGAATGGAAGGATTTCAGCTACAGTCTATTTTTGTTTCTCAAAGAAGTGTCAATGCTACATTTAGGACAGTTAAAGAGCCAGTGTTGTAGTCCAAATGGATCATTTTTCCCTACAGATAAAAATCAAGGGACAACCTCACCAACAGGCACAGAGCAAGCTGTAGCAAGTCACTAAATGGAAATTTCTCATAAAATCACGTACACAACTCAATCTACTATGAATACAAAAAACAAATACAGGCACAGTCAGTTTCTTAAGAAGAAAAAGTATTCCAATGTAAGCTGTTATGAGTTTTTGAAATGCAATTTTGTAAAGGTGCTGAAGCGACCTCAAAACCTGAGCAAATGAAACGGAAACTGTGTGTTCTCAATACCACCAGGGTTATGTGGGAAAATACTTTCTTGTGCGTCGGATGAGCTGACCTTTGAGGTTCCCTACCCACGGTGAGGTGTGAAGACATGTTTATTTGTACCCCATTTTCACATTTACTGTGACTGCTTATGCACCTAGCTTTAACATTATTTTTTTGTTTCTTTGACAAAACTTGCATGCAGCCATATGAATATCAGCTAAAAATCGCATGAGGAAACTAGTATGTTTACATCAACAAAAAGATGCAAAAACTACACATTTACAAAGACATGCAGTACATTCAAGGCAGAAATGCAGTGTGGGTTTCCATATCAAGCTTAAAAGCTTACCTGATCCACCAAACTGACTGCTGGCGAGTGTCATTGTCCTGTTCTTCCCGTTGGCTACTGGAGGCGCGAACATCTACAAGACAAAAGAGGAAAGATACCGTAACTAACACGGCAAAGGACGGCACACTTCACACATCCTACTTCCACTAATAAATGACATCACATACACATGTCGTTCACTCGTTGTGTGTGTTGTTTTTTCCTGAAAGGCCTTTTTAGTTTGAAAACAGTCGAAAGTGAGATAAACTACCTAAAATCATGTGATTCCATCGTTGATTTAACAACTTGCAGCATAGCAGTAAAAATGTGAATAAAAACTTCAAGAAGTTAGAAACATTTTCAGATCTTTATTTGCAAAATATCACATTTCAAAAATAAGTCTCTCCGTTTTATATTAAAAAATACAAGAGGTATGTTTTTTCCAAAAAAGAAATGCTGACAATATTCAGACATATTTGTTTTTACGCAGTATGAACTTTAACTTTTCGAAACACTGAGGCTGTGGGTTTTGTCACAGAGCCACTGTGGGCTTTACCATGAGCCTGTGGTGTGGTCTAAATATCTGCTATGTGGCATCTTTCAGGGACATGACCACTATAGAAACCCAACCTTTTTGTATCTAGGACACCATAACACGGCACTATTACGACTGATCTCTCTCACTCTTTGTTTTTAACAGTGTCACCTATGCATTCACACAAACGATTTGGACATGATCTCTGTCTCCATTTCATTGGGTCACAGACATCTCAAACATGTTTAGTTTTGCTTTGTATCGCGTCCAATCTAGCACGCATCGCTTTGACTGACCAGAAGAAAAAAAAAGAGGAGAAAATTTGTTTGTACGCTGTTTGACAGTTTCCCACCCAACTATCAATGTCGTATTTAGACGGAACATCTGCTGATACAAACTGGCAGCTGATCAATCTGAGCTTTTCTAACACAAACCCAACGGTCTAATGAGAACCTCCCACAAGCCCCCTTCACAACAATGAGCGTTTTTCTTTCACGGGGTAAGAGTTCCTTAAAATACCGATGGCGTGGCAGAGAACAGGACTACACTAACGAAGCAGCTGACTGAATTTTAAGTCACTGTGAGGGGGCTCCATCTATTACATTCATTCACAACAATAGTGCTGCAATGAATAATCAATTAGTTGTCAACTATTAAAATGATCAACTATTTTTGCTGATTCCAGCTTCTTAAATGGGAATATTTTCCATTTTTTTTGTATTCATCAATGACAGTAAGCTGAATATCTTTAGGTTGTGGACCAAAAAAGACATCTGAGGATGTCATCTTGGGCTTTGGGAAACACTGATCGACATTTTATAAACCGAACGACGATCGATTCGTTGAGAAAATAATCCGCGGTTTAATCAACAATGAAAAAGGTTGTTAGTTGCAGCTCTATGCTTAAAAGAAGTGACTAAAATATAAAGCTAGTGCCGTTTTTCCCCAGTGTTGCACATCATAGAACGTCAACGACACTTGCAACAACAACTCTTAACACTTCCGCCTTGATCCACCGCGCTTTGTCAAAAGAAAATCTTGTGGGACATTAAGTCTGCTGACAAATTTTCATTAGGAGTCACAGTTTGGAATTACCTGTTGTGTCCCATATATAATAATTATCCAGGACCGGCAATTTAGTCTCTCCAACTATTCAATTTATTTAGGATAAAAAAACTAACACAGCTCCATTGGGCCTATGAGATGTTTATGTCAGCGTAAAGCTCAACAAAGGCTTCCCAACAAAATGGAACACAGGTAAATAAAAGCTCTATCCACTTTGTAGATAATGTCTGGAGGATACCTTTGAAAGCATCTCAGTGAAAGTGTCTTCTTAAAAGACTAAAAATATGACAAAAAAAAAGCAGACGCTCTCTCCTCAACCCAGTTCATATATAACAATGTATTTCCCCCTCACATTCTGTTAACAAGGCAAACGGAGATAAAAATTAATTCCACTTTCCTGCGGGCGTTCCTAATTCACTGTTTACATTTTAAAGTGGATACCAGTTCACTGTAGCAAGGATCCACTTCCTTATTGCTGCGTCTCCGCAACACCTACATAATTAATAACCTATATTTAAAACTTGAATTCATTTTCACCAGTCACCCTGAGGTATTTTACTTTGATGTAATCAGCACTACCTCAGCATGCCAAGAATGACGGATGGAAATAACTTCAGCTGACAAGACCTATATAAAAAAATTATCTAAATTTTCCCACTAAATTTCTTTCCTCGCCCCTTTTCCCCACTTCTCTCCTTCAGACCTCCAGCTCTCCTCTGCAAATATACCCACACCTGTATCGCACTGGCTTTAGCTCTTCCTCCCAATGCAACCCAGAACCACCCAGTCTGCTCTCCCACTCTCTTACCGCGCTGAAATCCAGGAGGTCGCTGAGTTCCTTGTCAGTTCCCACTGCAGCCATTCTTTGCTGCTGTTCGTTCATACCCTTCAGTCTCTAATAAACCCTACGAGAGAAATTTGCAGATACAGGATTTTAATGGCACTAGCAAGCACAAAGAGAAGTTACATGTAACTCTTAAAAAACAAAAGAGGATGATGGAAAATAATCAATGCTTCGAACTACTCTACCTTGGCTATATCAAATCCCTGAAGATGATTCGTATTGGCAAGTCGTTAGTGTCCCATAAGATACCAATTCAAGACTATGTCAGCATTTTTCTTAAAGAAAAAAAAAACCTACAACTCTCTTCTTGCTAACACATCAAATTTGTGTTTGTAGTTTTCAATTTATTATTAAAATCTTGTGCGTGTGAGAAGTTGCAATATGAAAATCAACGATGGTGGATATGGAGTCTCAGCTGGCCAAAACATACAGCTCAAATTACTACCTCGATGAAACACGGACTGATGAGGGGAAACAGACAACATTAGGCTACTTAACACTAAACGCTTTAGCCGGGTCTACTTAAAAATGCTAATTTCAGCCAGAAACTGCCTTCCCATCCAACAACTAAAAGAGATACTGTCATGAAATAATGAATACTTTGCCTTTAGTCAAATTACTACCAAGTAATGACTTAAAAAACTGTCTTTCATTTTAAATCAAGCCTAGCAAATAACACAACCATATGTCGATCATTGCTACATAAAAGAGAATGTAATACATTTACAATTACAGACATAATTGGGACTATTGTTAGCCCAAGGAAATAGGGGTGAAAGGCAGAGCTAATGACTGTATGCAAACACGTCATTACCAAATTACCATATGTCAACTCAGAAAGAACCTTGTCAAATGACACAGTGAGCGTGAATACTGGATTTACCCTGTGTTTTGCATTCCAACGCAAGCCCGAGGCCGCTCTCTGATGCTGAGCGGAGGTTCTGCAAGCCTCACAGAGAACTAGTGGATAAGGGGAGCGAGTGGAGGAATAGAGGCACTTGGACACCAACAGGTGGTGTGCTTTTACAGCCTCTTTTGTAATACAGCCCTAGTATACATTGATGCAATTGCATTAAAAAAAAAAAACTAAAGAGATGGATGTATTTGAGGAAATGCAGGTTGGAAAATATAAACTGAATGTATGAGTTTAAGTCAGAAAATAAAAATAGAAATGAGGAACCGCTTGAAAGCAAAATAAACAAAAGTATTCATGTTAATAAAAAACATTTTCTCCATGTATGAAAACAACACATGTCACTTCAGGGGGAGACAAACAGTACAGTCCAAGTCTAGTGAACTCAGGCGAGCATAACTAAAGTAACCTTGAGACAAGGAAAGGAAGTGAATGCACACAACACATAGCCCCAAGTGTAAATAGGCTAGGAACATGGCTGCCACTGTTTTTCCAAACTTTTGGATAAGATGGCCAATCAAGGACAAAATAGGTCAACTTAAATGAACTTAACATGCACAGATACTATCAAACCACTGATCTAAATGGAGCAGAGCACATGGAGGGGGGCTTAATGTAACAAAATGGCATCTTCAGCTACTGCTGGATCAATATTTGAAGCAGGCAGATTAGGGGTCTTTGTCACCCCACACAAGGCAGAGAAGGCAGGTCATTCTCCACAAAAGAGCCTCCAGAGCTACACAGATGCTTTACAGCAAAAAAAAAAAAAGGAAAAGAAAAAAAACTAAAGTGTTAAATGTAAATTCAAAACTGCAAACAGGACTTAAATGTATTGTTGTTTTAACCAATAAAAGGGCCAAATTATTAGTGTTTCTACCTGTGTTTCTAATAAACATGCAATTACTTGAGGATAAGTGTTGTTGACATTTTTTTTAAATGTGTTAATCAAAAGCACAATTCCACCCGCATGTGGTTGTACGTGTTTTTGTTGCAATTAATGCTTAAAATAAAAGCAAAACTAAGCAACTATAACATGTGTTTATGTCCATGCTATTACTACGGGAACAACAAGGGCCGCCGTACTGAACAGGGAGGAAAAAAAAAAGCAAATTCAACTGTTGATTCAAAAGCTGACCGAAAGAAACGGATGTGAACGTCTTGTGCCAGAAACACGTTATTAAAAACAATAACCACTTTGGGTCAGAGAGTTTATAACAATGACAGTAAACATCTAGGGCACCCACAGGATGTAGGCTGTACATTATTTGATCATCTCCGCTAGGCCACATCCAGGGCCAAGCTACTGCTGACAACTAACCCATTCACCATTTATTTTCAACTATGTTGACATCACCCTCCTCTGGACTAACAAAACCATAATCTCCAGTTGGGTCTTCCCCAGTGAAAACAAACGATGTGTAAAACAAGTGCAGCGGCCGCAATCCTGGAGAATAAGAGCAATGCCCCAAACTTCATGCAACAAATAACGGAGCTCTTTCTTCCACATATTAGGGTTCAAGTCGTGCATTATGAGGGGAGTTCAGTGGAGGAGGCGGTGGGGGTGGGAGCATGAGGAATTTCCTGCCAAATGTGCAATAAAATAAAAGTCTAGCTGGTGGCCAGACACTTCCATAAAGGAATGTTTAAAGGGCTACCAAAGGGGTTTTATGGAAAGTTTGTTTCTAGCTTGTGTGTGGGGAGAGAAAAAAAAAATACATGTAGGCCCACAAAACAAAGTTAGCTAAAATGCTCACCAACAATACACAACGTAAAGATTTCAGATTTGCACACACTAGCTAGTGCTAGCGGCGGCGACATACGGTGGAAAAAACAAAATGAGGCTTGTTCGGCAGGACTAACATTTAACGTTAGTCGAGTCTTTTTTCCCAGAACAAAGGAGTAATTTCCTCCTCTCCGTGGTCGATGCGGAGACCATCACACACTTGGCTCGCCACCTCAAACCAGACAAAAACTTACATCCCCCGCTTTAACCACACATTCCCGAAAACTTTTCGAAAATTGCAGGCGTCAAAATAGGTGTCAGTGAAACCCATCGAATTCATGCAACTTCCCCCGAAACATGAAGTGAAAGAAGGTGTTTTTTTTACCTCTCCTCTGCAAGTGTCTGATATCCAACAGTAAAAAGAAAAGCGGAGACTCGCAAGGGGAAAAACATAAAACTTCAAGAGAATTTCGACCTCAGTGCATGAAACGCATTGGAGCACCGTAGATGTCTTCCTTTTGTCCCGGTAAGCCTGTTTTTCACACAGCGCCCACGTGTTTGCTTCAATGTAACAAGTCTGTGTGCAAACAAATCTATTATAGTAACTAATCTCGCGTCTTCCTTTTTTGTTGTTACAACTGAGATGATTTCATTCTTCTCGTAGACATCTTCACCACCTCCGTCCACATTGTCAGACGCAACACCGTATCCCTCCGCACAAAAGTGAGGGCCTCAATGCCAGCGGTGTCCGATTTCAAACGCCTTTGAGAGACGGGGTATTTTTACAGCGAAAAAAACACTGCTTTAACGTCTTCCGGTGGCCAAAACGCCGTATGTGTCTAACCGCGTAGCTCGGTTTTGTGTGCCGTATCTGCAATCCTCAAAATGAGGGAGCGCTGCGTGCACTAGGTCGTCCAGCGGAAGGCTATCGTAAGAAAGTTACCTGCGATTACACAGCAGCAGCTTGACGAGATGGCACGATAAATGCGAAAGAGCTCTGCCAATGGGAAAGCGTGTACGCTTGATTGGCAGCAACTGCAGCCAGTGAACGGCCGGAAATCCAATTTATGCCCGCCTTCTTCTTGACGCTCACTTTCCCTGTGTGCTCAGGGAGGCTGGCTGAGGGGGGCTCCAACATGCCCGCTGACATCATTTTATTACTTCGGTTGGTGGGTCCGCTTTTCGTTTTTTTTTTTGCCAACAAAAACAATATATTAAACACACAGCTTTAAATTATTCTTGTTTCCATTACAATAATAACAGCATCTGTAAACTAAATTATAATTTCAGTTGTTATTGTAAAATTTTGTCTTAGCATGACATGATGCTACATGGAAAACTAGCTGAATAGCTAGTGCTAACTACTATTTTATTTTCTATACCAATACAGCTGTATGACATAAGCTGAATTTTTATTTTTTGAATATTGATTTCCTCATGTATGGGTTGTTATGAAGAGAAACTATTTTTTCTTTTTTCTTTTTTTAAATTTACCTAGCACTTACAGCTAGGCTAGGCTAGGCTACATATTAGCATACATATTCTGGTTCCAAAATAATATTTTGTCTTGCTTTACTTAAAAATTATCATCCACTGTGCTAATGAATTCTGTCCAGCCATTATTCTATTATTATCATTAATTATAATTATAATCATAATTTCTAACTATTACTTTTCATTTCTGATTACTCTGCTGCTTGTTTCCTCAATTTAATGATTCATTGTTTGATTTTTTTCAACAAAACATCAGAAAATAGCGACAAAAAATGCTTGTTTTACCCAGATATCAGTCTATACCAAAAATATTCAGTTTACTATCACATTTGACAAAGAAAATCATCTCTTCCTCACATAAAAGAATCTTTAACCATCAAATGTATGGTATTTTTTTGCTTGAAAACTGACATTAAAAAATAGGTAATCAATATAGTTGCTGATTAATTTTCTGTCAGTCCACTAAGATCAATAGGCGAATCACTTTTGCTCCAATTTTCATGTGGCCAGTCTTTTTATGAATGGGCTGGCAAACATAAGACCAACACACCCCTAGTAACTGCCTGCTCCAGAGCAGAGTGGAGAGGAGGGAGAGCAGAGAGTATAGGATCACAGAGTAGGGGAGGAGGGGGGGAAATAGTTCAGAGAAAACAGTTCAGACAGGGAGGGCACACCGGATGATCAACGCAAATGTGTCTGTAACGTTAAAATGCTGATTTTACAAGATAAAAACACCAATAGATATTTGAAATGAACTGCAGTTCAGTCCCCATGATGATGAAGACAAACTACTTACAGTGGAATAAGATTAGATGACCCCGATAGGCCATGAAGCTAATGTGTTTCCTGCCTTTATTCAATATGCACACAACATCCCTGACACAAAACAAAACACACAATAACCTCTCTTTTGAAAAGTGTATGTAGGTGGTAGACAGCTGTTGTTTTCCACCTGAGGGCAAACCTTGTCAAAGAAGAGGGAAGTTAAGGAAACCTCTCTTTGTTTCTGGTCCACAACCTCAAAAACTACAATTTTATATAGACATACACTCACTGGCCTCTTCATTAGGTACACCTGTACAATAAAATGCAATCTAATACAACAACAACCTTCGTAAAGCTAATTATGTTCAGGTTTGATTGACAATGTCAGAGAGGGATCGAGTGAACTAGGTGTTTATTATTGAGGTTGTAGCCTGCAGTGGTGTTGAAGTGCTTTATATTCAGAGGTGTTTCTAATATTTTGTCCATTCCCATTTACATACATGAGAGCCACTGAAACCTCAATCATAAACATAAAGTAGAGTTATTATCTTTTTTGACAGTGTCAACAAAAACTGTAATACGTTGTTGGATTTCCTTACATCGTAGAGGTGTAGGCTACCTAATAATGTGCCCAGTGATTGTAGATCATACACATATAATATTTTAGAAAGACAGAAAACCACAAAAACCTTCAGACACAGAAAGATTTATGTAAAAAATATCACTATCGACTACTACAAAGGCCTCAGTGACTCAAGTTTTAAGTCACTCTGTGGCCAGGATGCCAATGTTTTGGGTGTTTGCTAAATGAAGATACGGCAAATGCAAATTCTACAAAGCTGCCTAGTGTTATTATGCATCCTAATGCCTCAAACTGTCTGTTTGCACAGAGGTTAGCAACGGGAAGGGGGATTTGCTGTCAATAGGACATATAGGTAAATAATCCATTGGGTGTCCCGTGGGTAAAAGAAAAGCCTCGGCACAGAACATTAATTAGTCTCATGGACCGTCTTAGGAATGTAATGGGGTTACTGCTTGGAACAAACGCACATATGGGCCATAAATACCTTCACAAACATACCATGCACACATTCACATTTGGTCACACACACCAGCATACGCGTGCAGGTACTCACACACATTCCCAAAAAAAAAAAGAAAGAAGGCGAGACAGCCGAGGCATCAGAAAATAATCACAACTATCAAAGAAAGGGCATCTTGAGTTATTTATCTAACACCTATTTGGAATCCTTTCATTGAGGAATGTATTAATCAAAAGATTAGATTTGAACAGATGGAAACATCTGTTTGGGGAAATGAATTTCTAGTGGAGGCTGAGAAAAATCTCTCATATTCTCGCTTTTTTCCAGTAGACGTTAGGCCTTGAGTAAGAATAGTGCTGTTGTCAGTATTAGCAATGAGGCTTGTAAGCCCTCCAAGTAGTTTGTAGTAACAGCTGGGTCTGACATGGAGAGCATGTACAAGGGCAGCCAGGCTGAAGAGAGGGAGGGGGTGGTAGAAAAAGAATAAAAAAACATATATAGTGAGGATCTTCACCTTAATGAACACAGAGTGCATCTAACGGTGACACGAGGTTGAACAGAAATGGGTTGTATAACAGGAAGCCAAAGACAGAAGAAATGTGTTTTAAAGCATTAGCCTCTCTCTTACCTATATTTATTTTTTTACAACTGAATTAGGGTGGCACCACTTTCTCATTGGAGCCAAGGGCAATGGCTGCTTTAATATGTTATTCCTGATATTGAGCAATGCAATTTTACATGCAGCTGTTACAAAATAATTAGTGCAGCCTGGATTATGTGAACATTATAACGCTGCTGTCCACTATATTTTGTTTGTTTCCCGATTAACACGAACATACAACAACACAAACTGACCTCTAAGAGCTCAATTTTATGCTAAAATTGTGTTTCATTATCCACAGTAACGATGGGTAATGTACCGCATGGTAAAGCTCACAGCATCATTATACAGGAGGGACAAAAACAAAAACACAAACACGTCATCTATAATCTCAAAACACATTCACAGTACAATGGACAGTTAAAGGCAGAATGCTGTCACACATGCCCTCGTTGATTCCTCCGAGCCATTCCCAGCTTCATATCTGTAATTAACAACAGATGCACATGGAAAATTAGCATATGTTTGGCACATTGGTGCTAATCGGTCATATATTTGTGCATATTAATGCCATATCCATCTATGAGCACATAGTTTGAATTACATAAATTCACACAAGAAACAACAGTGTGTAATAATGTGTACTTAATCCTCTTTGGGGTTTTTTTAATCAATAATGCTGGAGAACAAATAAAGAGGGCAGTCCTGCATCACAGTACAGATGCCTCACACGTGTCACCTTTGATTCTCACTGCTTTAACCTCCAATCAAAAACAATGTTGTGTTACAGCTGGGTTTAGCCCTATAGCTACCTGCTTCAACACCCTCACATGTTATACACCTTTTTGGCCTTCATTGCCATCCTGCCCTGCTCATAGGAAGCCAGTCATGCAAGCCAAACCACATCACCAGGTCATATCACACACAATGATAAGCCCGTAAACATACAGTATAGGCAGCGCATAACGCACACCGAGCTCGATGGTGAGGCAAGCTGCTCACCTCGTTCCATACTGAGCCCCTCACAGCCTGTAATAGTAGAGGCTTAGGTTTGGGTGGGGGAAGGGCAGAGGTGCACAGGTTTCTGATCAGACAAGAAAACTAGGCCAAGACCAAACAATCCCTCTCCCCGAACAGCCTCTGCAGCCTCTTCCTAAATGCTACAACTTTGTTACAGCATTGTGACAATCACTTGCCCAGATTGTCATTAATGGCGGGGCGACGGAGTGATTTTGAGCCACAACACGTGTTTTTAGAGGCATAACAGCTTCTCATAGCCGGGCTATGATTCATGCTTCCTTACCCCTTTGGAAGCTGTCCTCCAATAAGAGTTAGAGGCTGGGGGTAGGAGCGGATAGATTGATAGTGTTGGCTGAGTGCCCATGCTCAGAGTCTATCTGTGCTGAAGGGGAGGAGACAGGGGGGAATCTATCTGTTGTGCTCTCTGTGCTCATGATAAACTGACTCCCGTCAAGCTTCTTCCCCCCTATTACAGCTCGCCTGGCAGAAAACACCCAAACTCGCACTGACTTCCAACATGTTAAACAACAATAAAATGCGGGAAGAGCGGAGTGAGTGATTCAGACAGGACAATAATCCACAAGGTTATGCTATCCCCCTTTCAGCGATAGTTGGGAAACATAAGCGGAGCAGGGGCAATTGTTTTGGGACAAGTGAGGACAGCCTATCTTCTTTGATGCAAGTATTCAAAACAGCCAAACTCAAAGGGACACAATGAACCCAGATTTCACTTCATCACAAATGGGACCATCGCCAGTAGAAAATACAATGTCTCTCTCCCTTATCCTGAAACTGTAATTCCCACAGAGCTCCACAGTGAGAAAGAAAATGAGTTTGAGGGATTGTCCATGACATTAATCCTCCCAAACACTACAGTTCTAGATCCAATACAGACACACAAACACAAAGCAAATCAACAATCTATTTACTAAAGGACAAAAAAAGAAAACTAAATCAACAATCCTTTTGACTTCTGTCTGCTCTCATTATACAATGACTTTTCCTGAATGCCGCCTTCCTCTGTTCTCTGTTCTAGTGATTTTATGGGACCCCTCCCTGCCATCTTGGATTCCCATTATTGTGCAGTTGTATGGGTGCCCCTGTTCTGCCAACCACGCTTCAGGTACAGTGAACAGAACACCAGCTTCCTGTTTACAAAGCCGGGCAATTGAGAGCCCCAGCACCAGACTGTACAGCTGAGCAAAAGAGCAGATAGGAGACTGCGGCGGTGCTTGAATTTGAGGTTGAATTTGAAGAATGGGAAAGTGAGCAAGCAGACAGGGAAAGTGCAAAGTAGAGAAGGAGTATTCCTACCTGAGCCCAAAAAATCTCTAGCCCAATCTGAAAATAATACAGTAGTCATATATCGAGGGGGAGGTGTGCGAAAAGTCACATGATAACAATCAGATCAGGAGCTGAATTGACTTTAAATCAATTGAAGTAGGCATGTCAGGGCTGCCCAGGACAGGAGGGGGAAGAGAGGGAGTGAAAAGGAGATAGATGTGAGCCCGTGTGGGGGAGGGAAGCAGAGATTGTTGGTGTCGTGGGAGCACTGCAACAACAATAACAGCAGTGTGTGCGCTTGTGTGTGTGTGTCTGTGTGTGTGTCTGTGCGTCTGTGTGTCTGTGTGACATAGTGAATGAGTTAGAGTGGAAGTGGGGATGTGTTATGGCTCACAAAAGTGATGAAATGACATCTCCTTTACTCGAGCACACAGCTGCTATTGCAGCAAAGAACACACTGTTGAGATATCTGGCCTTCTATTTTCTTTGGTCAGAAGTGTCTGCCCGCCTGTCATGTTCTCCTCTAATTAGCTACATCCACACAATGACTGCACTGTGTCCATTGCAAACAGATTTCTGCCCATTCATACTCATGTCATTAATATAATCTGCTTTGGGATACATGACTTCTTATTTAAATGAGAAAAAATACAACAAATCCATCACCTAATTTGATATAAATGTGTTTTGAAGGCTCTTTATTATACATTTATATTCCCCTAAATACTCCCGACCTGTATACATATGATAAAGTGATTGTTTCTAATAACTAAGCTTATGATTTATATTACAGCTCCCAGGTAAAAACAAATACGATATGAAAACTTATGGATATGACAAATTTTTCGGGTTGAGGCTTCTCTCTTTTTGTTGTTTTCTCTATTTCTTTCATCTCTTTTTCTCCTCCCCTCCCCCCTTTCTTTGCAGATTAGAATTCATTAGCAATCAAAGAGCCTCCAGAGAGCTCCAGCTCTTAATTACCTACTCATTTGCATTTTTGCATATTAATGACTGCAGGGTTTTGGTAGGGTTTTTGCCGCAGTGGTTTAAAGGCACCTCAGTCCTCTGTTCTCCGGGGAGGAGGAGAGATGGCCAGAGGCAAGGCTCCAAGCCTGTCCAATTCCCCCCTCTATCCTTCCTGATAGGGGCTGGACAGAGCAAGAAGGAGGGGGGGGGGGGTTGGCCGGGGGCATATGGGATGGGTGGGTTGTGTTGGGGGGGGGGGGGGGGGGGACTACAGGGGTGCACAGGGTAAAGGTCAATGTCCCTTATCAACATAAGAAAGAACACATGTCTTCAGCTCTGCCTAATTATTGTCATATTGAGCAGTTTAAGCACCTGATCTGAACAAAATATACCCTAAGAGAAACTGGAAATCTATACTGCAGAGATTGCTCACGTGGGTTTTATTGAGGACGGCAGCTAGTTTGGATGAAACTCATGTCCCACAGTGTGCAGAGGCAGGGGCATTTTATATCCCTGGAGAAAGGTGTGTACTGGTGAAAATGAGGCTAGTGTGTGTGTGTGTGTGTGTGTGTTTTCCTTTACATTACAGCCTGTCTCCAAGTGTTCAGTGTGAGGGCAGTATGAGAGGCTCATTTACCGTGAGCCTTAATGACTGTGCTGTGCATGCACATGTGCGCGTAAGATTATAAAACCACACCTTTGCGCCTTCGCATATAGACAAACATGTAAACAGAAACAGTTGTAGGCACATGCGTACACACATGCGTGCACACTCACGCGCACATGATTTGAGGGAATAATATGACTAGAGATGCTAGACAACAGCTCCCAGGCATCTCCTAGCCCCTGAAGTGCTGCTGTTCCTCTTATCCAATATGTTTTGACTGCAACAATGATGTCTGAACATGGAAAATAACAGCATATCCCACTGTGTTTTTAGATACCTTACAAACATAACAATTAATGACTTGAAGCCCCGAGACATCTGGCCAACAGGTTCAACACGACTGAATAAAACATTTCATACTCTAATTTATTACCCAGAGTGTGTTTGTATTATAGTAAACATTGAAAAGGGGTTTGATTTTTTTAAAAACAAACAAACTGCAATTTGTTATAGAAATGTGACTGTGCCACATTTATGAGAACTATCAGAAACATATTTATATCCAACATGTAAGACACATACATGTCTCATAGTGCATCCCTGAAACCATACTGCTTACAGAGTTGGCTTAAGTCGACTTAACTGCTATTAGTGGAGCATTATAAAGTGTGTGTGTGTGCAGGGCCTGAGGACTGCAGCAATGTGTGGGCTGTTGGGGTGGGGTTAATGAGCTGTTCTATGACCTCTGTCACCCCACAGGATCGCCTCAGGGAGACAGAGCGAGACAAACAGGAAGACGTGGTGACAACAAGCCCATGGTTGCAATCTGCTGCTGGACTTCTGGGACGAATCAGATTTAAAAAAAAAAAAAAAAAAAAAATAGGTGGCCTAACCTTGACAGATATATCCTCAAACAAGACCTAAGCATATTTTAGTATACACCCTTTGGAACCAAACTATTTAACTACAGTACTCTTGATGTATTTCACAGTGTGTATGCACTATATAAAGTGATGGTTTATTTGTAATTCGAGTGTAAGCATGGCTGTATAGTGTCCATGTTTACACATCGGTGAAAATGTAGATATTAACTTCATCTGTGCTGTCAGTAAAGAGTGAGCAAAAGAATGAATGTAACAGAGAGAGAGAGTCACACAGCAGTGATGTGTGGCTGCACTGTGAGGATCACTGCATCCTCAAATGACAATAACAGTGATATTACTGCCACCTTGTGGTTGAAGTGGAGTACTGACTTATCCTAAGCGGTTGCATTATGTACAGTACATGAAAAAAGCATCAGGAACATGAACATATGTCATTATAATGTATCCCATACAAAAGTCCTGCTATTATTTACATATTGGCTGTGGTGGAAAGATTACTCAAACGGAGTAGTTACATTACTGCAATATGACTCAATTACAAGTAAAATGACTGGTATTAAAATAATACTTTACCGTTGATGTTTAATGCATTATCAATAGCAGCCGTTCAATCAAAGTGGTTTCTGTTTCTCCAAATCTTCAGTCTAAATTTATACCAACTCCTCCTCCGTTCTGCTCAGTGGTCACGGTCACCTCTCCAAACCTGCACCTGCTGCAGGGTTTAGTTTTTCTGTCCGTATGTCAGGGTTTTCACTGGCCCATTTGTGATCGGATGCTACAAAAATGTAGATGAAAGGTTTGGATATTAACTCAGATTGTATTCAGTACTCAATTATGATTTTAAAAGTAACTAAGCAGATTACATGTTGTAATGCATACTTAAGTTCGAGTAAAATTACAGACTTAAAAATGACTAATAAATAAGTTAAAAAACAACATTTACCCCCCAAAATGACTTCATTGCAGTAACTTGAGTAGCTGTAATTAGTTACTTCCACCCCTGCACATTGGACTACACACCTTCGTAAAGCAATCTGAAACAATTTGACACGTGTTAACTGTAAAGTGTAAAGTGTTTATTTTGACCACTGCTATAACTCTACCAACTAAAAAGTTAATTGACATGATAAAGTAACAAGCTGAAAAACAGTTTCTGTTCCTAACTACCTGTAACAGGTTACAGAAGCCAAACGACTGTATTTGAATACAAACTAATGTATTATAATTGATAAGTTAGAATGAGACACAAAATTATCCACGCAAAATTTTGCAACCATTGTTTTTAATAGAAAGATTTTATATTCTTTAAACCAGACAACCAGATGCCAGACATTTTTGGATATATTAAAAAAAAAGAAGAACAGAACAAAAAAAAAAAAAAAATGACACAAAATGGAATTATATGGTTTAGACTTTGTGGATTTAGTGGTCTCATATACAATACAATTTCTTTTCATCGCCAAAAAGTGCAAATTCTCCAAAAATCACCTATACCCCCCACCCCACCCCTGCAGCTTCTAACAGATATGGACTGACAGACTGCTATGCTAAGAAAAAAATAAAACTTTGTGAAGAGAAAGGGATTCTTTAAAAAGTAGATCCACACTGGAGTCAGGTAGACGAAGAAAACGGCTGCTGCACTCTGTGGGTTAAAACGTTCGATGGAGCTGCGCTTTCGGGCCACACTCCGATCAATTAGTGATGTTACAGCAGGTATTTCTGCCTTTGTGATGAACAGAGCAGAGTGTGGTCAGATGTGCAACTAGGATGAAAGTTTTAACACACACACACACACACAAACACAGAAGTTTTCTGCCTGATGTTACTCCGTGTGCATTTACAATTAATGTCCTGGTTTGAAAATTGGGACGATTCTGCCATTTTAAATGTACATCAGAAATAAAAAAACAACTTTGTAGAGGATTATCATAATAATCACAGTTACAAATCAATCTATTATAAATAGTAGCCTATTTCCTTCTCTCCCAAGTTAAACCATTTACTGAACTATGGATTTATTGAATGTTTTTCATGATCAATATTATTCTTTCCACTCTACTGCAATAATCTTGACGTGACATCGATGTTAAGGCCAATAAAATTCTCTGTTCTGATTTGCAAAAGTGCATGATGGTCATTTGGCCGTTTCATCTGTCTTTCATAATCATTTATCGCGATTTATATGGATACCAGATCCAGCCTTTAACTACACAGACAGGGCGTTATTGCAGACAAAGAGATTCTGCAGTGGATACATCACTGCATGTTTAACATTCAGCACAGCTAGCCTTCTCAGAAAGCTTTTGCAACTGTTATACAGGTTTCTTTTTCAAGAAAAGGAGTCTCCCAAAAATGAGATCAAATGACCTTTCTCCCAACAAGATCTGAGACAGTAAGCAGAGAGCAGGTAGGGGGAGATCTGTCCCCCCCCTCTACCTTTGTGTGACTATGCAATAAGCTGCATATAACAGGTATGGTGGTAGTATTACAGAGATGTGTTTGTTTAACGTCCAGATGAGGCGGCAGCTCCATCCACCTTCAATCCAGATACCAAATATTCAAGTTTTTTCTTTTTTTTTTTCTTTTTTTTTACATTTTCATCATATTGTTTTTTTTGCATTTAAATAATCATCTGCACTGAGAAAACAAAAAAACATCAACAGGAACAACAATAACAATAGTGATAACCATAAAATAAAAGCACACAAAATTCAGGATGGCCTTTCGCAAAGTGCTTTTGTTACAATCGCAGAAGCTGAAAAAAGGCAGTTGGATAGCGGTACGCTGGGGGGCCTTTTGAACTGTCGGTCTACATGTCTGTCTGTCACACAGCAGACGGATAGTGAGGCTAAACGGACTGACTGAAATGGCCAACTGCAAAGTGTCGACCGTTTCCTCCTGCCGTCTCGAACTCACATCCTTTACAAATGACGAAAAACTCCAAAGTTGGAATCACAGTATGAAGTTATGGAATGTATCCTAAAATTGGTTTAGGTGACTGAAAACTGAAACTGTCTCTTCCTTCACACCTCCTCCAACCCCCTCTCCCTCCTTTCTCTCCTGTCGATTCCCCCTGCTGAGGGTGTGTGATCTTTGATCAAAGGCCGGTCGGCAGCAAAGATGTAGACTCTGAGTCCAGAGAGAGGGAGAGCGATGGGAGAAGAAAGTATGAAAGATATACCCTCCCCTGCGCTTTTCCAACCCCATCTCCTTTCAGAAAATGTTACAGTCTGACTCATAAGACTGAATCTCCAGTGGCTTCCTTCCCTCCGACAAACAATTCACTGGATCAATATTAAATGGAGAAACAGGCTGGTCACAGCCACTTTACAATGAGGAAAACTGTTCCTGCTTTTATCTCTCTGGGAACTATTATGATAAATATTGGTATGAACAAGAAAGGCAAAGACAGAGATGTAACTTGGAGGGTGATTATTAGACATACCATAAACTTAGCAGACATTGAAACCCAATGCATAGCAGTGTATTTTCCACCTGAGTAGTACTTTACATAAAGACAAAAGAGATCAGCAACAGTCTCCTTGTTGCAGTTCTCAAATGTGAAATCTGTGGTGACCTCCTTTGTGTTACAATTCTTCTCATAATGTGGCCATGCACTGAACCATTGCTCAGCAAATAGGTCCGTCACCTGGGCTTTCTAACCTCATCCCTGAAAACAACATCCAGCCTTCCCCTACCACCCGTATTTAATCCTCCTCCCTGTATGCCAACCTTTGTGTCCCCAGAGACTGAGAAAGACTCCAAGTGCAAACTGTCCCCACTTGGCTGAGAGCAGCCAACAGACAGCAGCCTGCCTCTCTGAAGGACCCAGGGCTGTCTGTGTAAGTGCCAGAGCCACGCTGCGCATAGTGCCGTACTGCATATGCTGCGCTCAGCTTGCTGTGCATCAAGAGCCTGATGGAAAACACACAAAAAAAATCAGGTGTGCAGGAAAAATGACGAAGCAAAGCAAATAGTCCCCCTTCAAATCACCCGAATCTCCATATTAACAGTCAGCCTGTCCTGCTTCGTTTGATTATTTACAGTTATAGTTATCATAGCTGTTGGTTGTCTTTGTTTTATGGCCTTCTCAGATAGATTCATCAAAAATCTTTGATAACAGCATACAAAAACAGATCAAGGTCAATTTGGGAAAACACTTGCAAGTGTTCTGAGACTGTCTCAGTGTAGCCTGTGTTGGAGGAGCCTTGGTCTGGGGCTGAGGTTTGGGACACACCAGTTGTGGATTCAAAGAGGCTGAGTAAAGAGACGTTATTATAAATTCATTCAAATCAAGCTTAGACAGCTAAATTATCAATTTCAGTACCAAGCCAATCAGCTTTAACGATTTGTTTTTAAAATATGGTAAAAGAAATTGAGGGAAGCTGTGAGATTTTTTCAGTCCCCATCTATGTAAGGCACACTGTGGCCCTTCGATGTTTGCACTGTCCACCTGGTGGGAGTGCGCCTCAGCCTCACACCGCACAATACAACTGTCTGGAAACATATAAAAGCTTTAGTGCTGCCCAGACAAGGCCACAAAGTCAGTCCCAGTCTGCTTCAACTAGAGAACATTTCAATTCAACCTTTTCAGAAAGTAAACTCATCCAATTCAGCAGTGATCAACATAACAGTGTGTGCGTTAATATGTGCATTAGTATCCTGGTTTTCGTTAAAAATCTGGATATGGCGTTACGTGGAGCATAAAAACCTGGTTATTCGTATCCCTGTATACATGATCAGAACAGTATCCAGGTTTCTGATCATCTTCCTTCAGGTGTGCCTTGATTTTTCACCATCTTAGTCATTATGAGATGTTTCAGAAACCTTAATAAGGTGTTTACATGTCACTGAATTCTGTTTCCTCGTGTATCCACGTTTCTGAATCTGGAAAAAGCTGTTTACGTTTACAAAACATAACCCGGATACTCCAAAAACCTGATCATAACCAGGATACTATTGTGCATGTCAACACACTCAGTAACATCACTTTTCATTATCATGTCATATCATTATTCAGTTGATTGAACATAAGAAAAAAAAAAATTGAACAATCCCATCTCTGACATATCAAAAGAATTGGGTTCAGTATCTCTGGCACCTGCACACAGTTCAGCTCAGCCATCAGATCAGGACAAACGTGAATGTTTTGAATGTTTTCAGAGTCTTTGCTACTTTGTAAATGCCTAAATGTTGTATATTTGGAATATTTCTTAACATAATAAGCAAATATCATTTGCTGTTATCACACCACTTTCCATCTGAAGTTTCATCCAGAATCTCTTTTCAAGAGCCTTCAGACTTAACAATAAACCTCTATTAATCCAACATGAGATTGGTAGCTTAAAATGTCCAGTGACTTGAATCCAAGCCATCTTTTCTCCTTTGGTATTTGTTGTTGTTGGACGTCCGTATATTTGTTAATATACTTTACATGATTATATTTCTACGGAGGGGTTGGATGGACTCTTTATGAGACCATTGAGTATTAACCACACTGCTCTGTGCTCATGGAAACTCGCAGGCCTTTCTGAGGTCTCCTGCCCTTCTCCCATAAGCAGGACAAGGACATTTAACATTAGTGCAAACTTTTGCTCTCTCAGCTAAAGCACCATTTCCAGTGCTATCAGGCTTTATATCCATAACCCCACCCAAGCACCCATGTACCCCACCCTCCTGGCACAGCAACTCAAAACCAAGACCCCAACCCACACACACGCACGCACGCATACATACAGGCACACACACGCACGCACAGCCATGTAAAATTGTTAGGAAAAAAAATAGCTGTAGCACAACACGTTATTTTAAGAAGTGTAGACAGACAGAACAAACAATACATCCTTAAACCTCTGATTCTTTTGTCCACAAATATACAAGGAGCAAGAGTACTCAAGTAAATATCTGTATGATTCCACACACTTTTCTGCATATGTATTCAAGAGAAGGGCATCTGTGTGTGGCGTAGTCAGGGAGGCCCAGTCTGGATAAATTAAAGACATACTTTCAGTATCTCTAGTCGACAGAAGACTAAGATCGAGGGCAAAAAGCTTTGGTTAATCAACAAACAACATAAGACTTTTGGGGAAATATTAAGGTCCAAAGGAACATTAAGATGGCTCACTTCCTCCACATCGAGACAAAATGTTTAGGCAGTCCATACCAAGTACCACTACATAAAGAGAACAAACCAGGTAGACATACATAGCTAACGTCTGCTGTGGGAGTCAAACTGGGCATTAACAAACCCCATCTTCATCATAACAGAGAAGCAAAAATAGAAACTACAAACTCTCAAGACCTAGCCAACCCCTGACAATGACCAACAAGGGTAAACGAAGAATTATGCAAATCTGCACCAAGAGAGTCGTGAAGTAAACAAGCAACTGTCCAATGAGTTGTTTTACAATATGGTATTTTTGCTTCTGTGGTACCGTGGACCTATTATCACCGTGGTTCCTCAGAGAACACGTGTAGTTATGAGAGTAGCTGGTGAACAGATGGGGTAGACACGAAGTTTGTTTATCCAAGCTTGTCCTGAGACCCTCCAGCCTGCCAGCCAACGAAACATGCTTGTGCACATGCACGAAAAAATATGCAACGCATACATACACACACGCACACACACAGTGCCCTTCCTTCTTAGTCTGCCTCCTCCTTCTACGCCCTTCCTTTACATTAAGACATAAAGACAACTCGCTAAATTTCTTTTAACAACTAACTTCAAGTGCAATCAGTTACATGGATTAATTTAGTCTTGGGTCACAAAACCCAAGGTGATTATATCCGAATCCACCCGGCATCTCTTTTAGAGATCTGAACTCGTATGTTTCTCTTTTTTTTGGCAGCTTGTCGTCAAAACCTGAACAAAACCAGTGAAGAAGCTGGACTTCACCACAATGAACAGACGAAAGGAATGATCTCATTTGCAACTGGTTTGTTTCAAAGTACCCGTTTTGTTGACAAAAGTGCCCACCTCAGTAACAAAGTGCATTCATAAACTGCCTCTTTCCAATTAAGGTGCAAAGGACTGATAGTTGAACTACAGCACTACTGCAGGAATTATAGGGTCGGGATGGGGGTGGGGGGGACTCTAAATCACACGCATGTTCTGTTCTCTTGACTCAAAGGCTCAACGTGCTAGTTTGGAAAATAACATTGGATTTGGAGTAGAAGAACGCAACGTGAATATTTTAAGACTAAGAAATCCAGATGTATGGAGTCACTGACAATATCCAAACACATATGTCAGCTCTGGTGTTTTCCCCTTCTCTACAGGATACCTGGACCCAGTGAGTATGAGTGTGAGTATGTGTGTGTGTGAGAGAGACAGAGAAAGTGCACTGGGGCTGGCAGCTCAGGGTGCATGTTTGAACAGGCTGTGGCTGACTCACACAGTGATGATGTGGCCAGAGCGACCCCGGCTGCCACGCACACACATGTACACAAAAACACACGTACATGCAAACACACTCGCACACTAAACTGCCAGCACCAGGCGTCCTACCCACAGTAACACCAGGCTCTAATATAATAATATCCCCTCCAGGCTGGTTCGGGGGCATTAGAGGACTACAGAGGGAGAGAGAGGGAGAGAAAAAGGCCTGATTTGATCCCCTCCTGCCTGGAAACGTGGCTGAGCTGGGGGAGATTATTTTTTGGAATGCAACAGACATTGTGAGATCCCCCTCCCATTCCCCTCTGTTCCCCTCCCCCATCGACCAGCTGCAGCTGCGCTCCTATTTGGCCTCCCAACTTGGACAGGTATTTATTGCTCTCTTCATCATACAGGTTGCCTCACGGTTGTGTGGTCCCCAGGGCAAAAAAGATTGGAATAAGCATGATACATAAACCACCTCTCACTCCCTCCCCAACACCAGCCCACTTCCTTTAAATATACTTCTCTCTCTCGATCTGTTGGATATCTTTAGTAAAAGCTGTGCAAACGTAGAAAAAAAGGTGCTCATCTATCTCTTCGTCGTACTCTTTGTCACTCTCTCACTCGGGCTCCCTGCCATTCCTTTAACCTGCGGTTGGTTAAATGCTACCCGCGCCTTGTCACACAAGGACAGATTCCGAAAAAACTGCACAAAGTTAAGCACATTCATTCATTCGACCTCCTCATCCTTTGGGCAGGAACTATACATGTCAAGTGTTAAGATTAGGACAAATGGGTGACTCGATGTGTTTTTTTTTTTCTTTTTCGTCAAACATTCATACAGTTTGTTTCGTTCACCCGCAAGCTTCACTCTGTGAGAAATATGACATCAAGCCTAAGAGGAAAAACCCGATAAGTACACCTCAGCATTAAGAGGGGATCAATGTCATGTCACCACCTGCTGTATATACATGTATACAATTATAAAGTGTCAAGTACCCGAAGCAGTCAACAAAAAGGAACGACCAAAATAAAAATTAAGACAAAATCAAATGTGAAAACAGAAATGCTGAAATTGCAGGGTTGTGAGGGATAAGAGGCAACGTAGTCGAGCCAACAGATACATTGACGATGGTAGTGCTTTAAAAACACAAACCCTCCACCCCTCATATTCCCTAGTCCTGCAATTGACGAGCCCCCATTAAAGTGGATTTGACTCAACATCAATTTGTTTTTCAATAAACCATAGATTCTTAAAATGCATTTTTATAGAGAAAGCAACACTTCAATCAAACCCTTGCCTGATTCTTTCTGGAACATTTAGAGAGAAAAAAACTTGCATCAAAATTGTGGTGACTTTTCCTTGCATATGCCATATTGTGGCAATGTTGTTTCTATGGTAACTGTACATTTCAGACCTGCAAAAGAATAGAAAAAGACTTGTTTTCACTGGGAGGATTTGTCCCCGCTTCACCCGTACAGCAGCCAGAAGGTGCTTGATAGACACCTTGCTTAGAGCTCAAAGGCTGTGAGGACAAAACAAATAAAAATCTAAATCAACTGCATAGTTGCTCAGAGTTTCTTTGTATCTATCATACATTTGCCAATGTATAAAACCCTTAATATTATAAAGAAAGAAATGGCCCAGAAAGTGGACGTCATGGGTGCATGATTTGAAGCGTTCTTTGCTCTTTAACAGATAAACCGACTTAAGTGCTTGCAAGTCTACTCCATTTCCTAGAGTAAAAGGAAAAAGAAATATAAAGATTAGATTTTTGTGACACCCTGATTTGGTTTATAGAGGAATAGTTAGTTGTTTTGTTTATTTTAAAGTTTGCCTTTGCATGTTTTTTTCTCCTCTGTTCACTGGCCTGTCTCACAGGCGGTGCAGAGTGACTATGGTGTCCAGCAGTGTCCTTGTCGCCCCTGCAGTCTCAGGGCTCTGTCTCCCCTGCCAACTCCTGCAGCTGAGGACTGTGTGCATGGGCTCCTGCAGCCCCATCCACCTCTGCCGCTGAGGAGGCCTCCGAGCGCCGCCGTCCCCTGATGGTACGAGGCCCAGGGCCTGTGTCGGAGCCCGGGCTCAGCATGCCCAGGGGGGCATCAAGGAGCCCTGGCTCTCGCACCCGAGGCTTTCGGCCTCGACGAGAGGGGATGCCGTTGCAGCCATCCTTCTTGAGGTGGCGGTGCAGGTGATCCGAGCGCACGAAAGTCTTAAAGCAGCTTGAGCACTGATAGGGGCGCAGGCCGGTGTGTACGCGCATGTGGTTCTTCAGGTCGTAGTTGTGAGCAAAGGCAGCACCACATTGCGTACACAGGTAAGGCTTCTCTCCTGTATGCTTCCGCATATGAACCTTGAGCTTGTCCTGCCTGTGAGGGAGAAGAATAGACAAGATCACGTCAGAAAACAGACAAAAAATTTAAATGCACAAGAGGTTCAGCTCACATCCATACAATACACTCATCCAGCTTTACACACACAGCAACATTCAGCTTTTCTTTTCAGTCTCTGTTGCTAATCAGGCTATGTACCATCATGTACCAATACATAATTAACTTAAAATATATTATTAAGTCTCACATTTACAGTGGCCAGCTTAATATGCTTTGGATGGTTTTATTTCCTATTAAACAGTCATCTTTTGGATCTCTTCCAACGCGATTATTCTGTGAGGGCAGTTGGGCCAACTGAGGAGAAGCCATAAACTTTACATCTTTATCTGTGTAATTGCACACAAGAGCACAACTGTGGGCTGACGAGAGAGCTCAATGTTCACTGTGTCAGTCTGCATTTTTATGATTTCTGGTAACTTTTCTTTGAGGACGACACCGTGAAAATTGGCAGATCTAAAAAATGCATGCATTGTGCGAATAGAAAATTTGGACTTAAATGTCCTCTGCAAATCCAAAATCATTTTGAAAACTTGACTTTATCGTTGAGTTGTACTGAATTAAAGATGAGACTGTAAAACGTCATCAGATTTGCAGCCGAGTTCTATCCCCACGAGCTGTAATTTAATTGAATTTTGTGGGTAGGTGCTACTTTTAAGCAAATTAAAGCTGATATGATACTTTCCAATGATTTCAGAGTTCTGTGACGATTAGACTCTGTTTAAAACAAAACCAGACTATGACATTTCAAATCTCATCTCAATAGATTCTGGGACATTTTTTACTTTGTGATGATGTACCGCCCAATAAACTTTATCAGGCTGCCTTGGCCTTCATCTGACTCCTGTCCCTCCCTCCCCCCTTTAGCCCTTACTATCTCTCAAGCTCCCGAGCTCTTTAATCGTCTAACCCTACTGCACCGAGGGCAGAGGGCTCCTAAACAAACAAGCGTAGTTAAGACAATTTGAACACATACACACAAGCACGCACACACATGCCATGTAAGTGGATTAGCTGTCATACAAACAAACAAATAAACCCACTGCAACCCTTATAGGTCTGTATGAACTGTACCTCAAATAGAAAAATTAACAAAGACACTTTTACATAGGTGAAAAGAAACACACACACACACACACACACACACAGGCCGAAGTCTTGGAACAAAGTGGCACACTGACAGAGGTGAATTATTTAAAGGACAGAGTGATTTATTACCGTGCGAGGCACACTCTTAACCCTGATCAAACAGGATTAAGATTACAATACCCCTTCCCACTGCCGGTCGAATTTAGCTAGAAGGCAAATTCAGATTGGTCTTCCCTACCTGCCATGCCAGCAGAGGTTCTGGGTATTTCTAGTCTACTGCATCTATTTCCAGCACAAGTCCACTGATTAATTAATTAAAGGAATGATTTCAAGGAAAAGGCAGGACTCCTAAATACAGGGAAACCATGTGCACTCAAGTCCCTCGCTGTAGACCAGCTACATTTATCTGAGCGGCACATGGCAGATTTCATTAGAGAGGTAAAGGAGTGACACAGAGAGAGGAGGGGTGATGGTGTAACTACTCTGCCGTGGGCAATAATCAACATAACCAGAGATCAAAAGTTCAAATTACTGCATTGGAGCACACAGAGCACCACCCAGGGCCTGTAATCCCCCTCTGTATCAGAACACAGCACTTTATAGCAGCCCTCTACTAGATAACACTGCCTACGAAGACTACTGGCGCAGCCTACTTTTATAGGACCCCTATGTTAAAATTCCAGGACTTTGCTATGAAGGTTGTCACAATAAACCAGACCTTTATAACCACCTGACCCCCTCTCTCAGAGCTGGAATATTCTACATGCCATTTTGCTTAGCATTTGGCTACAATGTGACTTGGCTGGGGATACTTAGTCAGTCGTGATCAGGGAAGGTAAACATTTAGATTCACAAACTGAGCTGCCATCTTAATGCAAAGCTAAGTTGGTTAGTGCTAATACTCCACCTCTTGGCTTTATGGTGTTTCCCACTGCTGGGCTGTTTGTCTACAGTGCCAAGTCCAAGACTATTAGTACATGTGACATGGGGTAGTCACTTCATTAATTGGGCTTACCTGGTAAAGCGCACTTTGCAGATGGCGCATTCATAGGGTTTCTCTCCTGTGTGCGTTCGGATGTGGCGGGGTAGCTTGCCTGCTCCTTGAATGACCTTGGAGCATATGGGGCATTTCTGGAAGGCCTTAGAGCGCATCTTCCTCTCCCCTCCACCTCCTCCTACTCCACCCCCACTGCCTCTCTCTCCAATCCCCCTCTCTCCTCCTCCTCCCACTCTCTCTTGGCCTGTTCTGCCCCGTGATAGCCAGAGCGGCGGCACTCCCTGTGTCACAGCAGCAGAGGCTGTATCCTCATGCTGCGAGCTGTTAAAATAATTCAAGTAAAATTCCATGTCGGGATCGTCCCCATCTCCCTGTTCCTCCCCGGTTGTTGCACGCTCCTTCTGCCTCTCGATGGAGTCCATCATCTGCTGCAGCAGGGCACTGGCAGAACCCCTATCCCTCGCCAATGCCTCCCTACCTCCATCCTCCACCTCTGGCTCCTGCCCCAGCCTAGACTCAGGGGGGAGGTAGAAGTGCCCATTTTGGGATGGAGGGAAGTAAGATGACCCCAGGCTTGCTCCGTTCCCTTGCACCGCCTCCCCATCCTCGTCTTCCTCTTCATCCTCGTCTTCTTCCTCTTGCTCTTGTGTTGGGGCCTGGGCCAAGGCGAGGGCCAGGGGGGAGTAGTACTCACCGGGGCCAGCAGGAGCCCCGTTGCTGGGAGTGCCTCCATTTCCGTGGTTAAAGTGCAGGTGTGTGGGCAGGTCCCTGAGCTCTGGCGTGCTGCAGCTGCTGCTCCAGTGCGCCCCTCTCTGGAAGTACTCCAGGTACTCCCGGGCCCGCACCCCGTTCCCCTGCTCCCTGCCTCCTCTGCCCTTCCCCTCCTCGTCTTCATCTTCATCTCTTCGCTCACTGCCCGCCTAGTGAAACATGACGGGGGAACAAAGAGAGTGAGTGAAGGAGAAATTTAAGGTCAGTCAATTTTTCACAAAAAAAGAGAAAGAGGGGAGAGAAAGAGAGACAGAAGTACAGCAGCAAAAAAGAGAAAAGAGAAAACTACCTTATAAAAGTCAAATTCTATAAAGTACACCAGCTCAGGTGAATTCTGACTTGGAAGTCCTGAATCTACAACTGCAAGGCCTATCAGCAAGGGCAGATCGCTATATGGGTATCCTGGATGTGCACCCAGAGGCTCAGCATGCCCGTGAGCACATGCATGTGCAATGAGGAAATAAAAACTAATTGCCGAAACACATTGCTAACTGGTGGGGGTATGAATGACAATAAAGCAGCACAGAACCCCATTTACGTTTTTGATATGTCTTTGTATCTTCCGAATGTCTTTAAAAGTTTAAGTGTTGAAGTCTTTATGAGTTGTGAAGAGAAAAAAAAACTTGCATTTGCCAAATACTGCAATGTCACAGGTTAGGACCCTCAGAAATCAAAAACCCAGGAGCCAATGAAGCTCTTTGACATGCCCAGCATGATGTGATCATCCCAGTGAAGTGTAGCTGTGATTATCACATGATGTAGAGCATTATGTATTCAGACACAGCATATCACAGCTACGCTTGATCGTGTTGAAGTGTAGCTGTGATATGCTGGGTCTGTAGTCTGGGAAAGAGCATGCTGTCCTGCCACACACGCTATTGGCTCAGAATGAGTAAGTGTTGAACTAACCCCACGGCTGTGGGCGTGTGTTTGGCATAGTGAGAGAGACTGATAAAGGCCATGATGTAAGCCTGACTATGCAGACTATTTAATGAAGGGAATGGTATCATTACCATACACCTCGCCCCCTGTGAGAACTAGATTTTGAATTAGTTATTTTTTTATTTCTACAACACATCAACTCAGCATGAACTGTACTGTATCTTAGATGTGCTGTGCGAAATGTCCATTCAACACTTACAATGGGTTGCTTATAGTGCAACTCACTCATTAAGGCAGAGCAGATCAAATCTCATCTCAAAGCTTAAACTTCTAGTTCTATAATGGTTTTGTACCGGCGGGGAGAGCACTTTGGTGTCCAGCAGGTGTGTACAGACGTCCTGGACAGGTGGGATTTCCAGGAGGCGTGCAGCGGCAAGGATGTCAGCCACACTGCTGTGACTGACTGTCAATGTGGCTGTGTAGGCAAAGTCCAGCAATGCTCCCAGAGCCTCCGCCGCCACAAAGTCGATGTTGTAGATGTTCTGTTGGTCGGCGGCGGCCCCTGATGTGAAGAGCTTGTGGAAATAGGAGCTGCAGGACGCCAGGACGGAGCGGTGAGCTGGGAAATCCCGCTCCTGGGTAACCAGGAGCACGTCGCACAGCAGGCCGCTGAGCCGCTGCTTGTTCAGGCTGCCGAGGATGTCTGCGCTGTGCTCAGGGAAAGGGATCCCCACGGGGCCTTCCTCTGCCTCTCCTGCCCCTCCTCTCCCTCCTCCACCACCGCTGCTTGCTGTCCCCCTGAGCCGCCTTCCTCCCCTCCCACCGGCTCCTGACGACATCTTCCACCAGCCTGCCGCCGAGCCGCCTAGCACAGCCCCCACCCGTGTATCCGTCCTGCCGTCTGTCCGTCTGCCTGTCTGAGGATAGAGAGTTGGATAGCGGGATGGGATGGAGAAGAAAGACAGAGAGGAAAATAATAGATCAGTTTATAACATTCTTTATGTGGATAAAGGGAGAGGGGTATTGATTGTACCATGATTGAAGCCAGTTGTTTGCCAACCGCCAATTAACCTCCAAGAGGATGATGTGAGTTAAATGTCAGAACTTATTTGGAAAAAAATGTTTCTATCCAATTTCCACGTTTTGTCGAATTCTGCCATTTCCATCAACCTTTTCTAATGCAATCATTAAACATGCATAAAAATGCACTGATGGAAACATAGCTAAAGAGAACTACAATGACTATAACAAGCTGAAACTGCTTTATAACAGTATACAGTAGATAGGTGGTTGATAAATTATGATAACTGGTAACTGTGTTTGTAATATTATTCTCTGTCCCATACACTATATTCTTCTGACCTTCATTACAGTGAACTGTGTGCTGACTTTTTCAGTTTCTGTCAATCTAAAGTGATTCACTCTTACAAGTCATCTTTATTCATTAACATCTTGGCAATGACAAATTTCCCTGCTGATTTTTCACACCAAACACATTGATAGTTTCATGTAAATTCTTGTTTTTATACCCAGGAAATCCATATCAAAACCCTTCAGCATGATGTTTCTCACGTATCAAAAAACTACAAATTAAAGTCATTCATTCATTTTGTGCTCTATGAGTGCCGGACCTGAAACTACAGTTAATGCTTTACATTTGGCACATAAGGAGCTCCAAAAAATCTAGTAGCAGAAGTAGCCATTTCAAACACATTAGTCTTTTGCACTAGACTCAAGAGCCTTGAGAGTGTCCCAGCGATGTAGTGTTTTAAGGTATTCTGTGGTATAAAAGTTGAAGATTATAATGCTGTGTACATTTGATTATCTAGGGTATTGAATTTTACCTTTTAAGTGTTATCAGATAAATATATATTTCAAGTTTATATCTAGTTTCATGTCCGTCAATTTTGGGAAATTGAAATAAAGTGTTTGTTCAACCAAAAAAAACCTTGTTTTCATTATGTTGCGGGTCATTGAGACTGATAATAACAACAACAACAACAATAATAATAATAATAATAATAATAATAATAATAATAATAATAATAATAATAATAATGATTCTTATTATGTAACACTATGAAACTGTTTTTTTCTGACATGGTTACTGTACTGTCATTTTGTGCAACCTTTGTCTCAAGTAACCTCAAAGAAACCAAAGACTGACACCACAGTGATGTGCAGCACTGTTTTTAAAGCAAATCTCCTGGCACAACAGGTGTATTTACAGGTTTACCACAAGCATAAAACCAAACAACAGCAGCATGACAAGGTGTAATAAATTAGTTTCTGATAGCACTGTATAAACAGGGGCTCTCAACCATTTTGAATGTATTTTCCCTGCAAAAAGACCATGAGCGTGGGAAATGACTCAGTTAGGATGTTTATGTACAGTATAATGTACGTGTGTGCAGGTGGCTGGGTGCCTGTTTCCTTGTATACATGCTCACATCTATGGGTATGTGTGTGTGTGCATGCACTCGTGCAAGAAACTAAGTAAGAGGTCGTGGAGGACAGATAGGCAGAGGGCAGTGGGGATCAGAGTGCATGCTGGGAGCTGGGCTGTGCAGCTTGTGCACTCGGTGTCAGTCGAGAGCTGGGGAGGAGAGCGAGGGAGGTGGAGGAAAAGGGGGGAGGGAGGCGGGGGGGCTGCCAGAGTAGACCCTGTGGAAAAACTCCACAGGAGGAGGAAGAGGACACGCAACAAGCTGCGAGGGAACAGTATTAAAAAGGGAGGTTGTCAATCCGGTCTGAGCTGGTTACCCCACCCTGTACTGTGTGCCAAGTTTCAGGAAAGGCTGTCCCCTTGCTCACGTGTGGGGGGGAGATTAAAATGATCGACTGAAGCCTGCGCAGTGGGAGGGGGGTTTCAGCAGAACAAGCCATCCTCGATTTCTCTATTAACACACTCACACAAGCGAATACTGTAACATCACCGAGACATCAATAACGCACGAAAAACACACGCACATAAACACACATATAGGGCATCCACCCCCCTTCAACCCTCCTCCCCCTCTTCTCCATCTGCCAGGGAGACCCAGCAGGGGGTGAGGTCGGAGGGGGGGGTTTAGAGGATGCATTGAGTGTGTTGCTCGCTACAAGAGCGAGGCATTCAAATGACATTCCTTTAGATCAGCCCTCCTGGTATGTTTGTTCGCTACACCCCACTACCAAACCTGCCTAACCTGGCTGCCTCTCCTCATTTCTACCTGCGTTCACCTTTTAATTTCTCTGCTGTGCGGTTCTCCCTTCTTCTTCCATTTACAAAGAAACGCCTATGAGACTCCACACCTTCAGATCTGGCAACTTGTCAGTCTGCCTACAGGTCAGAGTTAGGTAAAGCCTTTAAAAAAGACAAAAGGAGAGCATGCATTTGTTCAAATAAAATACAGACTCTGATGGGTCCTAAATGGGTCAATTATGACAAACAGAACATTCAAGTACAAATTTGTACATCCAAATAAGATAAAGAGTGCAGGTTTGCTAATTACTAGTAAAAACGTCTAATGGTTTTTTGTTCCTTACTGTACTTTATACAGTTTTGATAAGCAGCTGACCACAAAGCCTCTGCAAACACTGCCAATTTCTCTTACAAAGCTCTGTTGAAACTGTCAGACATTACACGAGTGAATTTTATCATCCAATTGCTCATCTGAATATGCTGAGTGAGGGGAGGGCAAAGACAAAGAGAGATGGCACAGGAAGGAGGGAGGGAGGAGGAGAGAGTAGAGTGAGATGGAGATGGAGATGGAAGAAAGAGCAAGAGAAAGGGCGACCACATGGCTACCGGTCACGTCCTTCACAGGTGGAAATAGATCTCTGTGAGCCCGTCCAGACTCAAGCCAACCTGCTTTTCTCCAACACACAGCACCTGCACTAGACCTGGCTTTGCTGCAAGCTTGCGTAGCACGTTATCCCCCATACATACACAGCTGACCCTGGGTCACGGCTTTGTGGGGTAAAGACGCTGAGCTGAGAGGAGATAAAACACACACACACACACACACACACACACACACACACACACACACACACACATGCTAGCACAAGCTCGATTCATTGCCAACTAAGCATGGAGGGACTGCTCTGCATGCAGGGCCCACCTGTCCCCAGATAACCTGGAAAGAGCACTAAGAGAGAGGAAACACAGTGCAACAAACCTGATCCTGACACCTCCTCATGGCTTGAAACATTCCTTATCACTAATTCATGCCTGTGGGTGACAAGGCCTGCAGCCCAGCACAAAGCAGCGCAGCAACTGTCCGTGTCCCTGGTGTTCCACTTCCAGGGAAGGGCTGCTCTTCAATGCCCTGTTCGTGAGCAACCCAGGCCTACTTTGCAAGTCAAACAACCGCTTTAACACAGGTCCCACCCATCCCATCCCCGCCCTCGTCACCTCCATCTCATTCGTAACGTCCCTCTGCCCCTTCCCAAACATCTACACACAGCAAGGACAGATATCAAAATTAGGCTTCAGGGACGAAACAACCAACCACAGTCTCCTGCAAAGCGGTTTTACTGTCAGTTCAGCTGACTGTGCTGTATGTTTTTGTGTAATATCTGCGCCAAGGCAGTCACACCCAATTTGCTTGTCATTCAAAGACAATAACATTGACATAAGGCTGTGGTTGCAGTAAGTAAAAGTGGTTTTTATTTTGCCTGATATGTATCATCTATGGGACGGACTGCAGAATTTCCACTCTAAAAGTATCTCTGTCTTTGGCTGACACATACCATTCATTCCTAAATACAAAGGAACAAACTGTTAACCCTGTGCAACCTCAGATGTTTCTTAGATAGACACGGAAATAAACAGCTTACTTGCACATTTTGGGAGCAGTACACAACAACGTGTTTTGAGGTTTTACTGAACTTGATAAAAGGACACAGCAACAATTATTACTATAAAACAAAAGTTATTACAGTGGGCACTGCACTTAATATTTCACTTTAGGGAACTTTTTATTTTGACTTTGATTATTAAGCAAATATCCTCTCTAACTTTCAGTAAGTAGTTTCTTAAACTTTCAAAAAGTGATTGGCTCATAAAAAATAAAGCACAGTTGAAAACTACTTAGCAAGTCAACTTTAAAAGAAGCAATCAGAGCAAACATAACATAATCATCGATCCCTTAAACCATAAATGTTAATAGAGTACAGATGGGCCACTGATTTAATACTGAATACAGAGCAGTTGTTAATTTTACAACAAACACCTTGTGAAGTGTTATTATCTTATTGCTTTTACAAGATTCTATCAGTTTACTCCGGGGAAGACTTTCAGCATTCAGAAGGTGTCAGAATAATTCATATATTTCAACCACCGTAAGCATTTGAGTGCGTTTGCATTAATATTAGAGTACAACAGAAATACAGCAGCAAAGCAATGACTGAAAACATCTGAAAATCTGGTGATTAAAGAAGAAGTCGAACAATTTGGTTGGCCCTTTGCCCTGGTCTACACTTCCTTAACAAATTCTTTACCATTTCTCTTTCCTCCTTGTCCTCATTTCACTGATTACCTTAACTGTCTTCTATGGCAGCAACTCTGCCCAGCCCTTCCTGCTGCAAGAGAATCACTTCAGTCAGGTCAAGAGGATTCAAGGTTGGACCAAGATAATGGAAGATAATCGGAATGGGGAGGGGGTTGCAGTTCGTAGGAATGGCACATTTGTAGCAAGCGCCACAGCCAAGTGACTCACTGCTGCCAGTAGTGGAAGGAAACCTGATTGGTCATATTGGGAGCGAAGCAGGAAGAGGGCAAGTGACTGATAAAAACTGAAGTTGCAAGGGCTGGTCTAGGCCTGGCAGCTCTTACTAGAAACTAACCAGGAAGCACTGCCAAAACACAGACACAAAGCCAGTGAAAAGGTAGTGGGCGAGGCAGGGCGTTAAACTCACAAGCTCACTCATAACTCCTGAGCGTATGGTGGCCTAGGAATCCGGCTCAGATGTCAATGATAAACTCAGATCTCATTCAGTTACCTGGTGTAACCTGCTTCATTAAGAGGAAAGGTAACCACCACCCACAAGTTGGGGAGAGTTTAAAGGGAGGTGGCTAGCAGGGGTTTTAGTATGTCCTTATAAAGGTGTATATTATGTGCTACCAGATTGCAAAGGACCCGAAAAAGGAAATCTGTAGCTGCTGCTTACAATGTGTATAAGCTCTCACACTGTTCTAAATTTGACGATACTTTGCTTTTTTGCTTGTTTGTATCCGTGAGAGCCACTGTACAGCCACAGCATAGCAAATACAAAGAGGACAAAAACACAGACATTGTAATTCAATCCAGTATGACAGCTGTGAATTACTACTTTTGTAAAACTTACATTTTTTTAAATAGTTTTGACACAATAATAGCGAGATGGTAAGAATTTAAATTCTATGGTAGTTTTTGAGTCTGTAGTTTGGGGTGTTGCAATATACAGTAAATCTTTCTCACATTTGCTGTTAGTTACTGTTTACTGTGGCTTTCCAATAAATTAGATTCATAACTTCTTTTTAATCTGTAACCGTTTATATGCTTTGTTTTTTATTGTCTTTTACATGCATTTTAATCTCCATTTCTTAAATTTTTTTATGGCTTTTTTGCTTTTTGTTTTATTGACTTTTGAATGCAATTTTAAACGTATTTGTTATTGTATTTCTATGCCCCTGTAAAGCACTTTGAATTCCCTTGTGTCTAAAAGGTGTCGTATAAATAAACTTGCAGAGCCTTGCCTCCATATGTAAATGAAGCAGACACAATATTAGAACCATTATAATTACAATAATATAATTTCGTTTAATGCCACTTCACCATAAAGTACAGCAACAAAAACAGTGTTAAGAAAACACACACACACAACTAAAGAAGTACTCTCAGCAAAAACTGATCATTTTAAATGAGGTAGTACTTCATGCATGACTTTTGTAGAGCATTGTGCAGGCGTTTCTATTTTATATGTTCACTCCATACAGTGACACAACAGTGTAGCATTATTATCTAATTAATTCACTCATTTCATATGTTATTTTTTGTTAAGATTATCATATCTTCATGAAATGAAAACTACAACACTCTTTACTTTCATGCCAGTTAAAAATATTCTGTTGGTGGACATTTCATTGTGAAGTCATGACTCCTACTACAATACATGGCTTGGGTCAGTAGCCTTTCACAAGCTGCACTGTAACAAAACCACATCCACGGTCTGAGTTCCTTTTAGACTGAGTAACATGCTCTGACACTGCCATGCTGCCAACCAGGAAGTGTAACAAAATCTAACACATGGCTTCTGAAACAGCACTACACTCTAACACGGTGTCGTCCAGCAGAACTCAAGCTGACCAGTTGGTCAGTCCGCAGGCCCGACGTGCCCTGGGCCACTTTGTGCATGCGCAGCCCAACAGGGAAAGAGGACTTCCTGTGAGTCTGTGGCAGGCGTGTAACAGAACCCGCTCTGTTATCAGATGACCAGCTCCCTGCTTGCTCGCTCTCTGTCCCTACTGTCTGACCCTCTCTCTCTCTCCCTTCCTCTCATCTGTCGCTCTCATCTCATCATTGCTCCATCTCTGTCTCAGACTCTGCACTGCACAGTGCCCACCACATCACCCACTTCCCCTTTCCAGTGCTGAGGAGGCAAAGCAGCATGGTCCCACCCACCCTCCTGTATGTCGCTGTCTTTTATAGCACCCACCCATATTCTCCCCTGTTCCATCCCAAACCAATTCACTAAATCAACATGCAGACAGTGTCAGATTGGTCACATATCCCCTTCCTGATCGGTTGGCCTTTCTGCTTGATTAAAAGGAGGTTCTGCTACATCTGTACTGCTATAACTCTATACCACATTGTTTAATATCAGTACAACATACTGACACCTTCAACTATTTTATGCTTATTTTTTCACAGTATATTGAAAATGTGAAAACCCTAAATCACCAAAAAAAAAGACACCATCTTACTCAAAAAAGTGTGAAAATTCAAGACTAGCTTTGCCCCCACCCTGAAAAAACATCCCAGCCTCTTCCTCTCCAACTCTAATTTGATCAGGTTGTGTTGGCCTCTCCATAATAAATGTCCCAGAAGAGAACAGAAGAAGCCCCTTTACTCCCCCTAGACTTCAGCACAACAACAGAAAAACAACAGAGAGGGGTCTGTCTGTCTGCCTAGCTGGGCTGGAAGCTGTGGTATACTGAGCAGCTGACCAGGGGAACCAAACATTAGGGGGAAGTGAGGCTGCATTCACCAAGGAAGAGGCAGATGAAAGTATTCAAACTGTATACAAATGTTTTAATTTGTGCAAACAAACATATGGAGATGGAAAGGTAGCACAAAAATAAGGCTGTTTGGTACAAAAATCTGATTTTGGTTCCACCATATGGGCCACAATATATCAACTGACCACATAAAAAAAACTTTGAACAAACATAATGAATGTTACATGTAGTGCATTGTATACAGCCAACATTTCACTCTAAAATAAAGCCTCAAACTGCCACGGCGACATCACGCAACCTGTCTTCTCAGTCTGTCTGAACCTGCTAGTTTCAGGCCATAGTGGTGTAGGCACAAACATACAGGAATATCAAACTGTATTCAGCCTCACCGCCAAATTGATGGGTGGTGTCTTGGACCTGCCCACAGCCACTGAAGTCCCCTGCAATTCCCCTGGAGTCTATTGTTGGTAACACAGACACACACACGCATGCACACAAGCACACACACAAACACATATGGCGTCCTAGATTAACCTCTTGATGGAATTTACTTGAACTTACTTTACCTTTCTCAGTAGTAGTGGCACAGAGGGTAGCATCAGGACACTATTAACTGTAACTAATTTCGTCTCTGACATTGAACTGAATAAAAAAATCTCATCAACCTTGTTTGCTGCCCGCCTTCTTAAAAGCATTCCAAACACTTTCCCAGCAATTGGGCGTCTTCATGAACTGCGCTTCTTGTACCCTCTCCGTGCCCACACGTTTAAAAAACGGGTTCAACAAGTATGCAAAGCCAAAAACTATGCATCTGGTTATCGAGCAAGGCAGTCAGGGTTCCTGTGAAGTCTTCAAACCACGAGCCACAAGCAAGCGGGACATGACGAGCAAGATTAGAATCTGCTTTTGACAAGATGCTGGTGAATGGGGTGGGGGTGGGGTGGGGGGGGGAAGAAATGTCATGAGATTGACCATGGTGTGAGTAGTTGAGAAAAACTGCAATCGATCAGAAAGTGCACAAATTCTCCAGCCTAGTGCACAAAGTTACCAGAGTTTAAGTTTGAATTTAAAATTGCATTGAAGCAGCGAAATCCAGTTGTCACAAGATGTGTCACATAATCTCCCCTTCAGCAAGAGATGATGCCACAACTGAGGTTTCTCAGACAAACAATTACTCAACAACACCCCACCTGTGCTTTGTCAGCTAACACGGTCGCTATGCCACAGTCTAGCAAACATTTAATGCAGTGGTTTTTGTGGAAATACTTCAACACCACTGAAGAAGAAGAAGCAGCAGTGCAGGATGTGCAACTGTCTTCATCTTTTCACTCTACTAATAATAGCAGCGTTGCCATTTAATCACAGCAGTAGACAAACACATTAAAAGAATATTGAGCCATAATAAGATAAAAACAACACTGATGCACAATGAGCTGCATGCCCATAGTTAAAAAGTTAGCCTGACGTGAATGAAAACTTTACGACACCAGAACTATTTCTGTGCAGCACCTTACACTCAGCACTGACCTATTTGCCATTCCCTCCTTTATCTGCAAGTGGGTCAAGAACTCTGAACTCTATCAAGCCCCATCTCTCTCTCTCTCTCTCTCTCTCTCTCTCTCTCTCCCTCTCACTCTCCTTCACACACAACACGCTATGGTATTTACTTCCTCTGCTCGCCTCTCTACTCCTCTCAGTCAGTCTAAAGACACAGTGTGTGAGTGTGTGTGTGTGTGTGTGTGTGTGTGTGAGTGTGTGGATGTCTTTGGAGTGCTTACCAAATAGGCAGAAAATGTTTCCCGGGCCCTGTCTGCCTCCCCTGCCTGCCGGCCAGCTCTGCTGCCTCCGTCTCTGGGCAGGGCTAGAGCTTTACCAGACAGGAAACTTGCGAGTGGCCCTAGTCATACAGGCAAGCCCTTGCCTGATCCCACACAAACAGACACCTACCCCCCCACCCAAACCACCACCACCAACCCCACCTTCCCACCCCCTTCTGTTTTCAGCCCACAACTCGGCTCCGCATCCCCTGCTCTCATTGGCTTGACAGCTGCTCACTCACCACACCTCCTCGTCGGGATAGGCTGGCGGCTGTTCCCTTTCCTGGATGGCCGAGGGCAAGGCACTCTGGGATATAGAGTTCTGAAACCCAATTCAACCTGCTCTACAGTCCCTGGCATGGACTACGAGTCCCAGCTCTCTCTGCCCTTACCACCCCCTCTATCTCCAAGCCTGCTCTAACGTAAGCACTCAGGGCTGAATTATACACTACAGTATGTTGCTAGCAGGCTGCCAGGTATTAAAGTACAGACCAGCCATCAAACAGGGCCGAGCTTCGTATGAAAAAAAAAAATCATTTCAGCCCCAACTGTCAGAGCAGTAAGCATACATTATAGGTGGATTCTTTCATCCGCTCACACTCAAGTGACATCTCAGACACACTTAAAAACTCCTGACCTAAATTATGACTTATTCCTATCCCAAACAGTCTAATGCCACTACAACATGCCCTGCGCACACAGCACACAACTTGCCCCGCACTGAGCATTTCAATTGCGACTGTCCCGAAAAGTTGCTGCTATTGCTTACACCTTGTCCAATAGAATTTATTTTTGGTTCCTCCTTCCCCTCGTTCAGTACCCCCCACCCTCTCTTGAGAGCCCCCCCTCCCCCTCCTCCTCCTCCTCCTCCACCTCCTCCTCTAAGTGCTTCCACCTGCCTGAAAAGTTAATGCCTTGAACACATCCTATAAACTTTATCTCAAGATTCCCCAGAGATAAATAGCAGTACAGAGGAAGTACTTTAGGAGGATTTTTAAAAAAAAGAGGAACCTTGACAAGGGACTACTGCTGCGACCCACCTCTCCTCTCCGGCCAACCCCCCCACCCTGCTCTCCTTTCTGTCCCCCTCCCTCATTCCTCCCTCTCTCCTCTCCTCCTCTGCCCTGCTCCCCTCTGGTCGACAGGCCCAGGGCGGACAGCGAGGGGATGGCAGGGTGCCTTTTAGCTCACCTGCGATGGCCGTGGTGAAGCTTGTTGTGGGTTAGCTCAGCCCTCTCCTCTCCTCCTCTCCCTCTCACTGTTGTGCAGCTTAAAGCCCCGTATGCGCTAACCAAGCAGCAGCAGATCAACTCAATTCCCTTCCTGGTTTCTGGAGGGCAAAGAGGTCCCTCCCTTTCTCTCTCTCTCTCTCTCACTCACTCTCTCTCCCTCTCTCTTAAAGAAACAGCATTCCCCCTCCGTCTCCTCTCCCTCCTCCCTCTGCGAATGAAAAAGTAAAGTGGAAATTTCTTTGCGCTCCAAAGTGGACAGTTGTCAAAGTCATAAACTCAATCAGAGATGACACAAATCATTAACCCATGCCTTTCCATGCTGTGGTTTGGCAGTGAATGCCAGCCAATGTTTCCCTCTACGGACACTCAAATGTTTTGGTTTGAGGGAAACTGAGTTGTAACTCTTGTCAATTCTCACCCGCCTCATCTCTCAATACTGCTTTCCTTTTCTATGTGAGTCGAGACGCACCCACCCATCCTACTGCCTGAGGTCATGGTGTCCCACCCTGAAAGCAAGCCTTGGCACATTCCAGCACATACAGTAGGGGCTGCCAGCAACCCCCTTGATACACTTTCTGGCTCTGCCTGGTCTCTCTACATAATACCTGCCAAGCTCCAACAGGTGAGGCATCAGAGAGATATTACTAAGTGTAAGAAAAGCGTCTTATCCACTGTGGGGAATGGCAAGTTCCCATGTGTAAATTTACAGCTTTTGCACTTGATGTTGCGCCACTTCCAAACGCCCACCCGCACGCCCCCTCAGTGAGTGCAAGCCAGCCATTGTGCCACGGAGTGGGATGGAGCACAAGATGTATTCAATGATTCTGTTGCACCATAAACCGTCCCAACACACCTGTAAAGGCATTTTAAGTCAATGATTTCTAATACATGCTTGACAGGATGTACTTTTAACAATGTCGCTGCCTGTAAATGGTTGCCTTTTGGCTCCAGTCTTACAGGAGTCATGTCCCACAACAGTGCAGCAGGGCTTGTCTCTGCACAGATAACCATGCAAGGGAATCAAGGGGCTATTTGGCAGGGAGAGGTAGTGACACACCCTCAGTCTAGAGGGCACTGTTCAGCACTGTCTCCGTATAAGCACAGGGGAGTCATAGCTTTCAACCTTCAGAGACACACATGAATTGCTGTATTTGAGCATTTGGTATCATCACTCGCTATAATTTGCAACTCTAAGTGAAAAGCATGCAGGTGGATAAGTTGCAGCCTGAGTGAAAATAAAACAGCAAGGATGTACACTTTCATCTAAATGCATTATATTTACACAAGTTGCCTACTATTCAGTTTTGCCCTGATTATCCACAGTCAAAATTAGTTGCTCTCTGCCCATGGCAGTCTGAGATGATGTCAGACATTTTTATGGCAATGTCGCCTTTCAGTCCAATATAAACTGGTCCTGTCCAACTCCAGACATCCCACATCAGATCTGTGTTTGTCATTACTGTCTGAATGATGGTTTTGATTAAATCTGGCCAAAAAAAGCAAGGCAGTTAACAAAATCCCCCGGAAACAGATTCCAGCTTGACCTTCAAACAAAAGCTGACCAATTAAAGTTAGCACATGTGTGCTAACCGGAGGCCTGGGGTCAGTAGGAAAAAAGTTGCAGTTAGTTAATACCCACTTTATGAGAAGTTTATAATCAGTGTTGTAAAAGTAAAGACATTGTGGTAAAATATTACTTGACAGTGAAAGTCACCCATACAAATTGTCCTTGAGTAAAAGTTTTAAAGTGTCTGATATTAATATATCGCAGTGGTTGCTTCACAGCAATAAGGTCCTGGGTTGATATCTCGGCAGGGGCAGGCCTTTACCGTATGTGTGGATTTACCATGTTCTCCCTGTGCTTGCATGGGTTTCCCCTTGGGTGCTCCGGTTTCCCCAGTACATCAAAACATGTACATTGGGTCAATTCTCTGGGGTTGGTCCTTCACGCTGTACGTTGGCTGACCGCTGCTATTTCGGGATGGGTTAAATGCAGGGATCCAGTTTCACTATGTTGTACAATGTATGATATCTGACAAAAAAAGATTATTCTTCTTCTAAAAGTACAAGTAAAAGTAAATTATACATATATTCACATGTAGCCTACTGTATGTATATAATGTAGGCTATACACTATGGCTCGACAGATTATTGGCCAGGCCAATTATCAGATACCATATTCAGGATTTTTCAGGACAATTGGAATCAGTGTGTTTTATTTTATCTGATTGCTGATAAAAAAAAATAATTTAATTTAAAAATGCTAATGAGCTACTTTTGCTCTGATGTAGCATGTAATCTCAAAAATGTAGTGGAGTGGAAGTATAAAGAAGCAGAACATGGAACTACTCCTGTGAAGTAAATGTACTTAGTAACACTCCATCACTGTCTATAATGTTACCCTGAAGTTTGATTCATTTCATAGGTGAAGCATGAACACTCTCACCCCACTGTCTGATAAACAAGTTAGTTAAATGTTTTTCTAACTTTTTAAAAATATTAGCCTATGTCCTTCATTTCTTTCATAATGTATATATCCGTTTCTATCCAACATAAAATGGACGGAAATTGACGGTTATCGTACCGAGAAACAGTGACGTTGTAACTCTACTGTTAGCCAGTAAGTCACTAAAGTTAACGTTAGCCAAAGTTACTAGCCAATTTTGCTGCTCGAAAACAATAATAACCAATACATCTTTAAATATATAACGTAATGAATATAAATATTGAAAGACCACTTACCAATTAACGCTAGGAAATAGTCTGCATTCACGTCGTTATCCATCACTCAAACTATGTGAAGTCAGTTTACAGTTAGCTTGGCAGGTTCTGTTGCTGTGGGCAGCACCGACACCTGTCAGCCAATCAGAGAGGAGTACCTCAGTATCTATGACAAAACATTTTGAAGGCAGGTTGGGAAAAACCAAAGTCATGTTATGTGTGAAACTAAGTCTGAATATTGATAAATCTGCTCCAAAAAGAAGGTATTTAAATGTTCTAATTATATGGACAACTCATATTTCATTTATTTTGTTAATTGTCTAATCATAGTTTGAAATGTATAAAGAGTAATTTGTTTGATTTGCCTCAATGCTGTTAAAGCCTTCAACACGCTTAAGAGAACAATGTTGTGGTGTGGAAATACTTTATATTTTCATTTTATTGCATTGGTCCAAAAGTAACCAATTTAAATGACTCAAAAAGTACTGGAATCATTGAAATCATACCCACCAGGTACTCTGGGAGGAAAAATACCTAGGATATGACCTAAGTGTTCTCTGTGGTCACTATGCCCTTGACCACAACCACCACTTTTCTGAAAGGATAATCCACAAACTGGCTAACCATATCAATGTATCATAAGTTTATAAATGTATCATGATTTTTTTTTTCTTATTCTGGTTGTGTATACAGTTATTATTGTTTTGTTGAAAGGGGATAAATAAGTTTACTAGTGTGGCACAATTTCTGGTAAATATGCTTTTCCAGAGAGTCAGAAGTGAGATTCACATAAGGAACATGGTGGATATCACTGGCAGTCAAAACAAAATCACAGTACATTCACAAATAAGTTTTATTTTAATCTTTTTTATACATTATAACCATATCCAACACATTTTTATATTATAATAAAATGACTCTTCTCCCTTGTCTTTTACATAAATCAAAAATTTGTATATTAAGACTGCAAAATAGTACTCCTGTAATTTTTGTATATAGCTTTGTACACATACAAGTGACAATGCATTCATTTTGCTCCGAACGAATGCACATTTTGAGGGGAATAAGAAAGGGCAGCCATAAGCAGAGAGAATACAAGAGCTCTAGCAAGACGGCAGGCTAGCAAGTAACACCACCACCACCATGTGACCAACACTGACCTGGGTTAAAATGTTCAGTCAAACCCTTTGTACGATTTCATACTTTTACCACAATTAATTGGGTTAAATCAAAGGGAAAATGTTTTCAAATTGTATTTCAACCCAAGTATTTTCCAAAAGCACACCTCTAGGCTGGTTGTGTCCCAAGAGAAAGCTTGGAGCGCCACACGTAGCAGTACAGTGAAAACATAACCAAATACACTTCAGGGGAAGGTACGGACCAACAACAAAGAGAGAAAAAAAGTCAAATTAGTCAACGTGATTGAAATTTCATAACGACATCGCAGAGATTCAGGCATTTTCATAAAAACACCAGCTAATCATCCCCATCATGATCTTGGGAAATAAAATACACATACAGTATTAGAAAGATAATAAACCATGCTATATCATCCCATGAATACAATTTGATCAGTTTTCTCAATGTCAGGAAAGACATTCTGGCATATATCAGGCCTCCACAGCATATGCCTCCTCCCATGTGAGAGAGACAGCGTGGGGTGTGATTTGAAATGTATGCTGAGGAAACAATGCCAACACAACCGGAGTGTAGATCGCTGAATGAAAGAAATCAAAACATTCAGAGTACATTGATATACTGTTGCATGAATGTGCATACAATAAAAAAAAAACTGATTAGGCATTGAGAAACTTTAGTAGTCATGAGTACCCTCTTTGGTTTGTGACGTTATTCACAAAGTGATCTTGAGAGTCATCGCTCATTTACCAAAAAAAATTACTCCATATACGACCATTTGTCCTGCACTGTCTACTTACAAATTCGATTATTACATTGGAGGTAATTGCAAGGTGTCTGCAGATAATGTTTTTGCATGGATATGTTTCACAAGGGGATTGTTTTGGGAATAAATCAAAGAAATACCTGCAGTCACCTTCAATAAAATTAATTTAAAATTTGCAAGTAGATCATATGTTTGGATTTCTCTCAGTTTGGAAATCTCTACAGCAGGTAATTTATTAAAATACAGTCCAACAAGCCATTAACCATTGCCATAGAAAAGATTAATACAGAATATTCAACAATACAAAAAAGTGTCAATCAATGCAATTTCAGCTGACACACTGGCAGCCCTTCAGTGCTTTTACATCCTCTGTAGCATTGTGGAAAAGTGAGGCTGTGGCTACTCTTGACACTGGCATGGTGGAGCTGTGGCCTTACAGTACAATGACTCAACTGCTGGCCCTGCTGCTGGTGAAGAAATAAATGAACGGGGAGGCCGAAATGTTTTTTAAGTTTACCCAAGAGCTATATGAAAAAAGTGCCAATGTGTGTGATGGCTTGTGTATGTGTAAGTGCAGAATCTTTATGTGTATGCAAGCAAGACCCAGAGGTATGCCAGGGCAGTGGGGGGGGGGGGGGGGGGGCGCCTGTTCACTCAGTGCCGCGGGTGGGAGTACTGGGCTGGTTGAGGCCCATGGTTTTGCACAACCAGCCGGCAAAGTCCACTTCCTCCACTTCTGATCGCTTGATGAACGTGTGGCTCTGAAATAAAAACACAGGGAAACCATTGTTTGTACTGTTAGCATCATAACTTCACAATTAATAACTCTGCAATCAAACTATCAGATGAGTGAAAACAAGCTCAAGCACCCACCATCAGCATCTTCAGATCCGCTCTCTCAGCAGGGTTTTTGATCAAACTGCGGACACAAATGACACCAAAAAGGTTACTGACGTGAGTATAGGATTGCGTTTTTAATAAATTATTATATTGGATTTTATTTTCCAGTTTCTGAAACCATCTCGAACATAACCTAAATCCCTCTTAAAGGTGCAGTTTTGGGGAAGAAATTTTAAACAGAAGAGTAAAATCTGCATTCATTGATTTTTGCGACTGAATAAACACACCGTCTTAAGGAGAAAATTTCATACTCTTTTACTTTGTTTATCTCTACAGGACCCTTCTAATAAGTCACCTTTCTAGTTTCAAACAGCATTTTGGACACTTTATTCCCTCATGAGGTCAGCTTGTTTATTCAGTTATGGAAATATATCAAATAAATATTTCCAAGTTTGTATTATTACCTTTTTCTTTTCCATTTTTGCAGTCTTCTTAAATTATTTCATATAATTCAATTTTACTCCTTTTGCTTAATTACACTGTTTAAGTAGTTTTTTTTAAAATTCATTTTCTACCATTTTATTTTCTCCAAGAACTTTGTAACTTTGTTTTTGTGTAAAGTGCTATATAAATAAAGTTGTAATCATTATTATTCTTTCTTGTTATTTCAGTCCAAACCAACTGATGTCTACAAGGAGGAAAGTGTAGAACTTTAAGCTTTCAGTATTATCTATGGTCCATTAATTTTTGCATAAAAACAGATAAGAGCAATGGGCTTTTCTTTGGTAGCTCAATCTAAAAAAAACTGCTGCTCACCATTTTGTCACAAAGTCCTGGAAGTCATTGGTGAAGACCCCAAGTGGCAGTTTAGGGGGCGGCTGAGGACGAACAAAGAATAAAAAGATCAAACGTGGAATCAATTATACAAACAGAGACTGTGTACAGAGATAGAAATGTGTTTTGTGTTAAAGTAAATTCGTCGTGCAAATCAGTGTTTTCTCAGACCTCATTCACAATGTAGTCCAGAAGTTCAAAGATGGCCATGGCAGGTCGACTGTCCATTCCATGTCCTGTGGAGAAGTCGCATGTCATGGACAGAATGAGAACTTCTTTTTCCCCACCAGAACAAATTAAATCACATCTTAAGCAGGCATTATTCAAGGCTTTTATCCTGAAAACATGAAATGCTGTCACTGCCAAGTCTGTAAAAATCTACATATGCGTTTTTAAATGTTTTTGTGTTTCTTACCGCTAACGGGCCTGCCTGGTGGTCTGGGTCTCTGCATGTTGGTGTGAGGCTCCCCCTCGGCCCCGTCCATAACAGCCCGTCCGAAGATGCCTTCCAACTCTTTGGCGTCTGGTGGGGGGATGGGGTAGCGGCCAATCGCCAGCTCCACCAGGGACAGACCCATGCTCCACACGTCAGACTGAACTGAGTAGTGAGTGCCCTGCAGTCTCTCCGGCTGTTGAGAAACACACGATCTACGTCAGAGGGAGGCAGGTAGAGCCAAGATGCCAGGCAGGAGAGAGGGTTGGGCAGAGGGTTGGGTGGGGAAGGCGCAGGAAGTGGAGGAGGGGGGCGTTATGGCAAAGAGAGTTAGGGTGTGGTGAGGGCAAGAGGACAGAGGATGGGAGGGTTTGGCAGCAGAGTAGCTTTGGATTGTTTTTAGCTAAAAGGGTGAGCAAGGACAGGTGTGTGTGTGTTGGGAATTATGATAAAGGGGCAAGTGTCTCTACACCACTGGTGCTTTGTGGGTAAGAGATGGGAATAGGATGGGACAGGCAAGCAGCTTTCGGCACTGCACCCACAAGGTGTCTAAGAGTGAGGGGAAAGAAGGACGAGAAAGAGCAAGCACAGTTGCCTCGCTCTTTGCCAAAGAGCCCTTTCCTGGGCACAGCCCTCGGCTCTTGGCAGGGGAGTGAGGGAGGGCCAGAGGAAGGCAAGGCAGAGGGCGGGGCCTTGTGAACAAGAGCAATGTGAGAAAAGAGGAGAAGGAAAGTGGGGATAGGGCCAGAGAAAAAGGGGTGGGGGCGCAGGCGTGCAGAGCTGACTCACCGACATGTAGGAGCGCGTTCCAACAAAGGAGTTGGCCATGGAATCTATGAGCTGGCCGCTCACGCCAAAGTCGCACAGCTTGATCTCCCCGCGAGAGTTGACCAGGATGTTGGAGGGCTTGACATCTATGTGGCAGATACAAGCAAATGTAAATTACGTTTCCAGTGAGTCTTCAAACTCAACACCTCACTTTTGATACTGACAATTTTTACAGACATCAGGAAATCGTGACTAAACAAATAGAAAAGACCACGTCTATACTGAATATGTTTACATGCACACAACTTTATTATTCAGAATATGACAATATTCAGTTTGCAAGGCTGATGAAAAGATGCATTGACTAAAGAAAAAGCCAACATTTCTGGCCGTAAAAAGAAACACAACTACTATTAAACATCATGAAAGACTTGCACATTAACAGACTTTTGGACATGCACAAATGTCACAATGCTGATCTTTTCAAGAAGGTGGCTGAAGGAATGAAAGTGGGAAAATGTGTTTGCAGGGTCAGACAAGTTCGCTACCAGTGGAAAACTTCAGCTGTTCCATACTTTGATGGATAAACAACATGTTATTGTACGTCAAGTAAACGGAAATATTGATGGAATATTAATTTGAATTAGCTATGTAAACACTTAAAAGGAGTAAAAACTGGAGCTTTTAGAGCACGTAAACATACTCAGTGGTGTGTTAGTATTATGTCTGCTTGTTTATGCGAGTATGAGTAGGGTAGTAGTAGTGACTTGAATGTACATGTGTCTGTATGACCATGCCCAATATATTGACTGCGTGTATCTGTGTTTTTCATGCGAGATACTAACATGTACAGACTTTGAACACAAATTTCCCTCTGGGGACATCAAAAACTATGCATTTACTTAATAAGACAACCTTTCTGACAGATGGTTGATATCAGATGTAGATTAAAAAAAAATAATTCTTGCATCATAGAATGGCTTTAGAGACAAATACTTAGACCAGGACTACAGCCTGCCGTGAGAGCCATAGGTGGTGTGCTTTGTCTGCGCTGCCGCATTCATCGTGCGAGGTAGAAAATAGCTACAACTCAAACTGAGCCCCTGTTATAAACAAGTTCGGTCCTCCGCATTTCCCGCTCATCACTGAGCAACATCCTGCAAAATAATGGGCTAAGACCGAGCCCTGCAATCTGTCCTCTGTGGTGTGTGACCCCCTCCCACGACACGTGAGGAGCGACTGAGAAAGAGGTAGCATGAAAGAGCGGGAGAAAGACGGAGGGAGAGACAGAGGGAGGGGTCAACAAGGCGCGGCTGCTGTATAATCACATCTGAGAGGCTGCAATTACCGCCTGAGCTCACAGACAACCGTCCTCGAGTACCACCGACCCTGTTGCAATGTTAGACTCCTTTCCACTATATGGGTCTGGCTGCCACCTTTACCAGTACATTTCCTAACAACACGACCACGGTTCGTCCCTGGTGTGCTGTGTCTGCCTTGCACTCTGCTATGGTGTGACTTGTAATTTTGTTTCAACGCAAAGATAATAGTTTTTACAAAGCCTTTTTTTTCTTCATGCTACAAATTTCTATGATCAGGAACTCGTGTCATTCCCAAATAATAGCTTGCCTTGTGGTGAGCGTGCTAAAGCTCTTAGGAGGTTGATGCAGTACATATGGAGGAAAAAGCATGAACACAATTAATACAAATTTGAATGTGAACAGGGATGACTGGAGCCAGCCTTGTTTATGTGGCTGCATTTCAAGTGGTTTCAAGGACAACAAAGTTCATAGACTTCTGGAAATAGCGATCATACCTATATGCTTTTTGTTAGTGTGTTTCAGTGCAGCAAGGATAATGTTAGTGGAAAATTAAAGGATAATTTTGCTTTTTTTATGTGATGTTTTGACCGTCACATTTGCATGGTCTGAATCTCTGCTTGTTGCCTCACAAGCATCAGCAGAATTTAGCCACAGCTAATACTGAAGGGATGGAAATCATTACATTACCCGCAATAGACGTCCATAACCAAACATCTACATTGAATTATTTCTAAATGAAGATGACTGTTCAGAAATCTAGAATACGACAAGAGTTTCCCTTATAGGATCCTCATGTGGGGTTTCTTTACATTCTATGGCTATTCCCAGACAAAAACAACAACAAAATATTTCACATTGATCTCTTTCTAAAACTACTACAACTACCTTGTGGTCGAGAAACTATTTATGTCCCATAACAAATTAGAATTAGCAATCAAAAACATGCCAGTATAATTTCGTCCTCCCATATTGCTTAACTGCTGCAGTAAGGTTTGAGAGGTGCTCATTACATTTTAGCGACGGATTACAGAGACAAACTTAAAAATGTCTTCATAGTCCATACAGTAAACAACTGCAAGACTGTGGTGAAAAATATTTTAATCATTAAGCAATAAAATATAATTAAAAGTGTATCTATTCATTTTTTGTAATCTGGGGATATCTGAAGTCAAAGCTCTTCAGGTTAAAAGCAGCAGTGTAGTTTTAGTATTATTCAGTTTGAGCAAGTTATTTACAGGAAATAACAAATAACCGAAGAAGTGACTGTGATTTACACTGCAGTCTGTGATGTGCAAATTAATAGTGCTACTAGACGAGGTATGTGCACAACACTACCCTCCACACCTTTGTGTAAACATACACCCCGTGATCATCATCATCATCCTAAGCCCAACAATGCTGTTAGTCAATCAACCATCATTTGATTTTGTAAACTAGACGGCCGGTATCTGTTGCGCTGCAGCGATCTGAAGATGTTGCAGACGGGATTCTGACAGCAACGCAATTTATTGCAACACCACCCTCACCTCTGTGCATGATCTGGTGCTTCTCTCGCAGGTAGGCCAATCCCCTCAACACCTGTGAACAAGAGAGGAAAACATGTAACATGACACACAAAAATACAAAATCTCAGACAAGAGTCAAAACAGATGCATGAAAAGTAAGCTTTCCCTGTGCAGGTATCACTTAAAAACACTTGTTGCAAGAGTTTAAGTTGAGTTAAGTGCAGCTGGCTCTACTGTTTGTGACTCATGCATGACATCTAGTTAAGCAACATCACACACCCACAGTGAGCAGTGCACATGTATTGTAACAAGCTTTAAGAATCTTCATATCACTGCCAAATACAAACTATAACCAATTTTAGCATCTGGTGAGCTGTCTTCTACACTACATTTGTATATGTAACATAATAGGTGAACAACTTACAGCTATGCTAACTTTCCCCAGGATTTCTTCTGGGATTCTTCCGGCTTCCTTCAGGACCTGGTCCAAGGATCCACCATCCTGTAGAGACAAGTCGCACTATCAAAATCTGACACTCCATTTAAAAAAATATAAGACAGTGTGTAGTTGTATCCAAACACATCAATCCTGTATCCGTTGGTGGTAGGCCCTCCAAACAGTCTTTGTCACTCACCATGTGCTCCATACAGATGCTGATCTCCCCATCGCTGTAAAAGGCCCCATAGAAGCCCACAATGTAGGGGGAGTTGCATTCATGCAGCACCTGCAGCTCTCTGATAATCTGGTTTCTGATGGCAGGCTTGATTTCAAGGTGGATCAACTGAAGAGGGAGAGAATGAGACCATAAACTGCTGTTCTCACAAACGCAAGAGATGTAGTTACATCATTCACACACTGACCTCCTAACATCTCGGGATAACACATCTCAGAGGTGGCGGTTGGCATTACTATCATACTTTACAGCTTGTCTGTGTGTTCTGTCAGCCATCACAACAAATACTATTTTTTGGATTACTCATTTGAAATGGCTCCAGGTGTGTCTACATACACACAGAATGTCTTAGAATTAAAACACACTTTTTTTTTTTTTTTTAAATGGTGACAACTACGACAACAAGTTTCCAAATCGTTAGTCATCATTTGTAGAATTTTACTGGAAATTCAACTGCCATGTCAACACATACAAAGCCGCATGACATCTAGCATGCAAGCTTATGCTTGTTTGAGTTGCTGCTGCAGTGTCTGTTCGGATTCCCAAGAACTTTCCATTTCTACTGTGCTGTACACCCTGCGTCATCATCAAAATAAGGGAAAGTAGACTAACCAGCTCACTTCAAGTACACAACCATAAACTAGGATTGCTTTAACTGTCCAACCAGTATTTTTGAGGCAGATACACATATCTATATTTGAGAGATTTTTATTTTAGTCTTTTTTAACAAACACATAACATAGGGCAAAAATTGTGATAAGGCTCCCTTTAGGTTAATTATTTGTGACTCAGATTTGTACTGAATCAGATATTTTACAGGGTATCATAAACTTATCAGCGCTGTCCCACAGACAAAATATGTGATGGAGGCACTGCTAGAAGATAACCTCAAACATTTAAATTTTTCTTAGTTGACTTATTACTTTACTTTCGATGGGTTCTTTTTCCAGGGCCAATAGAGGGGTAATAGAGGTGTAAAAATTTTGAATAACCAGTGCTGGATTGTAATTAAGTACAATTTACTCAAGTACTGTAATGTACCATCTTCCTCAGTACAATTTTGAGGTACTTTACTTGAGTATTTCCATTTTCTGCCACTTTCTACTTTCACTCCTCTACACTTATTTGATAACCTCAGTTACTAGTTACTTTGCAGATTCAGATTGTTTAGTGTTGACAGCCAATCAGGAAGTGTTGCGTGCGGGACATTGCGTGACAACACAAACAGAATCGGCTGGGCTGATAATTCCCACAACTAAAATTTACCCAGGTGATTTATCCAATTGTTATGCTCTTTTTCAATTTAGTGTTGGACTCATCAAACTATTTGTAGCTCACATTTGAGGGTCTTAACTCTCCAAACTATACACTGCTGCCACCAGTCCATAATGAGGAAGAAACGGTATTTATTCACATCTTGGTCTTGCCCAAGAATAGATTGGAAAAATCACGGCTTATTGCTGTTCAGATATTTTTGATGTAAACTAATGAGTTTGTTCTTGACGAGCGTGGCATGCTTTTCTTTACACAGCACGTCAATGTGGCTTCATGCAGAAGTGAGCGCAGCAAACCAAACCAACACAGGAGCTAAGGTGCTGTGATAAAATCTAAACTAGACTTGAATTCCTAAAGGCTGTGTTTGAATTCTACTCCATCCAACTGTGACACTACAAATACTACAAGGATATATAATAAATATTCACTCTCACCTTTCGAGCCATCACCAAACCCGAGGGTTTGTGGCGGACCTTGTTGACCACTCCTCCATTTCCAGCGCCCAACTCGCATATGGGGTCAAAATCCTCATCCTTCAGCTCCCCAACCTGAGCTTTCTGGGTGAGGAAAGCTTCCAGTCGTTTCCTCTGTTGTTCGTCCAGGTCCAGCTCTCCCAGTTTCTTTTGTAAGGCCTCGAGGTTGGCTCTGTGAGGAGGAGACAGCGGGGTTTAATACAGACGCAGAGGGAGAAACTATTATACAAGAACATTTAACAACTAAATTTAAAAGATCCCATCCACACATGTATTAAGGCACACATTGAAAAAAAACTCTGACATAGAATTGTGTAGTATAATTACCTTATTAAGATCCTTAATATATACACGAATGGGAAAATATTTTTCATCTCACAAGTTAAACTGCTGGACACGAGAAATCTCCTACTTCTCTCCACATCACACTTATGTACGCTGATTATCGGACCAGGATTGGCATCTAAACTTTTTGTGATGTCACAAATCATGCTCGTAGGCCCGCCTCTTAAAATCAGAGTTTCAATGGGCACTGAGAAAATGTATACTTTAGGCAAATAATGTGAAAACAGCCTTCTACTGTCAAACTGTGCGCATACATCATCCTACACAGTGAAGTTCAAACATTCAAACAAGAAGAAAATCACATTTTGGACTGGAGGAGCACTTTAATTGTGGCCACATGAGACTATTATTAAACAATGCTTGGAGAAAAGCTTACACATACAAATAATTACAGACATTCCCTCTTTAACATAGGTACAATTCATTTCAACCCATAGTAGGGCTACTCACTCAGATGCAGCATCAATGGTGTTGGAGGTGGCCTGTCCTTCCCCAATGGGCTTAATGTTCAAGGGAACGGGCCTTTTTTTGGGAGCCATGTCAGTAACTACCCTACACGACTTTCTTAAATAATAACTAACCTGCAGGGAGCTGGGAAGCTGCTAGTCTAGCCTGTAAGTTGCTCGAAACTCTGAAAAAGCAACAGGATCAGCTCTGGATGGCTAGTAACTTGGCTAGCTAACGTTAGCAAAGTTAGTGTACTTTCGGAAGCATGTCAGTCAGATATTTCGGTAAATAATGTCATGCCGAGGTGCTCTTTACAAGTCAGGTCCTTTCCAGGTGCATCTATAGCGTCAACACATTTCGATTTTTCCGCTTCTTCTGGGTTATCTACCTGCTGCTACTAGCCACTAGCCGCCTAGCTGCTACTAGCTAGCACCAGCTCCTGGAAAAATCGTGCCCTGCGTCTCTCAGTCGTAACGTGCAGCCCCGCGCCTCTCAGCTCGCACCACACGGCAGCTAACACCGGGACACCGACTCGGCTCGCTCTCCCCACCGCAGCAGCAAATTCCTCCGGTGTTTCGGTTCGAGGTGTGGGGCTCTGAAGCGACAAGGGCTTGGGCTCTGGCTGGTAGTGCTTCAATACAGGAAGGAGCAGCTGCAGCATCAGACCTGTGTGACACCCACAGGGAGAGCCCTTCATAAATAGCGCGAGACTGAGTGAGGCCGTCTGACAAGTTGATGCGAGAGATGCAGAAATCTCACGGGAGATGTACGACATCTGCAGTTTGTGATAACACCTCCGGTATGCTGATTTTAATGAGGTAAAAAGCCCAGTTTAACCATATCCACCCCCCCTGCTGCTTTCTTATGTGTTTAATGGCTGTTAGTAAACAAGCTGCGAAGTACATTACTGCCATCCAGTGGTGAGAAGAGGGAACTGACGATAATACAGTAGATCATATTTGGAGTTTGTATTATGAAAAGTAAATCCAGGATATTTTTAGTTTAAAAAAATTACAAGTTCAGGGGAAAACATTTGTTATTGTACCTCATCATTTAATTAAAATTATGTTTGATGTGTTTTGGCTGTTTTCCTACTAAAATAATGAGCCTGTTATGATTAAAGCCTGCAGTAATGCTCTCCGCTCTGTACTCTGGATGTGCAACAACCAGCAACAAATTCATCAATGTTTCAATTATGTAAATATTCCATTTCCAAAATTTTCAAATGGAGCTTGTGCTGGGAAATATTTTGTCAACGGCTGTCTCCGTGGTCAAGAATAAACAACAGGTCCCTGAGAAGTGCTGAGAAATCATGTTATATGATTGAGAGCCACAGAACAGCTACTAGATGAAGCTTTTTGTTACAAAAAATGATTTTATTATGTAATCCTATAAACAAACCCTGATAAATAATGTACTCATCTACGTATCACCCCATCCATATAATGATGTTGGCTGTAAAACTTCAGTTATGCTACTATTATCATGGCATATATCACGTGTCATCATCTTTATCACTAGCACTTTCATTCCTCACAATGCACACTACAAATGTTACCAAGAGGGCAAATAACAAAGGTGCTCCAGCGCCTGGCACCATTGTACTATAGGCTACAAACCTACACATTACACAAAACCTACACACATTCCCAGAATATCCAAAAGTCTGTGATGTATAGCACCTAAACTGAGCTTCCTCACATGTCCTTCACTGTCTGGCACATCACACAAACAAACTTCCTCTTGTTGCTTCAGTTTTTGATGCAACATTTCTGAAGGAATGACTTAGTGAGAAATTAAGTAAGACCTTAAACTCGATTGTTTGATAAATATAGAGGATTATGATTATGTCCTGTTACTTAATACTGGTAAAATGAAATCTTAATCTCTCATTTAAAGGGGTTTTGACTATGATGGGAATATTACTGGTATAATAAAGGCTAAATAGAAAAGATTAAACAAAAAGAGACGAGAGTACATTATTGCTCTTTTCACAGAAGTCATATTGACATGACACAGTAGAAAAAACACAAGTGTTTACTCGGGGTAACATAGCACCTTCTCACACATGCACACATTGCAAACCCAGGGTTATGCTGAGCCCAGGGCACACTGCACTTCTGCTAGCCCTGGGTTAAATGTCCCTGGGAGCGCATGACGCATGTTTACATTGTCAAATAAAGCATGACTGCTGTTAAAGGCCATTGTTTACTTCAGCCCTGTTTCACACCTTTTAGCCCTATAATTAGTCGATTTTCAGTGAATAACCCCGCACACTTAAGGCTAACCCTGCACCAGAACGGGGCCAGTAACCCGTGGCTAAAGTTGGGGTTATTCCACTTTGGAATGAGCCAGGATTGTACCAGTGTGTTGTTTTCTCAGCCTGGGCTAAGAAGCTTGCTTAGCTATTGTCTGAGTGCAGTGGGGAAAGACCTGGTATTGTGTTATCAATGTTAGCTTCCTGGTATTGTTCATGTTGGCTCACTGTCATGACTTAGTGGGACACTTGAATAGAATGGAGCCACTGTTGATGTTATGAGTAACACCTGTACTTTACCTGCTATGACACGTCACAACATCTTCTGTAAAAAGTCACCATTAAAGGGTAGCTCCACCAGTTTAACACACTGAAGTGTGTTTACAGGACTTGGGAAGTACAATTACATGTGTGAAAAAGTAGTTTAAAGCCTTTTGTGACTCCAGAGGAAGCTGCATGTAATGTGATAAATTGCCTCCAGTGATGTCACTCAGTGGCTATGTTGCATTGTGGGTAATGTAGGCGCCAAGTTCCGAAAACGAAGAAGAATGCGTGGAATAAAAAAGGCGATTTCTCTGGTTCTTCTGTATCGATTTTGATCAATTGTTTTTAAACTGTCCATAATGAGTCCAACAGTGTTATGGGAGTGCAGTGCTAGACCAGTGGACTGCTTTTCAATACCTGGCATCTAGATTACCTACAATGCAATTTAGTCACTAAGTGGCATCACTGGAGGCAAGTGATCAGATTACATGAAGCCACAAAAGGCTTTATACTACTTTTTCACAAATGCAGTAGTACTCCACAAGACCTGCAAACACAGTTCGATGAGTAAAATTGGTGGAATCACCCAACATGTGCAGATATGGTGCATCATATGAAATAAGAGAAATTCCTTTTCCTACAACAAGTAGAAAGAGGGAGCAAAAAATAAAATGGCATTTGGGAAATGGTTAAAATATATTTCAATCATTCAACCTTTGTTTAAATCTCGAAGACTCATTGAACACAAAACAGAATAAAAACAGAAAAATGAAAGTTGTCAAATGTTCCAGATATGTGCAGCACAAAAACTAAAATCAGTTTTCTTAGATTTTCGACGTTGAGCATTAGACAATCACTTGAATGGGTCAAATAATAACTATGGTACCAGTTTAATAAGGATGTGATGTATGATGGCGTGATGCCATTAAGGGCTTTATTTATAAATAGAAACCAGTGGCTGTGCGTCTTACTGTTATAAGATACTTGAAAGAATAATGAGGACCAATTGTGTAGTCTTGCTGTACACAAATGCTACCCAATAAAAAACAGAATTCACTTTGATGCAAAGTGGACTTGGTTTCTGTTTCCAAGGTGCTGATCAAGTAGTAGTCACAGCATAAGGAACGTTCTTGCATTTTACTCATCCGTCTTTATTTCCTGTCAATTTTCTAGTTTCCTCTCTGATATGGACCCCCTCTTAAACTACTTTAATAAATGTAAGTGAAGACTACATTTCTACAAGACTGACTCATTCACCTCACCTGAGATTGATCCTACAGTTTTAGCAGCAACTGTAGACATCAGTGCTGGAAGTAAGACGAGATGCATTTGTCTCTGTGGATCCTGTCCTGTTCTGAACACACACAGACGCCTTTTAAAATAAAACAATGGCAGACATGCTTTTTTTTAAGAACTGATTTTAATTAATTCCACACGTCAATAACAGCTGTTAGAATACGATCATTTTAAATTTTACAGTTTCATCCTCAACAGGCATCAAATGTGTCCCCAGATCTGAGAATTTGGTACAGGACATAACAAATCTCCACCTTAACCAGTCCTCCCAGTCCTCTGTGGCATCAGCTTCAGGTGTTGCTGCTTCCCCCAACAGCTTCTTATTGTCTGTTTGCCTATAGGAACAACTGGAGGCGATTCAAGGCTTAATAAAATATTATTTAAATTTTATTGTCTTTTAATATGAACATATAAAAAAACACAACAAACGAAACATTTACATCATGGATTGTAAGCCTCTGCCCATGCTACCTTATGCATTATTATAAGAAGAAGAGATGCCACTACAAAAAGACCAGACCCTCAGCTCTCTCCTGCTCCCAAACAACCTGCAAGCTTAATCTGGCTCAGTTCCACAGAAGCAACCCGCACCACCTCTCATCTTTAACCATAAGGCAAAGAAAAGTTTAGGAGATCCGTTCAAATAATGACCTTCTATACCTATCAACAAATGAACAAAGTCATTTTTTTACATGTAGAGCAGTTACATAGAAATACAAATTGCCTAGTTCAAGACAGGTATTAGAGTTCTTTACATTGTTTTTGCTTCAAAAACATCTTATACAGATGATCCGTTTCAGGGACATACTCTGATGTATTACAGGCAAAAGTGCCATCAATCAATTTCGTGTGGATTACCAAACATTTTTTCACCAGTATATCGATTTTGTCACGTCAAATTGTCAAAAGAAGAGAGAAAAATGGAAGACCAGATTTGACTCGACCTACTTCTTCCAATCATTAACCGTATCAGGATGCACTTGCAACAGTGAGTTCCGGGATCAATATGTAAATGTTGTCTCTGTGTGCATTTGAGCGAGGTAAAAGAAAACTAGATTCTGTGCCGATCAAACTGGAACAAAAGGGATGATGAGAGAGGGAAATACGCAATGCAGAACTAATCTGAGTCACTACTTCATTCTCTCCTTCCAAGCGTCTCACAGTCGAGAGGGACCGCCGCTTTTCTGGTTTCACATTTTCTGATACCCATACATGAGATGGGGTGAGGAAAACTGATCGCAACGGTCAGGGATCCTTAATACTCACTACATGATGGCTTTAAAATAAATAAGCCATAAACGTGGGATGAAGTATCAGACGAAAGTGCAAACAGCTCTAGCAACACAGCAACAACCTTTTCTCATCTTCAAGCAAATGCTGACGACCGAGGATCCTGATCTGAGGAGCAGCCATCACATACTGACAATACTAGTGCAGGTGCAGAGGAATATTAGTTGTAAGCCTACAGCATGTAGCAATTAAAGTCCAATCCTATTCCAGCAAATAGATGTGACCTTATCTACATTGAAAGGAGGCCGAGGGGGACTGTTGGTTGGAGCAGCTCCACTTGTTCCAGACAGGACCATTTGTAATCCAATCAATGACTTTAAGCTTGGTGGGGTTGCACTTATTGACACTTCATTAAGTTTCGTTGTGTCAGACATGTTGAACCCGCCGCAGCAAAGCACTCTGAATGCTGCTTTGACCCGGGGTGGATTCATTCAGAGGAAAAGAAAAGGGAGTGTTCAACAGCACAGCAATGAGCCCAGACCAATTATATCTCAAACCAAAGAAGAGGTGTCCTGCTTTCTGCAACTATTATCTCCCATCTGTACAGAACTACAGCAACTATTATGCAGACTTATTACAAACAACTGTTAAGAGAATGTGAAGCAATTAAATAAATATGATACTTCCAAATGTGGGAAAAAAGGATGACAGCACTTCTATTTCATAATTATCCTTTACCACAGATTTGTTTCTGCTTCTCTGTCCATTTCTCCATCTGGAAAAACATCTAAGGAGGAATCCTAAATGAAATAAAACACCTTCTCTCAGACTGGGGTCTCTCTGCTGGCCAGCTCAGCTAGCCTTAAAACAACAGGCTCGAATCTTCACCACTCGACAAACAAAAGGCACCAAAATCTCATAACCGCTTTCTGTCAGTGAATTCTTAAAATCCATCTGCTTTGGCACAGCTGCCGTACAGTCTGTTTGATGAGTTACTTCCACATGCAATCACCCCTAAAAAGATCCTGTTACAGCGAGATAACTGCAGTAATGTTTAACAGAGTGGCACACTTCCACCCATAACATTTAGCATCCCTGACACCTACAGCTAGCTGTGTTGTCCACAAACTAACTCGCCCTTCAACAAAGATTTTGTTGCTGCAGAGGGAACAGAGCTGCATGGAACGATGGAATTAAAATAATAAACAAAAGATATATATGTAGGAAAACAAATCTCCAGTGTAAAATTGGCTTCAGAAAGACTCATCAATTCTTCTGTCCTCAGCTTCTTTCTAAGGTAGTCTCTGGTCAGTCTGCTAAGTTTTTATGACTGAGGTAGGTTCTCTTTATCTAAAGGACAAAATAAAAATTGAAAGCATCACACATTGAGGCCAGTATTGTGTTCTGCCCTTTCATAATTAAAAGGATAAATTCCTGAAAAAACCCTTTCAAGCTTTGAATTCATTCTCTGAACAAAGAAATAGTAACACAATGGGAGAGGTTTAAATTTGCATCACTCTCCAGATATCTCTGCTTGTCCTTCCCTTGAATGATTCAAGCTCTTTCCCATTAGTTGTTTTTGACCTTTTACCAAAAACTACTGAGGAGCCTCCATTTTCAACCTGTTCGTCACAAAAGAGACAAAATCAGAGATGCAAACATTGAACGCCCATGGCTAAAAGAGCCTGTAATTCCAAGTCAAATACAAAGAGAGATGTGGTGGTGGTAGAGAGGAAATAGTCTGGAGAGAGAGAGGAGAGGAGGAGGAGGAGGAGGAGGAGGAGGAGGAGGAGGAAGAAGAGAATGGGGGTGGGGGGCGGTGGTGCTGGGGTGCTCGATCCATTCAGTCTCTTTAGTAGAAGCAGGACGGTACAGATATTCACTGCAAGGTGACGGTTGGCCAAAAAGAGTTAGAGTTGCTTCCAGTGGTGTACAGTACAAAGAGGAATCCTAATCACTCTAGATTGCAGATTCATTGACAGTGCATGTTTGAGTGTGTGTTTGTTTTGTCTCGATAGAAACCAGAGCTGCTGAAAGGCTCTGATGTCTGGGCATAAGGGAGGGTTGTTGCATCTAGTGGATTACCGTGTTCCTGTCCTCAAGTTTTTTTAGCCCCCTGCCTCTCTGTCTCTGTGTGTGTGTCAGTCTATGAGGGGACAGAGCTGCGGGGTCAGTAGGCAGTGACCAGGTCCTTGTCGTAGTTGTATCGGCCCCTCTTTGGGGCAGGACTGTCGGCGCTGTCCTCTGTGTCCTCACTGTCTCCTCCTGCCCCGCCCCCTTCCTCCTCAGAGGAGGAGTCAAGAGTCAGATCTACCACTGCACCTCCGCCCGGTGCCACAGCGGCACCTCCTGTGACTCCTGCCATTCCAGAGGAACTGCTTCCAGATTTGCCCGTCAGGCTGGTGCTGCTGTGGGCCGGCGAATGACCGTTTGCTTCAGGAATGCCTGCAGACATGAAGGCCATTTAAAAATTGATTACAGTTTATTGTCATTTTGCAAAACATCGAAACTTACGAAGCATCTTCCTGAGATGCATAGTGACGAATGTAAGATAAATAAATTTAAATAAGATCAAATAGTACTGAAGAAGATATATATTAAGATAATATAGGCATCACAAGGATCGTCAACACCCACATTTTCACAAAATACAAGAATAAAAAGAAATAAAAATTACACTAAAACTAATGCACAGAAAAGAAAAAAAGAGGTTGAAGTGAAGCTTACATATATCAACAACAGGATACTCTGGTGTGTTGCTGCGTTCTCTTTCCCTGTCCCTCTCCTTCTCATCTCTGATGGGTCGCCAGGAGCCGTCAGTTAAGTACTCAATCTCCTCGATGTCCTCGCTCGTCTCTTTCAGAATCTCAGATAGCAGCCTGAAATACACACTGATGGTTAGAGCCGCGATATTCTTAAAGTTGTGCTCGATGAAGAAAATCAACAAAATAAGCTTGAATTCTTGGCTTTAAATGTGACTGCTTCAAAACACTACTCTATAAACTTGACAGCATTTAGTAATGAGGCTTTTGAAAGTGAAACCTAGAGTGATCAGTTAAAGGCGGGTCTTTCACACAGGCTTAATTTAAGGAATGCAAATTATATCTCAAAGCCAAAATGTAACACAATGCTTTCAGTCTTTGTGAAAGTGAGGGAGTGCCTGTGAGAGCTGCTAAGAAATTGCAGGAAAATACACGCCCAGAGGGTTGGGGATGAAAATATCTTGAGTATAAAGTTGTTTGATAAGATGGACTGCAGGCTGATTTGCATTTGTATATAAACAATTTTTTATTATGCTCTTCTGTTGGTGACGAAATGCCAATAAGAAAGTACAAAATGTCTTCAAATGCTGACTGATTACAGAGATGCATTTTACACCTATAGCCATTTAACAGTGTCAACAAATGACTGTAGGTGACTTCACAGTCACTTGCAGTAATGAGTACTGTGAAAGAAAAAAGCGTTGAGTCCTCTCGAGTCCCACAATTACATGGTTCTCTTCTAAATTGTAGCGGTGTTACATCAGGTAGATCCAAGAGTCAATAAACAAGCCAATTTACAGGATCAAAATTTTGGAATAAAACCTGACAGCAGGTGCAGAAATACCAAACAACAGATTAACACCCTCCAATGCTATGCAAAACATTCAAAGCTTTTAAAATGAAAACACAGGAGGTTGGTACATGGTTCAACTTGTATCAAGAGTCCTTAAAATGCTCCAACATCTGTGCAGCTTGAATAATCTCCAAGCTGGCCTCAACCCACACATAGCTGAAGTTTCGTCTACCTTTTCAGAATTTATTAAAAGTAGGATGGTGCTTCAGATGTGGGACGAGTCAGAGCATGCTTTTGTCTCCTTACCCATCAATGGTGAGCAGCTCAAAGGGAGCGGGCTTGTCACAGACGGGGCAAGTCCATGTGGGCTTCTTCTCATTCATCTGCAGGAAGAAGACTGCGTCGAAACACTGAAGATGGGCACAAGTTAAAACTCGACATGGCACACCGAGCCGCATCTTCACCAGCTGGGGAGAGGGAGAGGGAGAAGCATGTTAAAATAATCAAGCTTGATAGCAGGACAGATCGTTTTTGGTACTTTGATCCACCTATAAATATGTCAGGTATTATCATAAATGTGTACTCACTGGACAAATGAGAGAAACTCTGAGGCCTGTGGTCGCAATTTCACTCTCCGGATCAAATCGTAGTTTGTCTTGGACTTTACATTAAACACAGACAAAACATTATGAAGTATTATAATTGTGTATTAGACAATATATAGTAATATTCAAAAATAAAACACACAATCCAGACCTACCAAAACAAACAAACAAAAAAACTCAATGACTTCTAGAGTACTGAAGAGACACCGTTAAGTTTTGAAACTATTTGCAGGACTTTAAAGTCACATTTGAAAAACAAAAACAAAAATAATTGGCAGAGTATGTAAGCGACACTTACTGCGTTCACGACAGCGTTCTGCACTCTCAACAGAGCAGAGTTTGAGTTGGCTGAAGAGGTCTGCTGCAGTGAAAACCCTCACTAAATACACTGCCACAGAGTACCGCTGAAAACACAAATAATCACAGGCTGTGAGCACTTATTTTGAAAGGCTACTGATCTAAAATAGAGCATATACACAAACTGAACCTCAAAGCCACTTAAAAACCCTTTAAAACACATGATGTATTATGTTAAGATAAACTGACTTGGATTCACAATTCTTCAGCTCATACTGGACAAAGAATCGAATAAAAATCTACCGTCTGGAACCCACCTGATTATTTAACTGTGTTCAATGCAAGATATCCTCTTACATTCAATGGGCTAATAACAAAAGTCACATCTTATGAAAACACAGCAAATTATTTCTAATTAAGAATGTTAATTAACTCCAGGGTATTTGTTATTCTTCTCTAAACACTGACAGTATGTTTTAAAAAAAACATGTGTTGGGCCTCTCTGCTTAGCACAATCTTAGGTTTTCATGGACTGAAATACCCACAACCCTCACTTGTGTGCCAACCACAAGGTTATGGACTTGCATTGATTAAGTTTGCTGGCAATCAATTCTTTATTCCTTTGTTCCACTTCAAACACAAGAAATGGTTGGTGAGTCTAAATCAGCAACATTTCTCCTCAGGTGCATTACAAAAACCTTTTTGCCAGAATTGCAATGGCACTCCTCTCTTCGTGGACATTATACTAAACATGTTAAAGAATTGGACAAAATATTTTACAAAACAACTAAAGGAAAGTTGGGATGAAAGCTATGACCAAAACACTGGGATATAGAAAACACTATTGACACACTAAAAAAACTAAATACAAAAAACTTTAACCCTCATGGAGTGTTTTAATTATCATTCCAGCTCCTTATCTGGATCAGAATTGACCACAATCCAGAAGCTAGTGAATGTAGTTCAGTTCTTGGCCCTCCAGAGCTTTCTTTTACAGTTATACCATGGACAAATGAGTAGGACCCATGAAACACTCAAAGAACTACATGTCCCAGCTGGCACTGGTGCACCGTGGAATATGCCAGGAGGAGCTGGACGGATATGTTGAGTGAATAAAGACACTTGTGCTGCCATGCTTGACCTTTTGCCGCCACATTCCTGAACTATGCCAAAACACAAAAAAGAAGAATCAGGCTCTGACCTTGCCAAAGTTTCCCCAGGTGATGGTGACTCTGTTGGTTGCGTTGGAGAGATGCAACCAGGGAGTGATGTTAACAGGACGACAAGGACGACGGGGTTCAACACCAGGCTTGTTTGAGGGGTAATAGCCCTGTATATACAGACACACACAAATGCAAAAGAATTCTGTAAATCACCCGATCGATTGTGTTTTTGTCTTAACAATTTGTTGAAATGAAAGGCTTAGATACAATTTAAAAGACAAATTAGTAGCCGGGCTCTTCACTCTGATAGTTGTGCAGACATCTTTTAAACTACAGAGCAAGTTGCAAATGGATGTTAGATTACAGCTAGAGCAACAGTGTTTCTGTACTCTGTATTCATGTGGCTGTGCTTCTGTGTATTAATTTATTCATGTGTATTTAAATTATAAAAGACGTCTTTAATATTAATACTTGATTACACACCAATGTTTTTACATAACAAATTTCATGTGTCAAAATAGTTCAAGTTGTTAAGTTTGACTTGAGGTAACTGCACTGACTCAGGAGAGATCTCTGACCTCGTCCCTTGTTAAAAGTGGTTTATTCAGCACAGTTAGCCGGCTATCTTATGAAATGGGGGGACTAAGGTGTCAGTGAGGTGGTTTTTGTAGTTCCCATCTCAAATGCCGCCACACTGGCTGCAAGTAATATTTTGATGTTTTTTGTTGGCCGAGGTGGTGTAGTATAAAAACATCTTAGAAGCAAAACCACTATGACTAGGTGATATTGTCTTAAAAAATATTGCACAATCAAATATTACTTATTTTTGCCCACATACCTTGATATTGAAATTCCAACAATACTGTAAGGTTGACTATTGGTACTTTAACAAAATATAACGCAATGAGTTTTTTGATAATCATCAGTACTGTGGATATGAAAAAAGGGAGGAAAAAAAAGTTCCTGTTAACCCAACGCTCCATTACAGTAAAGTGATGTAATTTTCTGACCAGACAATTACAGAAATCTTTCGACTTCACCCACTTAGTCATTATACACCAATCAGCCACAACATTAAAAGCATGGGCAGGTGAAGTGAATAACATTGATCATCTTGTCACAATGCAATGTTCTGCTGGGAAACCTTGGGTCCTGGCATTCATGTGGATGCCATTTCACAGGAATCGCGCACCCGAACACCATTACAGACCAAGTCTGTAATGGCAATAGCACTCCCCGATGCTGACCATTGTCGGGGATAATTGATCATTGTTATTCACATCATCTGTCAGTAGTTTTATGTTGTAGCTGATTGGTGTATAAGTGGGTGAAGACAAATATTAGAAAAAGTAGAACAGTCTGGTAGCTTCCGAAAATTCCATCACTTTACTGTAATGCAGGGTTGGGCTGACAGCAACTTTTTAAAAACAGAAGCTGCCAAATTCCTATCAGTGTTTTCATAACATTGACTTATGATTGTTGTTTTTCCAGTTTCACTTTGTGGCTACACACCTTGTGAACACAAAAATGCAGCTATTTCTGATTAGGCTTCCCATCAACATACGAATACAGTCTGTGACACAATATGCTTTTTGTGTGACCAGGCAGTAAGTCTGTCCAAACTCAAACCAGTGACTCACTGACTGAATTTGAAAACATATTGCTTACAGTAATGACTATGGACTTTAGTTGTGTTTGTGTCCCGAAGGTGTGGCTTGTCTCAGAAGAGAAGAAACTCACCGGCACATGACAGTAGGACTGGTTGACTTTGACAGCAATGTTGGGAGGATACTGGTCCTCCTGAACACCAATGGAGTCTGTGTAACAGATTCTGCAACAGAGAGTGATATGAGAGAGGTTAGCATTATAAGAGTGTCTGTTCTGTTATATAAATCAGATAAGATTATGGGGAAAATTAAAATAGTATTTGCACATGCATGGTAAAACACATTTTTTATTTTTCCTTTGAAATCTACAGCACAGTCACTGCCAGCATATTCCAGGAAAAAGGATTGTGAAACATCTGTTAAGTTACAATGGGAATAAGTGGGAACTTACCTAAGAACCACTTGGATTGATCGGATTCCTGGACGAAGCTCACTAAGAAAAGAACAGGTCATGAATCAAAATGAACATTAATTAGAGTTAGACTTTGTGAATTAAGCTGATGTCAACAGTGCAGACGTTGGGAGAATTTTTGATTTTCTTACCTTGCATTTCTTATCTGGTCTGCTTGGTTTGGTGTTAACTCAAATATGCATTGACTGTCCTGCAGTTTCTCATTGTTGTGGGCAACTGTAAATATGTGTAGTGAAAATGTAGTTGAGTTATTTAGTTAAGGACATAACATTTCTACAAAACAAAGGAATAAAATGCAAGGACACAGAAATATCAAACTTTAAACACTCACTTAGCTCTGTTGGTGGCAACAGTGTCTCCAAAGTTTGGTAGAAGGGCAGTGGCACCAACTTAACCTCTGGTGCGGGTGTGGGGATCGGTTTGGAAATGCCATTGAGGTAGTCTGCGCCCTGAGAGGTGGCAGTGGGGGAGGAGCTGAGGGATGAGTAGGCGACTGAGATGCCCTCTGGACGCCGTGCCGCAAGCCAGCCGGATGTTTTGGGGAAGCGCGACTCATAGAGCTGTCTGACATTCTTCAGAAGCTCTGGGCTGTATTCGGTCTGCACTAGCCTCAGCGCACGCCCCACCAGGTCCTGTTTCAGCCCACTTTTGCTGCGGCCCATTGAGGCCAGCAGCGTCTGCAGGTCTGAGACCCGGAAACTTTTGACCATGTTCTAGAGGGGGACAAGGAAAAAGGTTAGAAACACAATACAGGAACGATGAAATCTGTAAATAGTAAAGGTTTGAGTGACAATGCATTGAATTTACACATCCAGACTAAATTTGAGGCGTATTGATACTTGACTGAAATTCAAACTCATTTACTACAGTGCTAATGGCTCTGGATTTCTTATACCTCTGACTTATAACTCCACAATTTTCAATATTTATTCTTTTCTCAATTATTGAAGCTTTTTTCCCCAGGTAATCACAGTCTGATTTTCTACAGCATCCCTTGCTGTGAGGAAAAATCCTATGTGACAAAGTTGTTATTTTCCAGTCCATTAGGTTTATGATCTGTGAATTTCTCTAGTGAATGCATTAAGTTCCTTAACATGCTCTGAAAAGAAGAAACAGAAAATGTGAAAATGAATCCAGTAATTCGACTCCTTGAGGAATTCTTGCCTACAACACATCTAATAAGTTTGCCCATGACAGGCTCAATGCAATTATCTGCATTTATATGCATGTGTGTATACATTTAACATGACATAGCAGTGTCCTAAACTGTTTCCTTCTAAAATTAGCTTTTATCCTTAGTCACTTTAATCCTACAGAGGCTTGTACCTGCCTCGTAATTAGCCACGTATAGTAAGCTTGTAGAGTCATTTTGATCATTCCCTTCTTAAAAAAATGGTGGTACCATAAAACAAACTTTCAGAAACCTGAAACTGCAACAGCAGTTAAAATGTATGACTGCACCTCACATTACACACTATATGGGTCATGTGAGGCACACAGACGTAAAAAAACACTTACCAATTGGACTGTGTTTAGTTTGAGGATTTTAAGAAATATGTTTCAAGAGGAATCACAAACATGTTTAAACACAAAACCAAATAGAATATCTGGTAAAACCTAGAGTTTGGATATTTAAAAAGAGACATGTTTAGTTTGCCTTGTGTGATATTTACATGTATAACGAAATATGTTTACTGTCCATTTAGGTACATTACACCTTAAATGTAAAACTAATCAACTTCCACAAAATGCAGCGTCTTGACAGTATGCCCCATACTGCTGGGCGGCATGTTTATAAGTCGATTTGAGTCACATCCAAACTTTGAGCGGAAGTGAAACCACAACAAGCCCATTTGTTTACTTTAAGAATACACTAAATCAAAGTGTAGACAGCACAACCAAATACCAATTTAAGCTTTAATGTCACACATGTCTAACATACTCGACATTACGAGTCCACATTTCGATTAGCTGCACTAAATGTGTTTATAATACTTGGATAAAGCTGTAAGTGATCCCACTCGGGACACCTATGACAAAACATATGGCTTGCAGGAGGATGTTGATTTAACAGGTAGCAACAACACTAAGTATGCGAATTTGACTGTGGGACAAAACACGGATTATTGTTGGAAAAACCTGAGCCGTCTAGCATTAGCTTTGTCTGACATTGTTGCGTTGGACATCAGTAGCACAGCTGCTTTGTGTCTAGATTTATTTTTTACAATAACGTGGCTGTCCATTGTGCTTCTGTTGAACACGCTGTGCAAAAATGCCGCTATTATGTCAATAATGTTGCAGTTTCTCTAGCCTCACTTGAATATTACCAATGTAGCCTGCGCTTAGCGGCTGGCTAGCTTCTCTACAGACTGGGCTGTCGGTATTCAATCATAGCAACTGGACATTTTGACAGGTGCACAGCTTCATAAACCAACAGGCTAACTACAGACAGACATCACTGTGAGTCAAATAACGTCAAATAGTATCGCACTGGGAAGTATGTTAGCAGCAAACCCCCAAGTGTTTTCATGTTCACATCATTCATTTTCGGTGTCTTCCTTCAAAGCCAGCGTGATGCTAGCTCAACCAACGCACTTGCATAGTTAACATTACCTAGCAGGCTAGCTATGCTAGCACCACAGGCTAGTTCGTTTCGTCGTGACTGTAATACGCCACATTTGTAAGAGTACAAACTCTTAACTATATTCACACAAAGCCGACAGTTTCCCCACAACTGTGCTGAGTTTCAAATCATACTCCCGCGCCCGTCTTCCATCAAACCAAAGCTAGCCAAGCTCTACTTGCCATCGCTTCCACCAGTTCGGCCGCCATCTTCCTGCAGCAGTACCGCGAGAGTCAGAGACGGCTGCTAGTCTTTCACCAATGAAACGCAGAGCCTGCTTTGATAGACGGGTAGCCTCGACCAATCACAGCGAGGTTTTAACCAGAGCCCTACGGGCTGCATGTGAAATGGGCGGGACCACCGTCTTTTAAAGTTACAGTGCAACTTTTTAAAAACACTAAGAGGCAGGTCTCATTTCCAAAATAGGCCTCAGTGTCGATAGTTGACACCACGTGTGAAATTATTTTGATACCCGTGATGTTTCGGTTTGATAGTATTGAGGTATTATGAACGTGTGTCTTAAACACGGTTTAAATTCAACATGGATGTAAAGTATGGGGTGTCAAGTGGACAGGGTCGCATGGTGTGTTCAAGCCCCGTCCGAGCAAAAAAATCCATTTCAGGTTCCGCGCCGGCCGTGAGATGTGGAGCTGATGCTTTGTCTAAGGTATGCTCATAATTGAATTAAAATGAGTAATTAACTAAATACACGCACATGTCAAAGTATAGAGCAGTCACTCCCTGTCTAAAACGCAAAAAGCACATTGTGTCACACTTAAAGCAAAATGTAAATAGGCATACTAAGAGCACACTTATACTCCCTGTCACGATCCAGCCCTGCTTTTCCAGCAGCTCCTCATATGTGGCAAAGAATAGCCTCATGGAAACACACAAATCAATTGAAGGAATTGCAGTATCATGTAATAACATGGTGTGTTTTGTTTTGGCTTTACTTGGATGTGAAACGTCAATAAAACAACGCTGTGTATTCAAAAGGAGAGCAGGCTTTGCCACTATGCTGCTGGATGGAGAATGTTATCTTTGATTATGATTTATAAATAATACATACAGTATGTGATATAGGAAATATAGGATTGAGTTAATTTTTTATAGAGCTTTTCAAATACATACAAAGGCAGTCCTAAATACATTAACCAGTACAATACAAGTTATTTTTGCAATTTTATAATATTGGTTCAGATTTTTTAATTGATAGAACATAAGCCTACATATAAATTAATATAGCTAATTACAACACAAAGAGCTTGCTACTGTAAAGTCATTATGGTGTTCTCCTTTGTGCATGTAAAACGTGTTCTATTATCTAAACAGAAGAGGGCAATATGGTTCAGGATTTGACCTGACTCTCATTTAATTCATTTCCTCACTAAAACTGGCAGAACAAAGTAGATCGCTCCGGATACTGTACTATTACTGTTGTCTGGACTAATGTGATGACAGCTGGGTTTGTGTTGGCCAATATTTGTATCCTATTTTAGGGGGAATTCAATCTCCACAATTCTGTGGTGATCAAGTTAATCGGTGTAACTTCATACACACACAGGCACTCAAAAAACTTCTTTATTTGTGTCAGACCCCAGAGATTTTAAAGTTATGGTAAAAATGGACATTGTTAATTTTTCATTTGATATGACTGAACTGTGTTAATTTCATCTTGTATTTAAAGATTACTCTGAAATTGTCTGATACAAGAAGGAGACAAAATACATATGTCTAATTTCATGTGCAAATGTTTAACATGACTTTGATTTTACTTGTAGGGAAATAAAAGGCACATTTTGGGCACATGGGGAGTCAAGTGGTTAAATAACCCTAGGTTTTAAGATGGATTAGGTGCGTCAGTAAACCTCATAATTAGCCAAAAAACACTCAAGGACCCTTGGCTTTCCTTCATTGTTAATCTTAATTATTCAAATGCCGGTCTTATCAATTAAATATAAAGATAACATACACCATGTATGTCAACATTCAAAAGTGTAATTCACAAGAGTGGTGTATTTGATCTATGAATCACAACATGAACAACATAAACAAGTCTACTGTATTTGAGCTTAAACCATAGAAAAAACTGCAAAGTCAATTCATTTCTGACATTAAAAAATAAATAAACTGGAGCACAAATTACAAAATTTAGAATAAAGTTTAATTAAACAGCGATAAAGTCAAACATTCTTAACACATCATTTGAGAGCACTATACCCTTATAACTGATGGAAAATTGATGAAAATGTCAATAAAATGTGCATTAAACAGTTAAAATAAGTAATATAATACATTACAGTTCAGTAATGCAAAGGCACCATTTTTGTTTTGCTCTCAGAGATGGATCTTAAAAGAAAATTGTTGAACTGGCAAGCAGAAAAAATGAAACATGTAATATCAGGATATGAAAAAGAAAACAAAAAACTTTATAACAACATTTCCAGTGGTCAATAACAAAGAAGTCTCTTTTATTATAATAGCCACCAAGAATTGGAATAAAACTCACAGGACACACAAGTTATAAGTGGGTCATGTCAACAGCAAGGAAAGACTTCATTTCATTTTCCACACATACACTTTACTGTTCTGTTACCTTGTGATTATCAGTGTCTGCACAGTACATTAGTGTCCTTTCCAAAAAAAGAGACTCCACTGAATTTGTTTTGTCTCCAAAACATTGAACTTGACTGATTAATTACTGCTCTTCTTTGAAGTAATTCTTTGGACAGCGTCCGCATGGACAAAACAAATTTAACAGGATAACAGTGGTATCTAAAAGGCCTTTGATTCCAAGCATCCATCCTCTGCACACCACGTCTTACTAAATCTTGAGTGTTTAATCTCCCGTAATTACAAAGATTTGCTGAGGTTAATAAAAATAATCCGCCTCAATTCAGACCCCCTACCTGGACCTCCGCTGTGCCTTCTTTGCCCCTTTCTGTGAGGGATAAATTCACAGTCATATAAATAGAGTCACCTTCCCAACCTCAGAGCACAACTCTTCAATTCAGGAGCAAAAGGCTGTTGGATACTGAGAAAGAAGTTTTGATCGTCAGATTTATCAGAGAGGCGGAAACATTTCATTTAAATTTGTTGCTAAACAGAGTAGCCGTCTTTACTCCTATAGACTGACGTCATTTCCACAGGTTGAGATTGTGTCGCTCGTGAGCACATCGAGGTTAACAACAGTTGAGAGGCTCACCTTTATCTGTGATCTTGTCAAGAGTAAGACTTCGGCGGAAGAGGCGAGGGGCATTGAGGCGATTAGTTTATGAAGGGTCCTGCATTTTAAAAGAAAATAGCCATGCTGTCAAAGTCAGATGCCAAATTCTGAGAAGACTCTTTTGATTTATCACCTGATATTATTCAACTGCTAATTTGGAACCAATAAGACGTCTGGAATGAGTCTGAAGTATCTTAATTCAGGCATGACAATGGAGGACACAAGCAGCCGCACCGGCGGCAGAGAAAGACTGGGACTGAGCTTCACTATTGACTATCTTCTGTTCAATAAAGGAGTCAAAGGTTCTAAAGAAGAAGCGACAGGAAGTCGTACAGCTGAGCAGACAGCAAACAACATGCTAAATCATCAGAATCCTAAACCGAAAGAGGTGGGGAATCGCTCTGAGACACCGGAGAAGTGGCTACAGAGGTCAGAGGTAGAGACTGAAGAAAGGAAAGTCAAATTAGAGGAGGGGGATGAAGAGCAACAAGAGGAGGGGGAGGAGCAGGTGACCACCGCCACATCTACCAGCAGCAGTCCAGAGAAGACGGCGGACAAACCCAACCAGTCGTATATCGCGCTCATCTCCAAGGCAATCCTGGCGTCAGAGCAGAAGAAACTGCTGCTGTGTGACATCTACCAGTGGATCATGGACCACTACCCGTACTTCAAGAGTAAGGTATGTTCGATTCAGTCTCTCAATCTATTTACCTGGTAGGCAGAGAACAAAATAAATGTCATGTGAGAAAGCAATAGTTGTAGTTGTGGAAGAATTCTGAAAGTCTAATTGGGGATCTTTACCTGTGGGACTATTTTCAAATGTATCGTGAACTTGTAACAGCTACTGGTAAGGCAGGCAAGAGAAAACGAGAGCACGTTTGCCCAAAGTCTTTGGCGTGTTTCGCTCGGTCGCTGAAAACAAATGTGGTCGCCATTTTCACGAGCGAAGCGACCTACTTGGCAAAGGTAATCTGTCTGAGTGGTTAGGCAATTAGGTTCTAACAGGGACACTAGATGATCTTCTTGTTGGCAAATTCACAAATAAAGTAATCCTGTTGCTAGGTCGCAAACCGCCTCTGCTATCACCAGGTGCAACAACAGATTGGACGTAGCCTAGTGGATTAAAGTTGATCACTGGTTTGACGTGCTAAAAAGGTAACTCAGGGTGTCGTGTCTTACTGCGATCATATACAGTCTTGACACGCTATCGCACATCCTGCCAACAACAGGACAAGGTGACATCCTGAGTAGGATCAGCGATACTTAAAAGACACCTTTGTTAATTTTCAATTGGGGACTACCATTGTTTAACTCTTACATGGTTTGCAGGTTTAACCCTGTTTCTTTTCTTCTCTTGCTGAAACAGGATAAAAACTGGAGGAACAGCGTGCGCCACAACTTGTCCCTGAATGATTGCTTCATCAAAGCAGGCCGTAGTGACAATGGGAAAGGCCACTTCTGGGCGATTCACCCCTCGAACTACCAGGACTTTTCTAACGGCGACTACCACTGCCGGAGGGCACGACGGAGGGTACGCAGGGTGACAGGACAGCTCCCCCTTTCCACCCTGAGCTCCCCCTACCACCCTGCCCTCATCCGGCCCCACAGAACGACCTGTTGGTGCTGTCCTCAGGTCCAAACAGTCCCTCTGTCCTGCTTGGCACCCAGACTCTACTGGCAATGGTCCAGTGCGCAGCCACAAGTGGCGCTCCACCGGGGCCTGCGAGCCTCTGTACCCTGAGAGTGAATAGTTTTTATTTTTGATGTATGCTCTCGTATTTGCTAATGAATATGTCATTAGGTGATGTTATAATTTATGTGAACTTGGACATTATACTCTGCAAACAAAAGGCAAAGTGATTTTAGGGTCAGTGTTTCAATAAAATGTATGAACCTTATGAATTTGCACTTCTCTTATTTGTATTCTGAATGTTTGTAGAATAACAAAAACACAATGTTTTGTATTAATCTCATTAAATCATATTGAATTCAACTCCTTGCAATGTTTTTAATCAGCTGCCTCAGTTGGGTTTTGTCTCTGTGTGTGTGTGTGTATGTGTGCGCGCACTTGCCTGTGCGAACAGATAGTACTAAAAGTGAGCCCACTGCTAAAATACCACCTGGTGTTAGATGCTAATTAGTCAAAGCTGTCGGGATGCAAAATCTTCTGCCTTAAGAGACTAAAATCGGGCTTTCCAAAGCCGACTCCCAAGGATACGAGGCCAGATAATCTGAGCAATCCCAAATAGTTTCAAGAAATGGGAAGCTTATCACACAGTGTAATCCGTAACCGCTACTGCAGAAAGAGGGGGGACCACGGGAGGTCAGGGATGAAGGAAGCAGAGGAAAGGGAAGGAGGCAGGGAGAGAGGGAGGGGAGGGGACGCTGATTTATTGGAGAGAGGAGGGAGATCTTTTTTAGGGACTCTGAAGAATTACTCAAGGCTGAAACATACAATTTAAATAATGGAAGATATACTAGAGTTCACATTGAACACAGAGTCACTGTCATTATTTTTATTATCGACTAATATGCCTATTATTTTCATGATAACTTGATTAATCGCAGTATGCAATTTTTGTCAATGTAATGAGGGGATTGTATAAAGTCTGAGTGGATAATAATGATAGGAAAAAAAACAGCGTAATGATGCATCAACATTTATTTAATCTCATTTGCTAACCAACATGTCTCGGTGCAAGCTATTTTTTTTTTGGCAAAAAGTGGAGGGGACATGTCCCCAGTGTATATGACACCTATGATTAACCATTTAGACCGCTCATCACAATGTCCCAGAGCCCAAAGGATGTCTTCAGATTGCTTCTTTGTCCAAAAAACCCCAAACTCTTCATTAACTATCATTAATAGAAAAGAGAAGCAGCAAATCCTTATATTTAAGAAGCTGGGACCAGCAAATGTTTGACATTTTTGCTGGAAAAGTGACTCTTAAACAGTCGATTACAAAAATAGTTGCCAAATATTTTCTTTCGATCAACCAAGGCGCTGCACAAGTACACAAAAGTACAGATATTAGAGATTGTAAAACAGAAGTGAGCAATGATCCATGGGGGGCCATAAGGGTATGATGATCCAACTAATTACGTTCATTTTCACTATTACATATAAATAAATATTCAGATTATTTTCACTATTACTAGATATATCGTTTGGTCATTGAAAAATGCTCAACACAATGTCCCAGAGCCCAAAGGACGTCTTCAGGTTGCTTCTTTTGTCCAACCAAGAGTCCCAAAACCCTCAGACTCTTCAGAAAAGCAGCAAATCCTCACATTTAAGAAGCTGAAATCTGTGACATTTTTGCTTAACTCAAACAATTAATGAAATACTTAAATAGTTTACAACTCATTTGATCTACTACTCCTTGAAGCTCTAATGAATACAGCACATATCTGATTGTTTAGATCTATGTGTGTGATTTTTTATTAAAATGACAAAAGCCACACATCATAATGTGACATGAGCTGGAACAGTTCAGTTATAAGGTTTCTCCAAAATATTTCCATATTAAGAATCAAGTCAATTTCCACCTGTCCGGCTCTCACATCAATAGTGAAATTCCTCTCTGACTTGCAAAGGTTGGCATTTACATCCACAGTGCTCCAGCCTAAGAGGATTAGGTCATACATTGACTTTTCTGAAGTTTGTTTGTCTCGGCTCATGTGGGCGTCTTATTTGCAAATTATTGAATATTTGAATAAGGCAATATTTGACATGAAATTAGACTCTAAACAGACAATAATATGTCAGAGGGATGATGCTTAAGAGAGAGAGAGGGTGTGTTATTCTCAATAGTTATTTTCTGGCGATGCTCATTAGAACAATGACAAATCCATCTAATTAATTTTTGTTCACCAAATCTTCCTATTCAATGTCAGCAGCTAATTGGAGACCTAATTTGCTTAATTCCCATGAATTGCTCTCTGCATCAAATCCTCTTCAATTCACCAGCTTTAAGGCTTTAATTTGGTTGCATATGTTTGCTGTACACACACACACACACACTCACACACACACACACACACACACACACAGACATGCAAACACATTAACGTGCAAGAGTTTACATTTCACACAAGTGCAACTCAATCTCAAAAGAAAATTGCAGAAAACACATTTTGCACACATGCAATTGTTAAAATATCTGTTATCTGTGTCTGGTATTTGAGTTTTTTTATAAAAGTTTGAAATGATATACATAGGCAACTGAAATAAACCAATTCTGATCACGTTTTTCCCGCCAAACACAAAAAAACTGTTAAAATACTGTAAACAACATCAATAATGTTCAGCAACAAAATAATAATTAACTACCTTTCTAGGAGCATTAGATTGAGGTCATGAGCTCAGTGTGTGTGTGTGTGTGTGTGTTCATATGTGCATGTCATTTCGTTAATCTAATGAGATGGGCGGAAGGGTGCAGGGGGCCGTAGATTAGGGCACAAAGATTTGTTCCTGATTAGCAGAGAGTGAGGTAAGAAGATCAAGTCCTGCTGAGATGGCGATGAAACATTATGTCCGTGTTTTAATACAATACATTTACAGTGCAGCGGCATTCCGAAGCTGATTCCCCTTCAGCTTACATGCATCTCATTGATTTGACTGTACACTCAACATACAACAGTTCACACAGCAGAGGACGGAGCCTGAACTGGTACGAGCAAACACATCAAAGAGATACACAGGAAAAAGGAAAGGGTTGCCTTTGTTTGGAGCGTGTAGCTCATACTGTGTGTAATATGGAGCACTTTAATGATTTACCCAAACACCAGAGCTGAGTACCGACTAAAGAGGATCCCTGCTTTTTGTCTTCTGTCTCAGTCACTGCATGTATACAAAAAAATTGCAGTTATACAAGTAACTTGAGAGAAAACTCAAATACATTTTGATTTATTTAGCCTTTATTTCCTGAAATGCAGCCTACCTGCATTCTTGAAGAAATGCATTCAAAAAGAAATTAAAAGAATGTGTACTTGCCTTGGGATTTTTCTGTTTTCTCTAAATAATAAAATGATTTTGCACACTTTAGATGCCAAAAAACCACATACTTTTAATTGCTTGACATGGTCTTTGGCTGATATATAGACCTGACTTCAGACATACTGACATTTGGAGCTGTGGAGATCTAAAATCATGAAAGATATTTTATATATTTAACTATTTTTAATCTAGAAATAGTAGCCTGACCAGTTCATGTGTTTGCACAATTTTTTATTTTATTGATTTCTTGATTGTGGCTCAGCATCAATTTGTGTCTGTGCCATTCTTTCATTATGAGTTTGTTTTCCTGAGAATACTGCACTATATTTCATGTATAGATAGTGATAAATGACAAGAAAACATTACACACTTTCTGTAAAATCTAAAACAAAAAGGAAAAAAAAAAGCTTGAAAATAATGAAGAAAGAAACATCCAAATATATATATATATAAAGTAAACAGGCTATACAGGTTAATAAATGTCCAACAATGTGATTTTTTTAAAAGAAAATGTTTGACTTTATTCACTAGTTTTTCTCAAAAATGTTGCTTTCATCGAGTTGCACCTGAACGCAGCCTGTGAACAACTCTCAATAGGCCCAAAGCCTGGAGGAGTCCAAATTGCAAGTCTATTAGAAAGCATGATTGCATAGAAGTAAGTAGTATTTAAGGCTTAGGAAGCGCTATAGTTGAACCAAAACCAGCTGCTATTTTCTGGTTGTGTCCCACCATGAACAATAGCCTGGCGTTACCTCGGCTTCAAAGGCTCCATAATAGTCAATCGATCAGAATGCGAGGCGCTATTCTGCAGATTACTGTTAACAATAATTTGCCTCCTAGTGCACCGTTGCCATCTTTGAAGCAATGTTTTATTGCCTTTTTTTTTCCATCTGCATCTGTCATCCCCGAGGTCCACTGTTTGATCTCTCCCCACCAGTGCCTGCCTCCCCGGGGTCGCGTTGACCTGTTGATTGGCAGCTGCGATCAGACATATGGTGGGACGAGGCATCGACCGGAGCTCCCCGGAGACAAAAGCAGACTAGTGGGGTTTTTTCCCCCTCTTCTCACCGCGCCGAGGAGCCGGAGCTGGAGCAGCGAGGATTGCAGCCTGATCCGACCACTAGATGACGCAAGGTGCAAGCGAATATTTCCAGCACTGCCTCGACCATTTAATGTAAGTGGATGTTGCAAAGTTATCTTCTTCTTGTAGATATAACACTTCATTTTCAGTGCGTAGCATTGCATTATTTATCCTTAATGTACAGTATTTTAGTCAGTATTTTGCCCCACTGTTATTTTCATCAACATAAAGAATTTCCAAGAATGTATTTCTTCTTCTTCTTCTTCTTCTTCTCCTCCTCTTCCTGATGACACTTTGACCCCTATAAGACACCCAGGCCTCTTGCCCAGCTGTGTGTCAGTTCACTAGGGTACCTCGACCAAAAAGCACAGATGTGATGCTCAACCTGGTGTACGTGTGTATGTGTGCATGATTTCAGCATACAGAATGCAAAACACCCCCATCTCTCCTCCTATAGTGAGCGTTGCCATGGCGATGCATCCCTGGCCGAGGTCTTGCAGTGATCTGCGCTGACCCTGGTTGGTGACCTCTGACATTTAGGCCATGGCCAGGGTCAAAAGGTCAGCAATGGCCAGAGGGCAACAAGAGCACTTCCATGATTGGCACTCTGACACGCTCGCTGCCCCCTTCATCTGCAGCGCTCACCTCCCTCCCAGTTTGCACCTTCTCATTTGCATTCGTTTCAGCTGCAGGAGGTTCATCCCACTGTTTTGCATTGCCTTACCTTAGCAGGTAGCCATGCTCGCAGCAATGCAAGGCTCAATATTGTATAATTTGCGCTCAATGCTGCTACACATTCCAGGATTGTCCGCCTCGGTTTTGTGTAAATGGTGATGATAAAATGCAATCTCCAGCAGGCTAACGTCCTGTATCATGACGGTTATGATAGCAGTAATGATCATCAGTATTCCCATGGCCCCTGCAGTCCACTGTATGTAAGGATATTTATAGTTCTTCATGTGATAATGTGTGTGTGTGCGTGTTTGTTCATTTCTAAGGAAGGGGGTGTGCGGGGGGGGGGCGATGCACCACACTGTGCTTCTTCTCATGGGGAATAATTACAGAATCGTGGGTACTAAAAGTCATGTGACCCTAGCCTTCTGCTCCCAAATAATTTATCCCCCCGGCTGATAGCTCGTCAATATCAATTTATTAATTTAACAGTTCTGGACTGATAAAAGGTAGTGCGCACAGTTAGCCTGCTGAAATGGGGAATAAGGATGAATTTTACAGTGCAGTGTGGTGTGAGAGGGGAAGGAAAGAGGGAGAGACTGGAGGACAAAGCGAGGGGGAGAAACAGCACAGGGGTGATCAATGGCAACACAGAGGAGAGAGATGCATATTCACCGAGCAAAAATGGGCCACCATCGCTCATATTCCAAGGCTATTGAATGAAAGTTATGAAAATTAATACACTTATTATCACCATATTAAAAATTAAGATTGAAGACAGCACGTTCGTTGTATTGATATTCAAATGCCTCCGATATATTGATCAGCACAACCCAGTTTTTCGCTAAGCTCTTCGGTGTGAGCCTGTGCGAGAGGAAAAAAACGTGTTTTACAAGAGGAGCTTCTGAAGATTTTAATTAAACAACACGAAGAAAATAACCTTTTGTCTTCAAGCTGAGAACCCTCAGAGGTGTTTAATGCATCTTCCAAAACAAAGACACTCCGGAAAAACACATATATGTGGCCTCTTACATGCGACCCCTCTTGACCTCCCAGCACTTCCTCTGCATCTTGATTTTTTTAAAAAGGGTGATGAATTTACATCTGGCATAAAGCAGAACACATATATCATCCGGTCTCCGCCACAAAACAGTCAACCTGGAACCTAACCTATTCCCAGAGCCATTACATAATATCCCTGAAGGAGGCTAAAAGGTATTTTAACAAGACCCACTGCTCTACGACCTTTGACCTCTTCTCAGTTGACCCACGAGCTCCTGACCCCACTTACACTAGCCGGGGACAGTGGTGGACACAGATCCTGCACACTTCCTGCTGTGAGAAGACAAAGAGGGAGAGATTAATTTACAAATTGATGCATGTGAGGATTCAGCATTTTCTGTCGGGAGCTGACAGGTTTGTTCAATGTGTTGATCTATCATTCTCTCTGTGTGGTTTTCTCCCCTCTTTTATCCACCCTGAAACGTCAGGAGAAGAAACCAAATGGCCGCTAAATCCGCTCACATCTTGTTCTGTATGTCGGCGCATTATATAATCCTTTCTTCTCTGCAGGCTCCGAGGCTCCCCTCACACGGACAATCACTGTAGTGGATTCTCCTCGGGTCTTTGGAGAGCTGCGGGGTAGCGAGTGTCAATAGAAGTGGAGTGTGTGAGTGTGAGAGATGATAGACTGAGGTTAAGAGGTGTCAACACAGAAAGAGAGAGGGCTCGAGGACTCTTCACCGGAGCCAGCCTGACACTCTGACACTCTCCTCAACCTCTCCTCTGATTAACCACTCTAAAGACGCCATTGAGACACGGATGCTTCACACAGACACAGACACAAACGTGCTGATTCGTATATCCCGCTCTCTCTCTCTCTCTCTCTCTCTCTCTCTCACACACACACACTTCTGTGTGAAGCTCCATCTTATCTGTGTGTGTGTCTGTGTGTCAGACACACATCCGCTCTGAGGTGTGGAAACCTGAAGATGTGTTGTTCACAGTCACACAAACTCTCTGAAAGGTTCTGGCAGTCAGGAATGGATTTGTTACACCTCTGATGTGCCGTATATGTTCAGCCAAGTGTAAGATACAACAGCGCCATCCCACAGGGCTTTGCACTTGTCAGGTGGTGTAGTCCAACATACAAACGGCAGAACACACACTGACATACATTGTCACTCACATTCACACATACACTGAAACACTGCTTCAGTCAGGCTTTGTCTAACTGTGTGACCATCAACCAATGTAAAAGTCTTGCGTATGTATTGTGAACACTTTTGCAATTTCCTCTAATTGCTTGTTTCGTCCTTTAGAGCTTCACACGTCTTCATGATTGACTCTTGGTTGAAGAAGACTGGAAGCACACAATGTATGTAATCATCATTTTGTCAATTACATGTATTTTTCATTTCTTTATTTCCTTCAAAAACACGAGATCAATGGTTTGAAAAAGGTCATACCTTAATGCTGCAGTTGGTTTTGTTTTGCTACAGTTTACTTTTTTCCTGCAGGGAATTAGATTTGATTGTGTTCACCAGAGTAACCGCCAACTGCTGCTAACTGGAGCTGCCATTAGCTAGTTAGCTCAGTTAGCCGTGCAGTTAGCAGTCCTGAGCTGACTGGAGAGCTCGGAGCACCGGGGAGCGTTGGTGTTTCATCGCTAGCAAAGGAGCTTTGGAGTAGGAGGGTCTCAGCGCTGGCTAGCGCCCTCCTTTGGAGGTCTGAGATATGCTATTTGACCGTCGCCTCTGGAGGTACAATGTGGTATTATGAGACAGGGTGGTCCTGGGCTAGCTGGCTAGCATGCTAACTTCAATAGATATTTCTGCAATGCAGCACGTCTTTGAGGTAATGTCAAAACTATTATAAGTGAAGTATTACTGAGTTGGCTTTGGTTTGAGGTCTGAGGTGTGTTTGGTTAGTTTAGGAGCGCTGTAAAGGTTTTTTTCCGGCTTATGGCCGTGTGAACCAGCGTTTGTGCTGGAAGACGGTCATTAGTTTATGTTAGCAGACACTATTTCTAAACTAACGTTAGCTACTGTTGCTCTCCGTTATTGGAGCAGAGAGAGGCACTGAGACGAGGCACTCGAGAACTTGCATAGTCACATCCTTTCGTCATGGAAAATCTGACCCAAGTCCTTCACAGAGAAATCCAAAGTCTAGCAGCATTGAACAACTTTAACAAATTGTCAACGGGCAACCGAGAGAGACGTGGAAGGTCTCATTTTCACGTCATGCTACAATCCGCTCACATATGGTCAAGTAATTAGTGCATGTAAATTGTTACAAATTGTTACACAGAGCCCCTTAAACACAACATACTACCAAAAGACGATAACTTATCCCATTCTACATTGTGTATGGAAGTCTTACTGGCCTCTTCCATGCACTGTAGTGGAGGTGCTCTGTGTGCAGTTCGATGTAGGTGAACTAACGTTGAGTTGTGTTGGTTTTGGCTTGACTTTGTTAGGTTCTGTGAGCTGAGTGTGATTGTTTTAATTATTTATGGAAAGAGTGTCTTAAATCCATACTGCATAATAATTCTATACACCTTTATCTACATACTAATTGTCATAGCGTACTGTTTTTGCATTCAGTATACCAAAAATCAACATACTTTTCATACCAGCAGCAGATGATGCAATAAGTGGATCAAACTCCACTCACTGCCAGTTAAACTTATTTTTCTGTTTTCTAAGATCTTTCTTGAGCTGTATGATAACCCACAATTTATTTTATTTTCTCCTACCGTGAGCAACTTCTCCATTTCTTTTGTACATTGCATTATGGAAGAATAATGTCCATTGAGAGCACACTCAAAAATCAACCCTGTTTAGTATTGCATATTAGTTTGTCTACAGGACTTCATCTTCTCACTTTACCAGTATCAATATACTGCATACTCAAGACCTGCGCAGAATTATTCCTCTTTCACACTGGACAAAAAACCTACCAACACTCGCAAACATCTGGGTTTTGTCATCAGTGTGAATGTGTATAATCAGCATTTAATCCTGTGTCAATTGACACTACAATAGTCACAGGTATTTATCGGCTCTGGTCTACTCTTACCTGCTTTTCCAATGCATTCGTGATGATGAATATGACACACAACAAAAAGGAAAGGCAAACTCGTCTCCTGGCAATGTGAAAAAGTCAAATGCCTATTTTTAGCGGGTTTACCCACTTTTAAAAACCTGCACTAACCAAAACGCTAATTTTGGTGTAAGCGTGCAATCAGTGTATAGTACGGTTATGGGACACAGAAGCACTCTTTAAAAACTCTTCTTCTTGATTTCCTTGCATCCTTCCAAAGACTAAGCTTATTTTATTTGGTGCAGCCAGGCTCAGTCTTTCTTTCATCCTTCTTAGTGTTCAACATTAAGTTAAGCAGCAGCTGAAGAGGTTCTTGCGACATGGCCTCCCCTCTCCATCATGCTTTAGCATAAAGCAAATGGCAGTTCTCAAGTGACCAGACAAAACTGCACAGAAATAGAGATATAATGCACACACTGTGTGGGCTATGGATTGTAGAATGTGAGAACACTGCATGAGTCAATACCTAAATGAAGAAAGATGCTGATGTGAATGTAGATATATGACTCATATCTGTAAGAGTTGACATGCAGGCGGGCAGGTTCATGAATCTTAATAATCAAAAATGAGAAGCAAGTAGGCTGAATGGTGTTATACCAAGATATGTCAGCGTAATGACATGTGAGCATTTAACACAGATAGTCACGTCGACAGCGACGGATATAAGACCTCGAACAACTGGTGCCAAAACACAGGTTCTCTCTCTCTCTCCCCATCCCCTCCCTTTCCGCCTCAAAACCTGTGAGGTAGAAAATAGGCAGATATGACGAGGTGGGGATGGAGGGAGATAAGCTGAGGTGGAGATAGAGACAGGTGAAAGAGGTGAGGGTCAGAGCACATGCTCCTCTCGGCCTTCCTCACTCCAATGTTGTTTTATTAGCCCTGTCAGATTGTAATTTGCCCAACAGTAAACATACAGAACGGGCTTAATTAAGAATTTTTGAACGGGGATACGGTCAAGTCCGGAAACATTAGAGAGATGCAACCGGGTGTCGTAAAGATTGATTGAGACGGAGGATGGAAGGACGTGGTTAGAAACAGAAGGTGGAGGGAGGAGGGGCGGCAGTGGTGTGTATGTTACAATAGAGGGGTATTCTTGTGTTGCTCAGGGCAGTAGGGTGAGATAAGTTTGGAAAGGTAGGGACAAACGATTTTTAATGCATTAACAACCCGGCTGTGCGGGGCAATAACAAGGACATGATCAGCGTTAAAATGTTTGACATCCTGCTTCGAGATCAATGCGTCCCGGACAGGGCACACACACGCAGGACGCATATGCACCTCAACTACCGGCACAGATAACACACACACACATACACACATGCACACACCAACAGGGCGCAGAGCACGTGGGTGGTGCATGAGTTAACAGCCTGCAAACCTCAGGGCAGTGAGAGGAAAATAAAAAACAATACCTATATCCATAACAATATCCGCAGGTAAAAGCATCTTTAAATCAAAACAGAGTGAGGGAGCATCTGGAGCTGATTGTTGAGAGCTGTGCGGACTGCGTAAAAGGCCAGCAAAACTAAAAGAGTAATGAGCCTATCCATATCTCCCTGTGGACCTTAAGTTTGCATTCAATACATTATTTACAGCAGAATTTTTACTGAGGTATAGGTTCCTCTCAGGGGTGTTTACAGACTAGTGCTCTAACTGCTTTCCATCGCCCTGCAGTTGAGTCGAGCGAGCTTCAGAAGTAATGCTTCCAGCTTGTTTCCCACTCTTTACGAGCCCGTATATGTGTGTTTAACATGAAGCTAAGTAGTGCTATCGGACGTTCTCGCATGTGAAAGCAGCATTTGGAGAACAGGATAAAATAAAATAGATATCTGCACTTTGTTTTTTTTTGTGTTTATTTAAAGCACTCTCTTTCTGTGCAGAAGCTAAACAAATTGAAAGACATACTTGGTTAAAAATCACATTTTTTTTGTAGCGTTTTTTCTTCTAACTGCTCTGTTTAATTTACAGTCCTGTTATGAAATAAGCAGCTTTTATCACAGTGTTAATGGAATACTAAAAACAAGTAGATTTCAAAGACTTCGTGCTCTCAAGTGATCTACATTCATGTCACAGTCGAGTGAGAAATCAACTACTACCAGCGCTTCCTCTGTAACTGTTTTGTGGCAGGTCTCAGTTTTCATGCTGTAAGTGGTCGCAGCACTAATATTATTCATATTTGGTTACTTGTTCATGATTAAAGGTCTACTTCTACATACTAGGCCTTTATGCTTCATTGTGTTTTTTTGTTTTGTTTTGTTATCTGGATTACAATGTTCAATTTACAATTTTATCTAGCTGTGGGTATGTTCTTCAGGCTGCTGCTTAAAGTATGTGGAAATGTTAAGGATGAATATTTAGATAGACCACGAATATCTCTCATAAAAGAGCCCTACTTCTGTATTTTAACTCATGTGGCTTTAACACACAATATATAACTTCTGCTGCTGGAGATGCCTCAATAAAAACAATGAAAACAAAAGCAGTAATTAGATGACACCTTGAACTAGTGTGGGCAGAAATGTTCAAGGAAGACATTATGTTTAAAGTTTTATTCACATAATGTTTAGTCACATTTGCCGACCTCCTGCCTCACTCGCTGACAAATCATCTCGTGTTCCTGGAAGTTGTAGCAATGCAGGCAACCAAATGAAACTCGCCATAACCTTGAATAACATTACAGATTTCTCTGGGTTTGAACATTGTTGGAAACATTTGGGATAACGTATGTACACAACTCAACGAAATATATAACAAAGGTCTAATGTCTAATGTGGAAATGTTACATATCATGTCTTTACATGGGCTCTGTGGAACATGTGTGTTGTGCTGGAAGTCCCATATTTTGGACTGTCGCAGAAAATCTGACCTTAGTCCTTCACAAAGAAATCCACAGTCCAGCAGCATTAAACAACTTAAACAAATCATCCCCAGGCTTGTATAGGCAACTGAGAGAGATGTGGAAGGTCTCTTTTTTCACGTTACATTACAATCCACTCACATACGGTGAATAAAAAAGTGATTAACACATGTAAATTGCTCCAAATTGTTACATGGAGCCCCTTTAAATAAAGAACACATACACAGAAAAGGTATGTGGAAATGTATCATTTGTGGGCTTTTACCATTGCAACACTTATCTGTTTTTGAGATTTACATGCTGCAGACTGCGTACTTTTTTACCCTCTCGAGTGTCTAAAGAGGGTGATAAAGTGGTGGAAGTGCCCTGTTGTGGGTTGCAGGTCCCTGCCGCTGCAGTGTATCCTCCAGATTGAATGTTTCTTCATGTTCCAGGTTTATTATATCTCATTTATGCTCATTGCAGATGCCCACTTGGCTGCGCTTGTAGGTTAGTTTTATGTCTGAGGTTTATGTGAGTGTAAACTAAGGATTTGGATATTTCTCTCTTTTTAATGCTGGTGCACAGACGTGGCCAAAAAAATCAAATATTGGCAAGAAATCAGAACTAAAGACCTTCGTTGTAAAATTCAGAATATATGATTTGATGAGGTTAAATGCTGTCAGCTGCAGGTTTCTGGTGTAAATAATTTTTCTGTGTGCTGCTTTTAAAGCACTGTCTTCTAGATCTGAAGGATTTTTTTATATTAAGCCCCCCTTCCTCCTCCTCCTCTTCTTCTTGCAGCCAGAATGCACACAAGCTACTGTAGCCTGAGAAGTCCCTGCTCCCTTTGTCTTTGTAGTTCAGCAGCTCTCGTCCAAAATACTGTAACTTCTGGGAAACGGGGAGGTCTCAGCTCTCTGCTCGGAGAGCACAACAAGCAGAGATGCTTGCTCCATCTCTTTATGACGCTCTCTCTCCGTCTTTGTCTCTCTCGTTTCAAATAGACTATTTGTCATCTCTGAAATAGAGCATTTTAAAAATTCAACCTGGAGCCAACCCCCACCCTAACTCCCCTCTATTCTCACTCTCAATTCCCCAGACTCTGGCCAGCTACGATCAATAGCCTATTGATCAACTCTCTCCATTCCCATTACACACCAGTGCCAAAAGAGCCAACCATTTTCCCTGAAAAGCTGATCTGGAACATATTTGCAATGGTAAGGTTTCTCTAATTTCAGCGGGTTATTATTAAATGCGTGTGGAGTGCTGTTGTGCTGTGAGGTTGAGTGGTGAAAGCGCCTGAGAGAGGGCCTCGGTAAATGCAGTTACCTTTTAATTGAAAGGTGTTGCACTGAGGTAAAGTACAGTATGGTTCTCCACTTAAGGAAAATAGGAAAGGTGAGAGCGTTACCACATACGTAGAAAGTAATTCTTTTTCCAGTTGTTTCTACTTCATTTCTCTCCCCCGCCCGCTGTCTTTCTCCTCTCTCTCTCTCTCCCTCTCTCTCCATAGACAATGCTACGGGCAAAATCAATACTGCAAAGAAAAAAAAGAAGGCATATTTTTAGCCTGTTATTATATGAGCTGTATGAGGAAAACAGTGTTTGTGGGAAAGACAGAAATGCCAAGGTGCTGATAAGAGAGAGATTGGGCGGGAGAGATACAAAAGAAGTGAAAGAGTGAGAATGATGGCGGTGGGCTGCATACAACGGAGAGTCTAATGGAGATGGATCAAACCAAGGTGGAGATAAGATGGGGTAACTGTGAGAAAATGGCTGATGTCTTGACCATGGATGTAGCTATGTGGTAGTGAAAGGAAGATAGCCGCAAAAGGACGCGTTGATGAGGCTTTTCAGATCAGATATATGTTACCTGAACTCTCATTTTGATGTTTTGATGTCATTTTACACGTCCTGCACAGTAACACAGAGACGCTATTAATACCTTGTTATGCAGCATGTTTCTCTGTGTATTGCTGTACACTACACCAGTTTCCCTCCTGCAGCCAATGGCTTTCTGATGGACTCCCTCTCCCTAACCTCCTTTCGGGCTCACCTCTGCGCCGCTGTCAGTCAACCTCCAACCCTCCTCCTATTGGCTAGAGATGCTCTGTTGATCAAATGGCGGAGTCGTCCAATTGGCCGGAGAGCTCAGGAGGGGGAAGGAAGGAATTGATTTATCTGTGGTATTAGGGGATCAATTAATCCCCATTGTGTGTGCCAGCACAGATAGTCCGATGTGTCTTATTTGGTATGGCTTGTTTCTGCTCAGCCAAGATAAGAGTCTCTCCCATCACTTCCCTCTATGAGCAACAAATCAAATCAAATCGAAAGGGATGACGGCACGCAGAGGGTTCCTCCCCAGGCTGTGGCTGGCTGATCACAATAAGGGAAGGCCATCAATATGAAAAGTAGTCTGTGCAGAATAAATGCCGCTCATTTGAGGGCCGAGACGTCTGCCCTGTTGCTATGACAATCCAGGGGTGAGGATATAAACATGACTTGAGTTGTCTTATGGTCCCATTTACAATTGAGTGATGACATTTAATTCAAATAACACAGAAATACAGTGTGCATACAGCCAGAGCTGCAACGATTAAAAGGAGAGGTCCAAGTCTTTCTGCTATACTCTCATGCCCACAATTAATTGATTAGTTGTCAAATTAATTTGCAAGTATTTTGAGAGACGATGCATCGGTTCGACTAATTCTTTAAGATAAAAACGTCGAAACTCTTTGATTCTCAGCTTCTTAAATGTGAATATTTGTGGTTGTGGTTGCAAGACATCTGATGACGGGCTTTGGAAAACACGAGACAAACATTTTTTCACCTTTTTCTGACATATTATAGACCAAAAAATTGATTTATTAATTGAGTAAATAATCAACAGATTGATCTACATGGGTATGTAATTATAATTTTAAGATTGATTTGATAAAAGGTGAACCTATCCTTCAATCAATAAGTGCATTACAAGCCACAATTTGGTCATTTTTAAAGCAAAAAAGCCTCAAAATGGCGGCTCCCACCCCTCTCAAAATTAAGATTTCCTGCTTTTCTTTTACTCACATGATTGTGAATTTAGCATCATTGGATGTCAGACTATTGGTCAGCCAAAAGAAGACATTTAATGACATCGTCCCGAGCTTGTGATCAGCATTCTTCACTATTATCTGACATTTTATAAACCAAACAACTGATTGATGAATCGACAAATTAATCGACAATGGAAATATGGAAATTCTTTGTTGTTTTTGTATTAAAAACAGCTAAACTGGCTCAACTTTAGGATGCATTTCTGCACAGAATGAGGACTATAGATTTTGTCCCTCATTGCGTACACCACAATCGCATTTGGAAGTGTTTTCAACTCTTTCTACACATATATAGGCATGTGATTATTGTTATAAGATAGACTTGATAAAATGTGAACCTATCCTTCAATAGATTAGTATCACAGGCAACAATTTAGTAATTTTTCAAGTAAAAATGCCCAAAATGGCACGGACTTCCTGCTTTTCCTTGTCTTATATGAAAGTGAATTGATCATTATTGGGTTATGGACTATCAGTCGGACAAAAGAAGACATTTAAAGACTCTTTTATCACAATTTTCTGACATTTCATGGACCAAACTCTTCATCGATGAATCGACAAAGAGTTCATCGAGAATGCTTCATTGCAGCACTACGTACAGCATCTCAATCGTACATGTTGCACATAAAGAAAAAGCCCTAAATGCTGAGAAACCAGGAGGAATCCAAGTTACACACCGTACTGCACATTTCTGAGTGGGAAAGCAATCGCAGCCAGGGGAGGAGAGGGAGAGGGGTCAATGGACCGATACTTGCCGATACTCGCTCCGAGATGACAGTGAAAAGAAAAGGTAAGAGAGACTAGGATAGAAGTGGGTGCTAATTCCTACTTTTCAGTTTAAATAAAGATTGGAGCTGGATAAAAGCCATTAAGGGAGAAATCAGACAGGGCATGCTATGTAGGACAAGAGCTGACTGCAGGGAGGTGAGTGGTGGGATCGATACTCAGTCGATGCGCTCAACACCCAGCTCTGCACACACACACATACACACACACATGGAGGGGCATGTGGTATTGCCGGGCATCTGCATGTTTGTGTGTGTGTGTGTGTGTGTGTGTGTGTGTGTGTGTGTGTGTGTGTGTGTGTGTGTGTGCAGCAGTGACTAATGGAGAAAGAGAGAGAGAGCCCGGAGAGAAAGAGTGCATGCAATATACAATTAACTCTCTTTTGAGTGAGGGAATATTAAACACAGGCTGCTTGTGCGGACTGTAATTTGTGGTGATAAAAGTATTAAAGTAAAGCGCTCGGACAAAGATGGAGGGGTGGACAGCTGCAGAGATGGATTTATCTTCGGAGGCACGATACAGTTAACAAAGATAGATGTTTCAAAAGAGCGTCTTCAGCTCCGAACCGGAGCCTCGATACGACTGCAATCACTCTGCATTCTGTCCTCCCCTCCTCTCCTCTGTCTTTCTCCTCCGCTTCTTCTTCTTCTTCTTCTTCTCTCCCTCTTTATTTTACCTTCTCCCTCCCCTCTCTCTCTCCCCCCTTCCTCTCTCCCTCTCTCTCTGTAGAATTGATCGACTATGTCTCCTCAATCCATCTCTCCCTCTGTCGCTTAGCAACGGGTGCTCTATCGGGTGTGGAGGGTGGGAGTTTCACGAGGGGAGGGATGGGTGGGTGGGTGGGAGGGAAGAGGGGTAGGATGGGAGCTGTGGGGGGGGGGGCATGTATGGGTGTGTGGGTGGTGGGGGGGTTAAGCAAAAGCCAATTGTAGTTGATTCCACATTTATTCTGACTGATACATGCTTCCCTTTCATACTGTGTGTGTGAGGGTTTTACTACTTGGCTGATGAATATAAAAAAAGATTTACAAGATAACAAAACGATGCTGGCAGAGGGATGTTTCAACGTTTATTCTTTCTCTCTCTCTCTCTCCAAAAAAAAAAAAAACGTGCTGGAAATGTAGCACAGCGAAAAACTGTTTGATATCAGAGCCAGGATGACTAGTAGTAGGTCACTGGTTCTGTTTTGTGTGTCTGAGTGTTACAAATCCGACTGAGCAGCCCATCACTCTCCCTGAAGCTGTGTCACTGTTTCATACAGCAAGCCGTCTCTGTGAAAGTACAAAAGCACACCGGTGAGAGCCTCCACTTTAAATTTATCTGCGCTTCCTTTTTTCAGTTCCAACAACACAGAGAGAAAAAAATAAGCGAGAGACAGAAAAAGCACAGAGTTTATGCTGTTATTACTGTTGCAGCACTTTCAGAAGATTGCAGAATTATAAGACACAAATTAAAAACAAGTGGTGCATAATTAATACAATAAAATGTGAGGGAATAGAGAGAGATTGTTGCGCATGGATGTGAAACAAAAAGCTATGTAAAGTGGTCCATGTACAATCCCCCGGATTAACATGCGTGGGGGAATAAGAATAAGCATTGTTCTGTTTTTAAGACCTTATCCTTTTGATCTACACTTAATGTCTGATCCCCTTTGAGGAAGATGTGTAGGCTATTCTTTAAGCCGAATAAATCCAGCGTTAGCAGTGCTTAAGATGGGGAGAAGCTGTGTGGTTTAAAAGCAGCAGGGCACGGGGAGAAGAACAATGAAGATTGCTCTTAACTAGCTTGTGAGATAATACACACACATTACAATCTATAATCATTCTAATCTGCAGTCTATAAAGGAAGACTGAACGTATAGATACGAGGGAATCATATACATCCACATCACAACCTATGATCACTTTAATCCACAATCTAAACACACAGAAGTACTGACGTGTGTGTGTGTGTGTGTTTGTAGACTCCACAATTAACCATATATAATTACAATATTCACGATATGTCCTTTAAATAACACATGATGATTTGTGTGAATAATGCAGCAAAGATGTTCAGTCTTGTGCATTTGTTGAGTGTATCTTTATGTATAATTGTCTTTTTTTTTTTGGTTACAGGCTCTCTCTTCACCTACCTATACTGCCAGAAAAGAGACATAACACACAGTAAACAAAGTTAAAGATGAAATTGATTGGTAGCATTTCTTTTCCCAATTTTCTAAAGGTATTGGGATAAATTCGTTATCGTGAATTTGTTCGGATACGATAATCGTGTTGTGAAAATCTGATATTGTGACAGGCCTGATTTGGACGACGTTTACTGTGAGTTATTTTGATGTGTGATTTCACACACACACACACACACACTCTCCTGCAGACACACACTTCACCTCACTGCAGTTAAACTGCGCTGACATCGTCAGTCAGACACAGGCGGTTAGCTGATGGATTGTAAACACCGGATAAAAACATTAAAAATGAGTCCAAAGCTGCTTCGCTTCATTAGCATCTGTGCAGTTTTTAGACCAAAGTCAATTGACTTTTCAATCAATTTAAGAAGAAAGATAGATAAAACCTATCTATCTATCTATCTATCTATCTATCTATCTATCTATCTATCTATCTATCTATCTATCTATCTATCTATCTATCTAGTTAACATACGCACTGAAATAACTACATTATCTAGTATATGTGAATCTGTGCAGCTGGTTAAATCAAAGCAAAATAATACAAGAGTATTGGCAGCAAAATACAATTGTGTGAAGATGGGGAATAAGACACACACACGTGCACACACATCACACTCCACAGTGTGCTCAAACATGTCTCAAACATGTCACAGAGGTGTCGATGTTGTGATTTTTTGCAGTTTTGTCAGCACACTCCCATGCCTCATTACTTGTGTCAGTATGTCACCCTATAGACCTGCACACACACACACACACACACACACACACACACACACACACACAAAATAATACAATTTAAAGTCTCTCAAACTTTCTCTCAGTTGCTGTGTAGCAAGTGTTTATAATTTTTATTCCTCTATTTAATGCTCCATAATAAAAATAAATAGAAACAGATAAAAAAAAGAGAGTAAAATAACTTATGGCTCCCATTTTAACTTGGGTGTTTTATTTTGGTGAACTCCTAACTCATCTTTGCACGAGACTGTACATGCACATCTGTTGTCTTTTTGCACATGTTTTTACACTGTCTGTGTAATTGTCTTCCTCATTATGTCTGAGTGTATGTGAGTTTATATTTTTCAATCCTTTCTTTAAAAAAAAAATGTTTCTAGTAAATATTTGTAAATATGTTAGTCAGGGCACTCAAGGTAAAGACATAGTGAACTAACAATTTAAAAATCACTGATACCTTTTTATTTTTATCTCTGCAAATGACAGTAAAGCCTTTGAATTCATATGTATGTTGTTTATATATATTTTTGCTGCTGTCAACACATAAAGCTCATTAACGCTCCGAGGCCTCGCCAGCTGAAGTTGGAGGTGTCCGAAAGAAAGTGAAAAAGCGAGTTAATCCGTATAACATTCAGTAATCCAGCCCGATCGGATCGATATCCTATTGAATGTGTTTGTGATTAGTAGCTCTATTGATCGCTGCAGTGACATCACGTGAACGCACCTGAGTGATGGTTATTTCGCCAACAGCTTGTCGGGATCTGAATAAATCTCTGGAGGCTTCAATGACCAAAATAATCACGTGCGTTTTCATACATTTGTATTGTTTCATAACGTTTCGATCAATTGGACGAAACGCTTTGTTTAAATGCATTTTTTTTGTCAAATTGTGGAATTGAGAGGTAAATTGTGAAGGACACACAAACACGAGGAAATCAGTTAAACAATAAATTAACAAAATAAAAGCTGCCACATTTACAACCCTTTTTTTGGGTCTTTTTTCAGCCCTGTCTTTTTCTTTTAATAACAACACACAGACTTTTTTTTTTGGTGCTTTTCTTCATTTACTATCCTTTATAATATATATCCAAATTCATTATATAGACTAGGAATTATTTCTGACGGGTTATAAATCGAGAAACATCTTACCGTGTTGATTATTGATCTGTAGGTCATGCCAGGCTCATTTGGCACCTGTTGTCCTAAATATTTTTAGAGGCCTGCTGCTGCTGCTGCTGCTGCTGCACTAAAACGCGTCTATTTCTACATTTGCTGACTTTCATTTTGAGTGAAACCAAGAGCAGAGCAGAGATGTGCGCCCAATTCTTTCTGCCAATCGATCAGGCTGCGGATAGATCGATATGGCACCAGGGCTATTGATCACTACGGTCCTCTATTGCTGGGCGCTTTCAAATGCAAATGCACCTAAATAATAATCTGTGGCAACTCACTAATTCCTTAACAAACTGCAGGCAAACGCTTTACAAACACAAGCAGGTTTCTTTTTTCTTTCTTTCTTCATTTATTTATTTTTTAAATGGCGGCCTTTTAAATGAGCTCTGACTGTGAAACACGCAGCTTTAACAGTGGGCCGCCGTTTAAAGATTTAACAGGACAAACAGGTAACATTCAGAATGCAGCGTGACATTGATTTGGCCTGTAGCCTGTTGAAACTTGGTGGAGAGTGTTTGACGGCAAGGTGATAAGTGAAAGGTGCAGTGACAGTAAAATAAATAAATAAATAAATAATGAACAAGAACAAAAAAATAGTCCCTAATTAAATCTATATGTGAGGTGTTTTTTTTTAGTTGTTTTTTATAAACATGTTCACACGTGTGCATCTAAGATGTTAAGATTAGTCATGTAAGTGCCTCTCACCATCACACACACACACACACACACACACACACACACACACACACACACACACACGGTTAGTTAAAGTAGAGCCATAGGCAAACAAGGCAGATGTTGAGAGTTTTTCTCCCCAAACAAGGCCATATCAGTGTGTGTGTGTGTGTGTGTGTGTGTGTGTGTTTGTGTGTGTGTGTGTGTGTCGGGGATGAGAGCAGCAGCAGCAGCAGCAGCAGCAGCGCCCTGTCCGTCCCGCTGACTTGCTCAGAGGCCTGATCAATGCGACATTACTAAACACTGCTACTTAACTTTTGCCAATAGCCAGATTCAAGTAAATATACTTTAGAATACATTAAGCGTGATGCATCAGCCACGGAGTCATTCAAGAAGTCATGAAAAGATTAGTCTGTCTCTATCGAGTGATTCCTGGGAAAATAGACAAGCTTATATACGGGAGAGCTGGCCCAGTGGAAACACCTCTCATTAACACCCAGTGTTTCATACAAATACAGGGAGATACAAGGGAAGTTACAGCTTAAAATGCACCGTCTTTAACATTTATACATCAGCATGCACTGTCAGTATACACACGTGTGTACATGCTTACTGTATGATATCAATTTCATGTGTATCCATTCAATAGCCTATTTATTTCCTTTGCACTATTAGTAATGACACAATGATGTGTTTATATAGATTATTTTGCAGTTGGTCATTGGTGCTTTATATATACATATATTTATAGGATATATTTATTTATTTATTTTGTATGTACACCTATTTTTGTCACTTACTTGTGTACATAACAGTTCTGTCTGTTCTTGCCTTTATTTGTGTAGCTTTGTTGTCCTTGTTCTCAGCTGTTATGTCTCGTCCTGTGTGAGTAAGTGCACTGAGGACCATGTAAAAACTTCCTTGGGTGTGTGTTTAGCCTACATGCTCGGCCAATAAAGCTGGTTATGATGGTGATGTATAAAATAAAATAAAATAAAATAATTGTGGGTGACTGCTGCGTAAAAAATGTTCCTGTGTAAATTAAAAAATATACATTTTACAGTTTTATTTGAAAAATAACAATACACACACTCACATTCTTTCATCAATAATAATAACAATAATTACAATTTAGTAAAAGTAAAAATAGGGAAATATAAATTTAATGTGTGTTTTTTTTTTACAGCACTCAGCCAAATGAAAAGCTCAGCTCAAACTTTTCAGCTGAGTGCTCTGTGGTCACTTCCTGTAATGAAACTGCCTGTTGAGACAGGTCAAGCACATAACAGAACTTAAGCCATTTTAGCAGAATGCATTTTTGGCCCCTATCGATCCTTCAGAAATGCACTGAGCGAAGCTCCGGGTTCAGCATTGATTAGTTGATCAGCAAACGACAGCAGTGCTTAAAGATAAAAAACAAAATGCCCTGGGCCACGTAAAGGACTCAAAACTAATGGCACTGAATGACCAGAGTCCTGCGTGAAATATCATAAAATGTTACAGCTTCATGAGAATTTATATTATTAACAAATAAATTAAAACACACACAAAAGAGTGCTGGACAACCGCTGCAGTGTGTGTCCGCGTGCGTGTAAAGTCGATGCCAACGTGGTGCTGAGGCCACCGCCTCGCCCGCTGTTATTAATATGAAATAAATCACCGGGTCTCTGCGGCATCGCCCCAGTCACACCGCAGATATCGACACAGTTAATATTTCATATTGTATTTGCCATAGGATATGCTTATTTAAGTATTCGAAAACAGTACATTAAAATACAAATTAAAACTGAGCTCTAGGCAGATCCATAGATTTTTTTTTTTTCTTTTGGTGGGGCTGGGTTCACTCTGCATTCAGATTTTATTTGGGCTGGGCTGCATGAAATAGAAAAGAAGTGCTCTGTGATCAGTTTCCCCCCACGCCCTGTTGACCCCAACACGCAGAGGCATCACGAGCAGAGGGGGCGAGTAAGAAATATAGAAAGAAATCAGAGACAGGTCCACAAGTTCTTGGTGGAAGTCTGAAACTTTTCAGCGCCTTGTTTTGGGTTGTAAACCCCGGTGAATTAGGAGCAAGGAGCCGGCAATGAAAGTTAACATCCATCACCACCGCGACCAATAAGCTGCTCTGGCCGGCTGGCTGAGCACAGATGACGGATTCGCTGCTGTGCGGGCTTCGGTAATTCATTTTCGATAGCAGTGGTTGCTGGGATCAATACAGGGACATTAACCCAAGCGGACACTGCTGTTCTCCTGATGGCACAAGCCAAAAGCCACCATCCCCCGTTGGCAATCAGCGAAGACACAGTTTTTTAGGGTCGTTACAGTGTGCCAAGGCCACTGATATCACAATTCATCAGTGGAGTTATGGATGGCGTTGACCTAACTGTTGGTAAACACTGGTCAGGGAAATTATTTTATGCAATTTGCAAATGATTAGTGATGCCACTTCCTGGATTGTTAGACTATTTTTCCCCCAGCTGCGGGTCGAAAGCCTAATGGCCTCATTTTACATAACATCGGTGGAAATGCCAAGGCTTCTTCTCACACTTGTGTTCACATAGTTTACAGAGCAGCAGAAGGCCTGCTGACACACACACACACACACACACACACACACACACACACACACACACACACACACACCACATCACAGTGTGTTCAAACATGTCACAGAGGTGTCGATGTTGTGATTTTTCAGTTTTTCAGCACACTCCCATGCGTCATTATTCGTGTCATTATCTCACTCTATAGACCTGCACACACACACACAGACACACAGACACACACACGCACGCACACGCACATAATTACATGTAGCGATCCTGAAATAAATGCGTGTGACAATATCACATTTTTACGCACATTTTACGCACACATCACCGCTAAATTACATGCTGTGCACTGCAACATCACCTGTTTCAATAAACTGATTGATACCTGTAATACATAAAGCTACATTTATACCCTGTTCACACCAGTTGGTAAAGTATTTCGACAACTTCACTGCAGCTCAGTTTCCACCCCCAAAAACGCGTGACTTCTTCGTTAGCCCTCCACAGAAACCGATCCCTCGATCTCAACGTGCTGCCTGCTGTATCGCATCCATAGTGCGGGCTCCTGCAATAGGCACCAGCCTATCGATGCACCTCCTGATCCATACATACTTTGACATTGATGGATTGCTGACCTGGATTGACGTCAGCTAGCAGCAAGTTTTCATACAGAAGTTTGTCAAGGCACGAAAACATTATGTGAGAGTTTGTGAGGGGGAGAGTTTGATTCTCGTGGCCTGGATCCGAGGAGCAAAAAGATGCCAAAGGGGTCAAAGCCTGGAGGCTATGATGAAATGAAACTGCACAGATTTATTCAGCGAAGGGAGAGAAATCACTTGTAGGAAAAGTTATGAGAGAGGAAGATTTGAGCGTTTTACTTTCCAGTTTGGAGACAAATGTGATTTGGTTCGGGGAGCTGGTTATCATTTAAACGTGCCAAAGGTCAAACCGCGCGGAATCTCATGTTTTTAACTCTCAAAGACATAATTCACATCTACAAATAAATCTTAAATGTATGAGTGAGGAGAATGAAGGCAGGGGGCTGTAAGCTCTGACCTCCTCTTCAAGACAAGCTGCGGTTTTCCTCTTCGCACTCGTGGCCTGATGTGACACATGTCAATTAATATTTAACCTTCAGGAGAGGCATCACATGCGCTGCTGGCGCCGTGTCAAACGCTTTTATCAGAGAAAACAAGACGCGAGCGCTCCTTATCCGCCTCAGTGTAAATGTTGCACACGCTGCACAGGATAAACTCTGTGTTTTATCTTAACAAGTGTCTAATGCAATCTTTTTCAGGAATTCGAGGCTCACTGTGCAACAACCCCGTGACATAGGGGTCAGTGACGTCAGATTGGCCCCAGACAGAGCGCGCGAGTGTGAGGAGGATACACCGCGGGGGCGCGCACATGCGCACAGGCTCGGTCTCATCTTAACATGAGCGCGAGCGCGTCAATATACAGAGAGAGAGCAGAGCAGCGCTGTGGGTACACAGGAAGGTGCTCCACCAGCGAGAGATCCAGGCACCTTCACACACACCGAGCTGAGGTTTTGCGGCGCAGTTTTGTGTGGCGGCCGGGACCCGATCTTTTAAAACCATGCTGGATTGACTGCAGAGAGGCAACTACAATCAATGGCTTGGCTTTGAAATCGTTCAAAATTTATTGGAAAGGAGTGTGAGATAGAGCGACAGTGAGAGAGAGAGGGAGAGCAGCGAGGGAGAGAGCGAGAGAGTGGCGAGAGGGGTGGAAATAAAGATCATTTTCAACGATGGAGCTTACAATGGAAAACATTGGAAATCTGCACGGTGTGTCTCACTCCCATCAGACGAGCGACTTAATGAACTCCCCGCACGCGCGCCAGTCGTCGGCGTCGCATCGGAACTTGGTGTCGCACGGACGGTCAGCCATGGTGTCCAGCATGGCCTCGATACTGGAGGGAGCAGGGGACTACCGCACAGACCACGCTTTGTCTGGGCCCCTGCATCCGGCCATGACCATGTCGTGCGACTCCGGGATGAGCCTGAGCAGCACCTACACCACGCTGACGCCGCTGCAGCACCTGCCCCCCATATCCACCGTCTCGGAGAAATTTCACCATCCACACCCACATGCTCACCATCATCCGGCGCACCAGCGACTCGCGGCCGGGAACGTCAGCGGCAGCTTCACCCTGATGAGGGACGACCGCAGCCTCGCCTCCATGGGTAACCTCTACGGCCACTACCCCAAAGACATGTCCGGCATGGGGCAGCCCCTGTCCCCGCTGTCCAACGGTCTGGGGTCTTTGCACAGCTCCCAGCAGACTCTCAGCGCCTACGGTCCCGGAGCTCACCTCTCCAACGACAAGATGATCTCCTCGGGGGGCTTCGAGTCCCACGCAGCCATGCTGTCCCGGGGCGAGGAGCACCTGGCCCGGGGTCTCGGGGGCCACGGGGCCGGGCTCATGGCATCCTTGAACGGCATACACCATCACAGCCATCCGCACTCTCAGGCAAACGGGTCCATGCTGTCAGACCGGGACAGGCAGACGGTGGTGGGAGGCGGGCAGGGAGCTGGGTCAGGGCAGGTGGAGGAGATAAACACCAAGGAGGTGGCACAGCGAATAACGGCAGAGCTCAAGCGCTACAGCATCCCCCAGGCCATCTTTGCTCAGAGGATCTTGTGCCGGTCCCAGGGAACTCTGTCTGACCTGCTGCGGAATCCTAAACCGTGGAGTAAACTCAAGTCTGGCCGGGAGACGTTCAGGAGGATGTGGAAGTGGCTCCAGGAGCCCGAGTTCCAGCGGATGTCGGCGCTCAGGCTTGCAGGTGAGTGAGGAGACAGCTCCCAACCTGAGTGATGTGGAGGGATCAATTAGAAGTCAATGTGGCGAGACTGTCAATAGCTGCTCAAACAGACATTACTAGAAGTTATTAGTCGATTGTATCGAGTAAAACTTCATCACGACAGTTGGGGTGTTAAATGTTGGGGGAAATCTATATTTTGATTGATGCTACAATCCATGATAGTATAAACAGACGCTGTGCAACGGTGGAGGTGTTATAAACAAAAGAGTGGAGGCAGCTCTCAGCAGCAGTCTGCACAGATGTGTCTGTTTTTACGCACATATAGAGGTTTTACGCAAGGGTAGAGCATGGACACACACATCCCTCTCTCTCTCTGCCTCTCTCCCCCGCTCTCTCTCACACATGCAAACAAAAACAGAAACCAAACAAAGGAAATCAAAGCAGGATGCGAGCAGAATTGATTACATCTCACAGCTATTTCTTTACAGGTAAAACAAACTCAAATCCTTTGTATCAAACTTGATGTAACACTCTGTTACCCCCGCTGTCAAATCAGCGCGTCGTCGCAAACAAGGCTCGTCTGAGGCCTGGCCAGAGAGTCGAGGGGGGGAGCATGACCTCCTATAGATCAATACTTCAGGTCCAGGCGTCCCCTTTCAGAGTAGCACACTGATAAATGATCGATTTGGATCAGAGAGACAGAGACACAAACAGATGCGTCTTTCTCAGGCCTGTGTTGTCTCCAAAGTTGGTCTCAGGGCCTGTTTTTCTCAGACTCTTTATCGTGGTTTGTGATGATGTAAAGGACAGTTGAGTGAGAGACAAACTGTGACACCGTGTCTCCATTTTGTCACCCTGAACGGTTCATCCTCCGTTTGGATTTTTATCCCGCTAAACGCTGTGATTTGAGCCTTCCCTCCCCGCCCCCTTTAAACACTTACACCTGATTAACAAGAGGCAAATGAAACCGAGAGGGGTTAAAACAGAGATGTGTGTGTGTGTGTGTGTGTGTGTCTGTGTGTGTGTGTGAGAGAGAGAGAGAGAAAGAGAGAGCGAGAGAGAGGGAGCGAGGTCCCCTCTCTCATCGATGTTTGTGTAAAGGCCGCTGTTTAGACGTGCCGCGCTCCCAAACGTCAATCAGCTCTTCTGTGTCGTATTTCAGCGAACAGTTCAATTAAGCAGATATAGTGGCATATTTTAGTTCCAGTCAATGCCCTATTGAAAAGCACTTAATGGCATGTAAATTGTTCCTTTGCGCATTTAGTGGGGTTCTGGTAAATAAAGATTTAAACACTCCACAATTGTCTCTTTAAGTGCCACTGCTGTTAAAGCTAATTGGGCTGTGGGGTTTTATATCTTCCACACCCGGCATCAGGATAAAACCCCCCCAATCCAATTGACATGTTGGAGTGCACACCTTCTGCATATCTAAAGGTTGGACAGGCCCAGGAGCTGCACATAGGTGTGAAGATGTGGAAATCAGGGCTGCGCTCTTATCTGAAATTGCTCCAGTGGTGATAGATTTGATTTTGAAATGCACATCCGTTCCATTAATTTTATTTTTCCTCCTTCAATCAGCAGATTTTCCAGCGCGTAGTGTGCGTTGTGCATTAACCTGCTGCCACAATAGGTCTCAGAGAGAGAATCCCAGTCGGGGTGGAAATGACAAATGGCGCGTATGTAAATGAACGGAGCAACATTTTACTTATTGCATTTAAAAATCACCATTATCCTCCTCGGAGCGCATGTGGGGCTGGGAGTGGGAGTTTGTGAGTGTGCTGGGGGGGGGATGTGATGCTGAAAGTGAGGCTGGGCCATACTCGCTCGGCCACATCAATCAATAAATTCAAATTACTATTCCAAATTCATCACAGTCACACAAATCAATGCAGCTGCCCTGCTTAGCTAATGCGAAAATGCCAGTGTCTGCGCACACACATGACAATCCACCCCTGGAACGAAAAACAGAGCAGAGATAGGCCCGTTTGGAGAGGAGGGGGCGACGTGTGCCCTTCACGCTTAATATCTCCTAATGCAACGAGGGCAAAGAGCCACAGGCTTTCCCACCTATTGTGTTGAGGACAGCTTTAACCTTTGGATTGCTTTTTTTTTTTTTTAAAAATAAATAAATAGACACATTTTCTCAGCATCTCAACCGACTTTATTAATAAATATTCAGCTTCATTTTAAAACTGCACATGTAAGAGAAAGACGCGCGCGGAGAGGTGAGGTTTGGGAGGCGTTTAAAGATCGCGTTAACGATGAAAACAATTCGTCTTTGCATCTGTGTTGAATTCCACACTCCATCTCAATGTATTTGGTCGGGTCAATACAGCCCTGATCGATAAGGATAGCCAGTGCATCTATCAATTATCCCGCCTCAGCACTCTCTCCCATTGGTCTCTCCCCTGGAGCAGAGGAGGGGGAAGAGGAGGAGGGGGGAGGCTGGAGCCGGAAAAAGGGGGGAAATAGGACAGCTGTTATTTAAAGAAAAAACAAAAGCACATTTTTTTCCTCATTATCTTTGCTTGTAATCGTGTTCTGCGTGTTGTCACTCATGTGTGCTTTGAGGCTTTCGGGTTAGAATAAAACACGACATTTTTTTGGAAACACAAAATATTCTGTTACATCACAAATCATCCCCTTGAATCGTATTTCAAGTGCTGGATATCCTTCATTCTTCTGTGTGACAGTGATGGGGTGCCATGGCATCCTTCTTCCCAAAAAAAAAAAAAAAAAAAAAGCGCAGTTGGTTTATTACCATTTGAATGGCCGGAGACACGTGCCAGGGTGTGCAGGTCAGGACCCGCAGGACACGCAGGGGAAACATTGTAGAGAATGAGGGGTGAGAGGCCTCTATTCATGTTTCAATGGACTACACGCCGTTTACACAGGCCTAATCCTGGAGCAATACTCCTCCCCATCCACCATCCCCCTCCTCCTGCCGCCACACTGCGCCCTCTCCCCTCCTGCTCCTTTGCCAAACATATTCTTATACACCTTTGATATCATTTGGCTGCATCAAACTCCTAAAAGATGACTATTCTACAATGAAACAGATTTATCTTCATATGAAGGTTTACAACCTGCTTTTATTCTGAAAGGAGCCACGGCGCTGTCCAGAGTGCTGAAACACGCGTCCTCCTCCTCCTCATCCTCATCCCCGCTGACCTGCAGCACCCTCCTCTCAGTTTCGAGGACAGTTCAAGGTGGCGAACAGGAGTTTTCACCAACACATAGTTAATAGCATTCGTGTAGGCCCTAAACACCATTATTTCATCCAACAGCTTCCTCCCAACGATCAATATTACAATCCACAATCGCGTCAATCACACCACCCTGCTGCACCCTACTTTCCAGTCGAGCACGAACGAGCCGGGGTTTCCATTTAAATCATTTCTATTTCTTCTTGCTGAATCCAAACTGGAGCTGTTTATTTATTTATTTATGTATTTATTTTGGTGATGAGAGCAACACAAATAGTCCAGAGTCTTCTTCCTGTTTTTTCCTTTTGGGTCATTTAATCCAGGATGATGGGTTTAATTGGACGGGGGCATTAAGATGTGATTGAATCTTAAAACAGGATTTCTTTTTTCTTCATGAAGAGATGGCTTGATGTTAGCCTGCGAAATGATCGATTGCCACTTTAATAATTGATGTGTGAGGGGAAGATAGGGGGGTAAACAGTGCAGCTGCGGTTTCAGAGCCTCGTTGTTCGTTAAGCACAGCAACGTGTGCTGTAAGTACTGAGACACGCATGTACAAGCATCGCCTTTGAAAACCCTCTGGTGGTGGTGGTGGTGGTGGTGGTGGGGGAGAGAGCAACAGTCATTTTCTTGAGGTTTTACCTCCAGGCTATTTGGTTTTTAAAATCCCGGGTCCATGCGCAGCTCATTCCGCCTGAAATGACATCTCACGGCCTTTGCATCATTATCTGGAGGAGGAGGTGGTGGTGGAGGAGGTGGTGGTTGGCTGTGTGTGGCAATGCATCCAAGTCTGAATCTGCATAAATGTAGAAACATGAAACTACAAGGCTCTTCCTGTCTGGTTCTCCCGCATCACACAGGACAACACAGGCGAGAGTAAGCCTGCATGCGTGTCGCCTTCCCCCGCTCCTTCCCTCCTGTGTGTGTATGTGATCGGGATGTAGAGTGCGTCTGCGCCACATTGTTAAGGCCGATCTGGCGAGCCCTGAATCTGTATCGATTTCCATTCCCCGGCCTCTGCTTTCCATCTCTGGAGCTGCGCCATGCAGCCATGCAACCCCCCCCCCCCGACCATCACCACCACCCCACCCCACCTCCCCTCCCCTCCACCCTCCATCTCCGCCATGCAACACCATTTCTCCCATTAACGTCTCACCCTTCAAAACACACAGCAGAGCGACTAATAAACCGCGTGCTCTGCTCTCGCGCCGGTCAGAGTCGCTGACTCGTCGGCGGCTGCGCGCTCGCTCCCTGCGCTGGAGACGGATTTAGCAGCGTGAGACGACTTTAAGTTCACAGACGGTTAACCTCTTTTTCTCGCTCATTATACATCCCACCCACACTCTTCCGGTCCCGCACACACCGCTCTCACCAAGTCGACCTTATTATTCAAAAATAATGTAATTTTAATAGAAATCAGATTAGCGACAGAAGCTGCCTGCTGCACGGTATCCAACATCCTCTCTCTCACACACACACACACACACACACACACACACACACACACACACACACACACACACACACACACACACACCTCGATCCAATTCACACAGGGGGCGTGCTTAGCAATTATAAATGCAGTAGAGGTCTGGGCTCTGTACAGTCTCGGATACCGTCTCTTCTATTTTAGATGATCAATTCCTACGCTACTCCGTCGCCCCCTCGCCAAACCGGATCGATAGGAGAGAATGACCTTTAAATCAAATTGCTGGCAGAGTCGACTGAATGCACGCGGCTTGCATCAAAGGGTTAATGGTACTTTGTGTGTGTGTGTGTGTGTGTGCGTGTGTGCGTGTCCTTCCCTCACAAAAGGGTTTAAGATAATCCCAATTAAATGTCATTATTCCTCTTCGCAATCAGGGGAGGAAAAAGCAAAACGAAACGAGGATTTCTTTTTGTTTTCTCTAAATGTGTGTCGCGTTGGACAAACAAATCGTCCCGTGGTGACTTTTGACCTCGACACAATCTGCAGTGGTTTGCGTAAGATGGGAGACAAGTGGCGGCTCCAAAGAGCAGAGCTGTTGTGCAATTAAAATGTTGACCTGTGTGGATGCAGCCCGCTGTTATGTAACGAAGGGAAGCTCCCAAATAAATAAATAAAAAATCTGGGTCTACACTACAGTTTCCTCTGCTTCATCTGACAGCTACAACAGAGCCAGTGGAGTCTCCCATCTTCTGATTTTTTTTTTTTTTTCTAAAAAAAGCAAAAAGTTACCTGAGATGTCAACACTCGCTGGTAAACAAGTAACTGATTACTTTTTTTTGGGAGGTGGTGCTGGTTATAAATCTGCATCCAGCGGCGCTGGAGCAGCAGCGAGGCGGCATCTTATCTGAAGCCCTGACAGGCCATCGGTTATTAAAGGGCCGATAATGGCTTGTTTAATGCGCAGCCTAAGAATACAAGGCAAGGACATTGTCCACGCAATTAAAGAGAAGAGGAGGCACCACTCCAATTGAACACCGCCACAGCGAGAAGTCTGTGAAATCTCTTAAATCAAGAGGACGAGTTCAGATTATCACGCTTGTTGCTTACGTTTTAATGTGGACATGAGACATTATCTTTGAGACATATTTTCCTCTTTTATTCACGAGTTTTAGTAGAATTTGTTTCACCCATTAAAGGAAAAACAGGATTTTAAGAGCCAATACATGATTAAATGTGTGTTAAAATACTAATGTATGCTGCAATCAATTCTGAGTCATGTAAAAAAAAAGAAAAAATCAAAGAGCAGGTGAAGAGCTCGATGGGCCTTTTTGAAATGAGAGACTACAGATGGTTTGTACGGAACCTCTGTAAGTCTCTCTGTACAGGGTCGATCACAACAAAACCGCAAACACACACACACATGCACACACACGCACACACAGCTTATCGTGCCCACAGATGCAACCCGAAACTCCGGTTGGGCAACCCCACACAGATCAACAAAGGAACAAAACGACTGTGAAATCAATTGATGAACGAATCGATGTCAGCGCGCGCGCAGCCTTTCATATCACATGTTATTAAATATAACGAACAGCTCGCGGATTATTCTGCAATTAATAATTTGCGTTTAATTTGTTGCTTTACTGAGCCGGTGTGGCAAAACAAACAAACAAACAAAAAAAAAAAAAAAACGCTGACTGTTGTTTGTGCAGCCAGTTATTCAGGATTTCTGCATGTCTTGGAAAAAAACCCACTGCAAGACGTGTGTGTGTGTGTGTGCGAGTGTGTGTGTGAGAGAGAGTGTGTGTGTTTGACTTTTCTATCGCCAGAAAATAAGAACATTTATCACAGACTGTAGTCTTAATAATCTGATTTACACCATCAAATATAAATCCAAAAATTGTCATTATTTACACTCATGTCGTTGTTGTTTTTATTATTTTTATTATATTACTCTTTTTTTTTATTAGTAGACCTCATATAACTTTTTTTGTATTATTATTATATGTGGTCAGAATTGTTACAAGCAGAATTAATTATTAAAATTATCTGGGACTGTCTTGAAATAGATAGATAAATAAATAAATAAATGATTTATACACTTTTTAAAGCCAATTTGATTTGCAAAAGACAATAAATGCAGCTTCTTCAAAATAATAAACCTTAATAAGAATAATAATTTTAAAAAAGCTCGAGACAAACGTGCTGCAGAATAATAACCACGCGTTATTTATTTATTATCATGTAATTTAATATTCTTTGTTCAGCATTGCGGGGAGAATAAACCATACAAATGCAATCACACGTCAGCGCAATAAGAAATATTTCTGTTGACTCTCTGCTCACATGATTGAGTGAAGAACTGTATTGAACTGAATCTGGAAAAAAAAATTCCTGCATATTGAAAAGCTGTCTGACTGTCTGTCTGTCAACAGTGGCCCCATCAGCTGACTGCAGATCAGCTCGTTCTCCTGCGACACATAAGAAATTAGCAGAGAGACTGACAGCTGACATTTGACGAATATGAGCACGTTTAGATTAAAAAAAATCCCGTGATGCAACTTTTTATTCACACTAATGGTGTAAAATTCAGAAGAAGGTACACATCTGACCTGAGTGATCTCTGGGTATCTTCAGGTTTGATCATCTTGATGCATCCACACAAGACAAAAAAAAGAAAATTAGTTCAGTTACTTATTTTAATTTTTCTCCCTCTCGTCTGTTTCTGTTTCAGTTTTTTTTTTTAAAAAAGTGTGTGAACTGTTGACAGCGGTTGAAAAAGGAGCTTAAAGTCCTGGCAAAGGTTTCCCGCATGAAACACAAACATGAGGAGAATATTCCTCTAAATGTTAAATGATTTTAATAAATTGATCATGAGGTGAATTAAATTTTAAAGCAGCAAAATGGTTTATTTATTGGTCACTTTTAAAAGTAGGCTTTTTGAGTTTTTATTTATTATTATATTTATTCTAACATTTCACACACACACACACACACACACACACACACACACACACAGTCTCAGGACTCACTCCTCTCTCATAATTCCTCTCCTGATGAACTGATAAATGACGCACAGCGGGCTCACACCTGTTGTCTGCGGGCGAATGAAACCGCACGGGCACAAAATAAAGCGTCACGATCATTACCGCTATATCACGCATAACTGGTCAAAGCAATTATGAATGAAATCAATGATAATCGCAGATAAGAGTATCGCTCTAACAATGGGGCCACTCGCACAAATAAGTGGCACATGCAGACCAAGGCTGCTATTAAACCGGCAAAGAAAAAAAATAATAATAATAATAACGCACGTTAAAAATTCAGTCAGAGGCTTCTCTCAATGGCTCAGTGCATTTAATTATCTAAAACCTCATAAGGAGCGTGATCATCACAGGCAGCAGCCTTTACTGATTATTGATTTTCTTTTTTAGCACTATGCAATTTCTTAGCTTTACCACTGGGCTGCTAATAACACGTTGGTGTGAAAACAGAGCTGATTAAAATCATATTTCTCAGGTGCGTCTTGCGCATCTCCAAACTTGACTGAGAGCGTCACATTGCCTGGTTTTTGTAAATGAATTTTTTTTTTTTTTTTTTTTTTTAAAAAGAAGCGAAATGTTGCAGGCAGGGAGACTTAAGTGAGGTTGGATGTGGGCGAAGGTGTAGCTGAGTTCAGGTTGAGTGTTATTGAAGTGCTGCAGAAGAAATGCCTCGCAGCTGAGTCGCGGCACAAGGCAAACAAACAAATTGTGTCGCTTTATCAGTATATTAACACCAATTCTCGCTCATTACATTAAGGGGTATCGAGCTGGAAGTGTTTGGGCCTGGCGAGAGAAAGAGGGAGGGAGGGAGGGAGGGAGGGAGGGGGAGCTTGGCATTGCCCTGCAGCCACACTGAAATAAATGCCACAGTATGGAGACAGAGGAGGGCCGCGCGGATATGCACGCTGCCATCAATCTTTAGGGCAACAGCCCATGAGAAACAGCATCCACGCTATTTAATAAATACACTTGAAGCTTACACATCAAACTTGCCCAATCATGCTTCGTGCAATCAGGAGAGGATTGAAGCTACATGCAAACAGAGTGCAGTGTGTGTGTAAGAGAGTGTGTGTGTGTGTGCGTAAAAACGCGCCGAACCGTAACCGGTAAACATGTTTATTGGTAAATTAATTAAATCAGCAGAAGCTGACCCCCCGTCTGCTTTACAAACAGGGCTTCAGGAGAGCATTTCAAAGAGAGAGGAGGAGTGTTTGGAATAATCCCACATGCAGATGTGTGATCGTGGTTTCATGGAGCACTACAGGCGCAATATTAGGCCGTTTGACTTTCTCATTATGAGCAGGAAGGGCAGTGCTGATCAATAAGTGATTAATGCTCAAGATGGACTCACATCTGCAGGGACAGAGGGGAGGCCAGAGACAGCTGCACACAGGTGATCACCATTCACTCTTTTTGTTTTTTACTCTCTCGGATTTATTTTTTAATTTATTTATTTTTTTAAAAACGTAAACCAGGATCATCCCGCTTCCTTCCTGGTGTGTTTTCGCGTCTCCACCCCGTCATGACTCTCCACCACCACCACCACCACCACCAACACCACCCCTCCCCTCCGAGGCATAATTAATTGGACGAACTGAATTTCACACACGAATTATTCACGAATCTATCGATCGATATTGAACACCCAGGGCCTTTCTCTTAACCTCGCTTGGTTTGTCGTGAAGCGAGGAATATTAATGTCATCAGTGGAAGAGAAATAGGCCCGAGTTGGGCCGTTTTCACCCGAGCGGAGAGGATAAGTTGGAGAAATCACTCATTAAAGAATTTAATAGTTTAAGAGGAAAAAAATTAGGAAGATTAGCTGCGGTGTGTTCATGTAATATTCTGGTAAATAAAAATGTAAAATAGGAGCCAGGATGGACATTTTTTAATCAGTCTTTGTGTGTGTTTGTGAGGAGCCTGAGGGATCCATTCAAACTCCTGTTCACAGTCTCACACACATCTGTGCAGCAGCAGGAGGAGGAAGAGGAGGAAGAGGAGGGTGTACACCTCAAAAAACACCAAACCAGGATTTCTGCTCTTGTCCGGTTCGCTCTTTGTGCATGAGTTTATGTGCGTCTCTCTGCTCGGTGCCTACTGTAGCTCTAAAAGCTGCAATGATCGATTTTTTTCTTTTCTACGCTGAGCTTGGTTCAGTAATCAGGGCCCCCTTCCTCACCGATCGATCGATATTGATTACTAAATCCAGCGCCTGTAGCAAAGGCAGCGCACTATGGCGCCCCTGTGCAGCCGGGGCCACGGCGAGAGCGACACCTGCCGACCGAAACGGCACAAAGCAAGCGGGTCGATGAGGTGGCAGGACGTGACTGGGCCGGTGGAGACAGAAGCTGGCACTGTCTGAGCACTGAGGCAGAAATAGTGGCTCACTTTTTATGTGCTTCTTGCAGAAAATGAGTCTTAATCTTAAGGTTTAAATAGTCGAAAGTCCTCAAAATTGTAATTAAAACCACAGACCAGCTTGTTGGTTTTCTTGGCTCCTCAAAAACAGGATCCATTCATAGATTTCAGAAGAATCCTCTTTCTGTAACCAGATTGACTCATGTTGATTTTACTGCCTGAAAAACACACACAATGACAGTGTCAAGTTAAATGGTCTCCACTTGTACGTCAGCCAAAATGTTGCTACTTATCGAGCTCATTTGATTCATTTTCATTAAAAGAGAGGAAAAACATGTATTTATCAAACACTTACAATTTAAAGGTGTTTGGCCAGTGTGTATGTGTGTGTTTGTGTCATAACATACCTGTGCAAGGTCACACACACACACACAGACACACATGTGGACAAATAAGGGACGACAAAGGTCGTACACTGGATTGAGGCTATTCAGGCGACCTGAAAGCTGCATACATTAAATGGAAACTCGTAAATCTATATTGATAATAATATTAACTGTACAGCTCCAGCAACAAAAAGGAAGGAGGTCCGATATAAATGTATATGTTGCAATCATATCGGTTATATGAGCCAAAAGTGTCAGAAAAGTCATATGTGAAATCTTAAAAATCTGTTATATATGCAGCATTTTCACCTTTTATATCAATCAAAGAGAATTCACATGGCTGTTCTGGAGCTTCCCAGAGATGGTGTGGTGTTCCCAGAGATGTTCAGGGAGGTGGAGGTCGTCTGGTGACTGTGGAGGTAAAGCACACGCTGCTCCTCCTCGGTCTTCAAATAGGCCGACACTGCTGTTTAAGGCTCGTCGTCCTGCTGGGAAACAAATCCTCTTCCACACAAGTTAAAGCCGGACGGGACGGCACGTCTTTGCCGAGTAGATGCGGTAGCTTCTCTTCAGGTCAGTGGGGAGCTGATGCAGTGCAAGTCCTCCCCGCACATGTGGTAGAAGTAGAGTGTCCACACATGTGGGTATTTTGAGGTTTGTGTTTGCAGCAGTAAAGTTAAAAACTGTGATTTGTAAACAAGAATTTGTGAACATTTTGGTTTTATTTGGTAAATAATTAATGTCAGACTCACTTTGTTGTTGAAGAAATAGTTTAAAAACTGTTGGCTGCACATCCCTGACCGAGTTTTAGTGACTAAAGTGTGTATTTTGCTCAGCTGGTTTTATTTAGTGGATACAAATGTTCTGTTTGCGTAAAGATGGAGGCTCAATATATTGTTTGCCAGTTAAAGGCACTTTAAGGTGACCAAACCAACTAGAGTGTGTATTAAATTTGCTTCTATAGTAGAGTTTGGTGACCCTGAAGACAGCAATTTGACCTCAGATGTTATATTTTTATCTCCTCGGACAATGGAAGGGTTAACTAGGAAACAGGATAACACACATTAATGAACAACACTCAATGACTGCCATTTTATTAAATATATGACTCTATAATTTGGTCAGTGTCTAGATTATAGGTAGAGACATTACCAAAACAGTTCACACCGAAAAGCCTTCGTGGTTTGGTGTCAACTATTTGAGAAAATCCCCCCAAAATATATGTGTGGAAAAAATAAAATAACTCATTTTTACACAAGCTTTTCTCAAATGTTTTTATGCTAGACACATTTCAGCCAATCAGCCACAACTGACTTATGCCTTAATAAGAAGTATGAACTGACTAAACTGCATTTTTAAATTACAAAAAACATATCTCGGTGGTGGACTCAGACCAGAATGTCTCTTTAAAGATGTTGTTGTCATATTGATTAATCTATTTTCTAATAAATCTATTGTACGAGTCAGCCTGCCAGCGTTACATCTTGTTGGCATGTGGTTGTAGGTCAGTGTGACTCGAAGACAGGCAAGTGCTTGTGGTGTCATTAGATTGAGAGGAAAAGACAACAAAAAAATATAATTTTAGTGAATGCAGGCCTCATTAATGTGAAGGATTCCCTCACTGAAGCTTAATGTTTTGTCCTGCTCGACCTGTAGAGACTTTAACTCACTGCGACAATGTGAAATATATCAGCTTAAACGCATCGTATGTAATTTCTGCTGCTGGGTTCTTCCATTCAAAACAAAGGAAATAAAATAGTGTGATGATGTCATGAAGCAGCATGGGATCATGGGAGTTGCTGTCTTCACTGTTAAACAACCACCATCGCTGGTAAAAAATCTATGTGGTGGAAATGTTCAGGGAGGATGTAATTTATTGAAGTTTTATTCACGTTACGTTTAGTCACGTTCGCTGACTTCCTTCCTCCCTTATTGACGTATAATCTGATGTTGAAACGCACGGTTACCTTGAGTAAAATTACAGATTTTTCAGGGTTTGAACATTGAACAATAAATAACAAGGGTTGGTAACATTAAAACATTTCATTGGTTGTTAACACTCAAATAGCTCTTAACGAAAGTTTAATTTACTATCAATGTACCATTTATTAATGATGGTTATCATAAAGAGTTCCTGAAACATCTAGTCCTTTTCGAGGCATATTAATGCAGAAATGCTAGATAGTATACCTTCAAAGGTCCAAACGATAAAGTGGAAAATCTCCCTCCTCTTCCTCATCGTCATGACAACCCTTAATCCGACAATAGATCACAGCATCATATATGATAACATACATACTGTACCGTACAAGCATGCATTTAGACAAATTTGTATATGGCACATTAGCATGTGTGTGTTTGTGTGATATACTGTACATAGCCGTAGTGTTGATGTGAAATATGAATATGATGGATGGGCCCGTGTGCAGGTTAGACATCTGTAGTAAACAGATTGGACTGCAATGGCTGATCAATGGGCTCTGTTCCACTGTAATTAGACACACAGCGCCACTGCTTGGCTCCAGCCACTTCAGCATAATCACAACCTTCCCCCCCTAAACGCACACATCCGCACACTCATGCACACACACACACACACACACACAAAAAGCACATAAAAAAGTCTGTCCTTAAATGCATGAAGACACACACTCACACACACACGCGCACACACACACATACACAGCGTGGGAGTGAGACATTATTGAAGGCGAGTATGAGAGTATCAAACAATACGGACGGCAGCAGGTGGAGACCCCACAGGGATGGCATCTCTCTCTCTCTCCAATTTGCTCTCGTTTTATTGAGACAGTAGGGAAGCTGAGAGCGACACAGGCAGGATTTCGATCCTCGGCCAGCAGGGGAACATGTGGCTGCAGAGGTGGTGCCTTAACCTTACACACACACACACACACACACACACACACACACTCCTTCTACATCATCTCTGGGTGCCGTTTCTGCCTCTTTTGAACGCTGCACCTCCACTCGTCTGCTGCTTTCCAACCGTCTCCTACAAATACCTTGAGTTACAACACACTTACCCACAATACAACATTCTATTAACTATTAATTTCTGTGTTCGCCGGTCTACAACACCCCCTCGGACCCCCTCCCAAACGTAAAAGAGTGCACTCGGTGTGTTTTCTTTTGAAAATTGCTCTGCGTATGGGAAGGGGCTCGTAGCAGCCGGTGCATGCAACTCTCGAGTGTTTGTGTTTGGGGAAGGGAGGGAGGGGGGCAGTGGGTTATAAATACCCTCTCAGAGCTCAATAGAGTGGGCTCCAGTGGGCTATGTTTGAAGTAGCAGACTGTAGACCTGCTGGGGGGGGATTCTGACCTCAGTCCCTACAGAGAACCCCCCAATTCCTACAGCAAAGTCGGTCAATATCTCTCTTTCTCCTTCACTCGCCGCCCCTCCCTCCTCTTCTCAGCTCCTCTCTTTGGTTCTTATTTATATATATATATGTATATATATATATATATATATATTATCATGCAGCTTTATATATATATATATATATATATATATATATATATATATATATATATATATATATATATATATACACACACACACAAATGCACACACTTTGTATTCCTCCTCCACCTTTTCTGTTCTTTTCTCTCCAACCTTTTCTTTCCCTGCCTCTCCTCTATCTCTCAGTTCCACACACACACACACACTCACACAAAATGCTTACTTTTGTGCAACAGTCACTCAGTCCCCCATTGCGACTCAAACTGCATTAATATTGAATCAAACAGCAGTGTCTCCAGCTAGCAGGCAACAGCCAGTCCCACTCCCCCCCTCGCCCCCCTCTCCTCACCCCATCTTTCTCTCACCGCAGGCTGGCTCCCTGTCTGCACTCTGCAGGATGGAAGGAATATTCCCACTGGGCAGGAGGCATGGATTAGCTTTAAATCAACTTTAATATGGCAATAGAGATGGAGCTGTAGAATCTCTGCTGGTGTATAAACTAGTTTTTATGTGTTTAAGTATTGGCTAATGATACATTTAGTTAACTTCCCTCCACTCTTCTGTCTTTGTTATTTAATCAGGAAAACACGTCACTTTTGTATATTTACCTTGTTTTGTGTTCTCTTTTCCCCTCTCTGCCTCCCACTCTCATCCCAATCCCTCCCACCGCTGCCATCCACACCAAGCCTGCAAGCGCAAAGAACAGGAGCAACACAAGGACCGCAACACGGCGCCCAAGAAACAGCGTCTGGTCTTCACTGACCTGCAGCGCCGCACGCTCATCGCCATCTTCAAGGAGAACAAGCGTCCATCCAAGGAAATGCAGATCACCATCTCCCAGCAGCTTGGCCTGGAGCTCAGCACCGTCAGCAACTTCTTCATGAACGCGCGCCGCCGCTGCGTGGACCGCTGGCACGATGACCACGGTGCCAGCCCCGGGCAGCCGGGCACATCCGCCACCACCTTCTCCAAGGCCTGAGAGGAGGTGAGGACCTTCAGAGGGCCCGGGGACCAGGTTGGAACAACAGGCGACATGGGAAATTGGCTGTGAGACCTGTCTTTAACAACCCAGCCTGGCCTCGACCGTCTGAATGTGTCCTCTGCCCGAAAAAAAATCCTTTGTGCCATGCAATCATCTTTTTTGTCAGTCAGAATTTCAAGCGCTCACCTGAAACAAGCATAATCTAAAGGTGAATTGTGAAGTCAGGTCCACTCTGCATTACTCACATAAGGACAATCATTGATTCTGTCTTTTTTGAAAGAAAATCATTTTTATGGCATCTGACAAAGTAAAGAGACACCAAAGATTTGATGTTTTTTGTTGGACGGTACCAGACATATACGCCGGCCTCCTTCCACCACCCAAGTAGCCACAGATTCTGCTTTTTCTCCCAACTCACCTCCTTTGTGTCTGCCTCTTATGAGTCTCTCTCTCTCTCTCTCATCCCCTCTACGCCGGCACACGGAAGGGCGAAAAAAGAACGGCAATAAATCTGACAACAGAACAGCACATAGTCTTATTATCCAAGCCCCATCCTGCACACACAAGGCCGTCATAAAGAAAACAACGCAGCCTATGAAAAAAACAACAAGGCTTTCCAATTCTCCGCCTCTACCTCCCCCTCCTCCCGTAGTCTCCTTCATTCCTCGGCCAAAGGTATTCCCTGATGGCCAGCCATTTCAGAGAGCAGCTCAGCCTGATCATACGGCAAACTAATGAATTGAAAAATGAATCGATGCAGACGGAGAGAGAGAGCGGGGCCTTGACCTCCTCCTGAAGGTGAAACTCAAGACGCTCGGCAGTAAGATACTCAGGTCTTCCAGGCCCAGGTCTATATTTTTTTGCACAGATGTTGGAGGCCTGTAGGGAGACATGTCATTGTTACTCTTAGCCTGAGCCTAGAGTCTGTGTTTCTCTGACCAACAGGAGAGGCGGGCGAGATGTCTGGACATGCTCTTTGTTCTGCTGGGAGCTTTCCCTCTGATCAATAACTTGAGAACCGAGCGACAACAACACGCTCGGGCATCCAGCCAACTACATTACAGCTGCATATGAAAAGCTGAATGTAAGAGGAGCACATGGAACCCACTGGAGATGGGGACACAAAGGCCTCATAACAGCAGCAGCAGCAGCAGCAGCACACCTCTCCCTCCCCGGTCCTGCCTGCCTGCCTGTGCCGGCAGAGCAACAGTGCCCCCTGCTGTCGATAGCACAGACCTGCATCCAGCAGAGCAATGGGGCTTAGAGTGGAGGAGAGGGAGGGAAGAGCCACTAGATGCTGAGGAGAAGTCATGGCACAACACATTCAGGCCCTCGCAGCTCTTTGAAGGCAGATCAATAGCTAACCATTATCCTATTGTTGTTCCTCATCCAACCAGCACTGGTGAAGCCGGAGGAGGGGGGATGGTTAAACTGAATGCTGAAAACACAGGGATTTAGCAAAGGCAGGGATTTATTTAGCCAATCCAAATCTTAAAGAATCCATAAAACACAAGTACAGAAATAACACGAGGAGGGGATAGAAAAGTACAACAGAGTAAAAAGTAACAGCTTATCGAGTCAGACACATATTAGGAGCAGTGGAGGTTTAATTTATTTTTTGGAGGCTTCATATTTTCTCAAATCATTCTTCCATTCTTTCATTGCATCTGTTTGCAAAAAAAAAGGCTCTCAACAGATGTGATCAAACCAAATCTCCTGGTTATTCCCACACAAGGGTTATCAGTAGCTAACCCGAAGCCTACCACCACACTCAGCCGTCAAAATGCTACAATAATTAGTGCCAATGCTTACTGCCTTAATGCGAATCAAAGAATATGGTACTAGGGTTCACACACAGCTACAGTGCGCCCCCACTGATGACGGGCGGTGTGTGCCAAAGCAACCAACAATCAGCTTTTAACTGAATTAAAATATACTTTTTTAGTAAAACAATGAAAAAAAGAATCAGATTTTAAGGCATACAATAACCAAACCTCAAATGATACCACACACACACACAGTATGTGTTACAAATACAAAAGGAAATGTCTCCGACACATAACTGGACACATTTTGAAGCAGAAGAAAAAATCTCTCATTCTCTCTTTGGTTCTCTACCTCCTCTATCCCTCTAACTCCCATTGCCCCCTTCTCTTTCTCTCTTCCTCTCTATATTGATGCGGGTATTTAATTAGTACCATAGACACAAAGTTTCTATTTCTTGTTACTATTGTGCTCTGTTGTGCATAAGTAAGGCACCTTGTTGATAAATCAAAAACAAAAAAGGAAGGACTTTTTAAAAGGAAAAAAAAAGAGGGATGCAAGGACCGAGACCAATGAAGGATGTTTTTTTTTTCTTTTTTTCTTTTTTGCATTCTGTGTGAATATAGACTCGGATGAGACATTTACCACGAGAAAGAGAAAAAAAAAGAAAAACAGGGAGCTGCTGAAGAGAAGAATAAATGACGGACGCTCTCTCTCTTTTGGCATTTCACGTCAGAGACTGTGCTACTCTCAGCCCCCTTTAAGCTGAGCCCCAAGAACGGGGGAAAAACGGAGGGGGACGAAACATGACCTCCAAACGTCCCGGCTGAATCCGTGTGTTTTATTGGAGGCTGGGGTTGGGAGGGGGGGGAAGCTCGGGACTCAATAGTTATCTGTATGGTCTTAAGATGCAACTGTAGCATTTCCAACAATGTAGTCAGATTAGAGGTGCAGATTAGATAAGAGGTGGTCATTGTAGAGGAGCTGATGGAGAGGTACTGACTATAACTTCACGTCGCTGTAAGCAGTGAGTTAACGTCGCCAAAGGATGATGAGCTAAAATCGATTTGTGGTATACAGTTCAGCGAGCGTAGGTAAATAGCTAGATTCAGCTCTAGGTATTAGGCTGACAAAATGACATTTGTTTGTAGTGAGAACCAATGTGGCTACCTCACTAAGCTGAGTGGTTTGTGAAACCGCCACTAATACCAAAGATACTGCAGCCTACCGGTCCCAAACTGCCTAGGGGGACAAACAAACCAAACCAAAAAAAAAAAAAAAAAAAGCCCCCCCTCTTTGCCCAAACACACTGACTATACTCCACACACACACACACACACACACACAAACACACACATATACATTCATACTAACAGCGCAGTCGGACTGCATCCTGCCACATAGGAGGAGGTGGCTGCCTTGCAGACAGAGTTGAGTGCCTTTTCCCTTCAACCACGGGTGGGACTGCACTGGACACACACGTACACACTAACACGGGCACACACATCAATGCGGGTGCATGCATATAGCTGCACACCCATTTACAAACATGCACACATTCAGACAATGCACCCATAATTGGATGGACAGAAAGGGGGGCCAAAGAGAGGGACACATAGTGGGGGCTGTGTCAGCATTTTCTCAAATATTGACTTTCCATCTTGATACACTAGAATACAAGCACTTTATCATGTAGAAAGTCTATAAAACATTTTCTATACACTATTTATTTGAAACAAAATTATATGTTACTCCTTACTCTGTCAGTCTTTGTTACTGTATCGTTGATCTTCTAGTAGCTCGCAGCCTTTGTGTTTTTTATTTTTTCCTCTCTCCGCCCGGTGTGCTCAGACTCTCAGCCGCTCTACCTCTCTCGCATCAGAGATATTTTTGTGTAACAGAGAAAGAGGGGGGTAGAAAGGCCGAGGCTCTGAGCGCTCGGAGGGATGCTGTAGTTGTAAAATCTTACCACTAAATGTCTCTCTCTTCGCTCTCTCTCCACTGCGTGCAAGCACAGAGGCTGCACTAGAAAAGTGTGGAAGACTCACTGACAGTTTCTAGACACAAATTCTCTCCTCCCTCCACCTTGTCTGTCCAGTCGACCTCTCCCCCTGGCTAGTGCTAAGACTCGGTAGGCGTGTGTTGACAATTAATTCTGAAATACCTCAAAAACCTTTCATGTAAACTTTATGTAATTTAGACTGAAAATAATACTGCTAATGATAACAATGATTATGAAACTATGATACTATGATAGTTAGTTTTGGAACTTGTGACTTGAAGCTTTATACTGTTAAAAATTCCTTTTATTTGTTTGCTCATTTCTCTCGTACGTTCTCTTGTTTGTTTTTGCTACGGCATGTACTTACTGTTTTCATAAAGGAAAAGACATTGTGAATGTTTCTGTGGAGGGTTTCACGAGAAAAGAAGAGACAGAAGAAGAGAAGGCTAGACTAGAGAGAGTGAGGGGCAAGAGCTGCTTACTTCAGACACGATGAGTTCAAAGCTCTCTCCAAGGCGGGTACATTTAAAGGAAAGAAAAAACAAAGGAAAAAAAATTCAAAAATATGATTTGGGCTGAATTCTAAACCAAAAATTTGATGTTAAACCAAAGGAGGAATAACCTTTTACTCATTGTTAGCTTTCTTCTGCCTTTAAGTTGTCTTTTCTCTGAAAAAAAAAATTCACAGTTACTTTTGAAGGTTCCTGGGTGTGTTCAAGTGCTCCTGATGTTCTTAGAATATTAAAGACCAGCACCTCCTATTGAAAAGAAGGTGCACTTTTTTTTCTTTTGTGCATGGATATTGTATAACTGTATAGAAACCAACAGGAATGACCTGTGATTTTGTGGGGAGAGGAGGAGGATGGAAAGACTTGGGAGAGGGTGGAGAAGGGGTGGGGGATATTTTGGTTATCAGAACAAATGAAAAAAAAAAGGGTGGGAGGATTTGGGTTTTAGGCGTTGGATGGGTCCTTGTTTTTAAAATTTCCGTCACTGTTGGATTCACTGGTTGTGTGCATGTGTTGTTGCAACCCTTCCCCTTTTCCCCATGTTTCTTTGATGTATATAAACCCAGACAGTAGGGGGCAGTGTGTGCTGGGGGAGGTCAAACTCCTCTCCTCCCAATCAATAGCATTCAATCTTCATTCCTCAGCTTGTGGTTCTCGCTCGGGTCCTGAGATGTGTGTCTTGCTTTTCCAAAGACGGGCTGTTCACTTGGAGTTAATCAGAGGGACACACACAGGCCCGAGCGGCCTTGAATATACCTGTATGTCTGTCTACATGCTTTTCTTCAATCTGTGTATGTGTGCTCATTTGTATCTTTGTGGAAGACAAAGTGTTTCTTTTTTATGTTCCTTTGCTATGGGTTGCAATATTTGTCATGCGAAAAAATTTGAAACCATTTCTTACTGACTGACCGACCAACCAACCGCAGAACCATCTGGCAACCGATAATCCGACCTGAAACGTCGCCAGCATTTGCTGTCAAACAGCATATGCGTGTCTTCATTTCGCTGTGGGATCAAAGGCTGCCGATGGGACTGACGTAGACACCCCCAGTCACACTGTGCTCTCCCTCTTCTGTTACCTGTTAATCAATCAGAACCAAGTGTCTTTGTGATGGTAGAAGACAATCAGTTTCAAAACAAGAAAAAAGGTAGAGAGAGGGCAGGCCAGTGGGGAGGAGAAAGGGGAGGAGGGTAGAGCAAAATCAAGGGAAAAGAGGCTCTCTGAGTTGTGGCGAGCTGTAGTGTAGAACGACTGCCCCACCCGCCCCTCCACTCTTCCAAACATCACATCTCCCATCCCTTCACGTCCAAATCTGTTCACGACACTCCAAACCAAAACTCACTACACATTTTAAATCCACTCCCTCCCTGTCACATCTCACCCTCCTGCACTCCTACTGCCGCTCTGTAGTGCACTGCAGGAGTAGAAATGAAGACATGTGGTGCAAAGACCATGTTTCCCATCACCCGCCATGATTTTCCTGCTAATCTAATGATGATGTAACCAGCCGCGAGGAATAAAAAAATGGCTCCGGTTGGTGGCTTTTGCACAGAGAACTATGCAAACACCTGACCCCCCCAATCTTAATCGTTGCTGCTGGGTCAGAGTGTACAACCCTCAACCTCCCGTCCCTCCCCTCGACATTTAAACACTCCCGCTCACACTTCCATGACCTTTCCCCATTCCCCCTCCCTCCCCTGAGCCCAGAGCGGGCAGAGTCGCCCCCTAGTCACTCAGGCTACAGTAGAGAGTGGCTGGGGGGAGAAGAGCACTACAGCGGCACACGTTTCACCAGACTGATGTCGTACAGCTTTACACGAATGCCCCAAACTGCCATTGACATCAAAATGGAGTCCATGTTGATGTTTGCAAAGCTGATCCTCCCCGCTCATGGCTCCATTGTACTACAATGTTTGACTGTCTTTGTCCCCAGCGCCAAGGAAGGGCCACAATCAATGCAAAGACGCTTACATTGTATTTACTTAAGTTTACAAAGTCGTCTGGAGATGGTGGCTTATATTGCACTCGTACAGACAGACAGACACACAAACAGACACAGGCACATGCTGGAGAGGGTGAGTCTGCCTTTTGAGAGTGTTTGCTGAAACCAAAGATGAAATCAGAGGTATGACAATCTGGCTACCAAACCTAGAAGACAATGTTCAGCTCTCTGGGCTGCTCTACGGGTCCTGTGATTTACCGGCCATGTGGATATTCCACCTATTGCACTTACACACACACACACACACACAAACACACCCTGGTGTAAACTTCCACACACACATACTCCTCCGCCCACACAGAAACGAGGGACAAACCCACTCACGACGTCTGGTCAGAAAGCCTCTTTTCCCTCCTCCCACTGCAGAAGCCGGAGAGCCTGTGGAGGACTTTTAGTTTCACTCTAGTTGAGACTTTTTGAGAAGGAAAAAAATCTGAGTAATAACTGTTACAGAAAAATAAAAACTTAAAAGGATAATATGGGTAAAATTGCGTGTTTTGAAATAAATTAACAAATAAAACAATTGTAAAACAAAGCTGTGCTGTCGGTTTATTGTGTTTGGTTTGATCTTCAAAGGAAATCCCCTGTGACCCCAGCAGATACAAAAAATATTTTTCTTCTTCTTTTTTACCACAACAGTCTCGAACAACAAAGATCAGATACGTTCATGCTGAGGTAAACTGTCTATGTAAAAACATTACAAGATATAAAGTAGATATGTACAGTATGTATTTTGTACATGATATGTAGCAGAAGATAGTAACCATACAAAAGATTCAAGGTTCTACTTGAAGTACAGACATGAAATGAATCATCTTTTTAGCTCTAAGTTGCAGATTATATCTAAATGATCACATTTTTTCCCATATAAAAACCTAAATCAGTCATTATTCACAGTCCGTTTGGTGCATCGCTATTGTCCTTCATGTGAATTTTGCCTTGTGAGGTCGCTGATGTGATGTGGCGCCCGGGCCCGGCTCCCTGAGAGAGGGCGTAAGAGGACCGGCGAAGAGACGTTCCTCGCCTCAGATGCGACCTCAGCTCCACCGGCTGATGGGACGCACTGTGGACCTACATCACAGCCGGGTGAGAGTCGCATTGTTTACATGCACACCAGTTTCCGACAATTATTAAGAATATGACAACATCCAGAATATGATGCAGGTTATGTAAACAGCATATTGTATTTGGATATTCTGAATTAGGCCTTTATTCCGAATATAGCATTTTCTGATTAAGACACATAGGATATGCTGATATTATTCAGGTTTTAGGAGTGTTCTTTGGACATGTATATATTCAGACTATCTCAATTGGGGTTTTGAACGCAGTTTGTGGCACATAGTCTCTCGCCTGTTTACATTCAGCTCAGTGTGTTGCCTGACTAACGGTTTGTAAGGCTGGGGTAGAGATGCACGCACAAAAGAAAAGGAGAAACATGTCTCCTTTTAAACATCAGCTGGAGTTTGAATAATGCACAAATTAGAGCGTGACAGATACTTGATCAAACTTGCAACAAATACATGTAATGGTGGCAGGATATTTTACAGTTTAACAACAGTAACAGGGAATTTATAAATTATGAAATAACCGAAGCACCTTTTTTGGTATAATAATCTCTCTCTCTAAAAAAAAAAGTTTTCATATCAGACAACATATGCACTGATGCTGATATATCTATGACGGGATAATATTGGCCAATAATATCAGTCAGGCTCTAGCACAAATATCGCAACTCAGTCCTTTTCCAAAAGGAGCTGATCATTAATCAGAGTATGCACAGCTGTATGTAGACGGGAATATTTGTGGGATATTAATTTTCATTAGCCATAGACAGCTTTATAGACAAAATGTCTTTTTCATAATAAGGGCAAAAACTGGAATATTTTCTGCATGTGAACTAAGTCACCGGCCATTTACAGTTGCAACTGTTCATGCTTTCAGTTTTAGAGAAGTGAAACCTCAATAATATATGAAGGTGAATGGGAAACAACTCACCTCATCTCAGATTTTATAAAACAAAGGAGTGGCACACAAGCTCAGTCTCCAAAATGCAACAGAATGGCAACCTAATTCAGCATCATCCCGAGTTGGCCCTTATGTCAAACATTTAGTTATTTTTTATTTGCCAATAGCAGTGAGTACATTTTCCCATCAGAACCCAGTAGGATGCACACAACGGGAGAATTATCACTGAGAAAGTAACAGAAGATATATGGTAACTTTTTGCTGCAGTTGCAGGTTGTTTGGAGACATTTTATGAAACCGTAAAAAGTCTTGAATTGTTGAAAAAAGGCTGAGATTGATGTACAGGAGCTGACTTGCTGTGTGCTTTTTTTCTCTCAATATTTGTAACTAACATCCAGATGAATGCAAAATGTTTATATTTACAGTTTTAGTTTTGCACTCTTCCCTTTGTAAATTTTTACTCCACCTCTCTTTCTTACTGTCCCAATTATCTCTTTGTGTTTGTCGTGCAGATGTCTCACCTTGTGTTTGTCACGGACGGTGAGAATAACATTGAGAGCGTAGGCGGTCAAGGAGGGCAAAACAGCCGTCCAGGCAGTGAGCAGAGCTGTGAGCCACACAACTGGATTGACGAAGGCCTTATCAGATGCACCTAATGAAAAACAAACAAACACAGAGCGGTCAAACCTGTTCACAGGAGTTATGACACATCATCAGATCAACAGAAAAAAAGAAAAAAAACCTGAAATAGCCATTAACATTGACATTTCGTCTTGCGTGTTTGGTTGTATGTTTTTGTCCACAGTGTTGATATTATTTGTCTCCATGTGAATCAATTCCAGCAGCTCCTGCCGTAATAGATGTTGAAATAGCCACAGCCAGGAGCAACATCACTCAATTGACAATGAGATGAGCAGAAGCGTACCGATAAAGACATAGTCGCCGGGCGATCTCTCAAACAGGCGGGTGTTGTGGGTGATCCTGGTAAGAATGAAGAAAATCACAAAAGAGACACACACGGCTGCTATATTGAACTTGGTCCAGTATTTGGTCACCAGCACAACCTGAAAGACAAACAGAAAGAATCACAAGAGATATGTACTTCTTGATATACAATAAAGTCGAGTACAAATGTATTTGTTTCACAAAATAAAATGAGATAGAATAATGACTTTTTATTTGTTTAATTGAGATTGGATCTTCTCCTTCATGCAAAATCAAGAAGACTGTGTCAGCACAACTCCGTATTAATGAATCTCTAAATAGGATTTCAACAATTAACTGTAAAATACAACTAACACAAGTGAATATTCCATTCAAACATTCCTGCACCAGATGAAAGAAAAGACAGTCGAATAGAACAAAATAGAATAGATGGGGGGAAAACTGGATAAAATATAACAGGACTGTATGGATCAGGACCACATAGAATTGCTCGGACCATGGCCATCATCAAACTGCTCATTTTGATCTCAACTGCTCACCTGCACAATTTTGTGACTGTGTCTTGCACAGTTGTGGTATTATTGTGCTGACAAAAATCTGTCCGCAGACACACAGAGAGACAGATATATAAACACCTGGCAAAATACTCAAAACTGCTTCTGTGATGGTTCCCCGCTACAAAATGTGTCTCCAGAACCACATTTTGCCATGATAACACTGGGTGGTCAAGACTTTATGAAAAAGCATAATACAACCCATGTAAAAAGACAATATTTTGACTTTTGACAGTGTAGTTATTTCAGAAGCTAAACCATGAAGATTTTGGAGAGCAGCTAGATTAGTTAGCATTACATATTATTGCAATGGGAGGTTTACTTTTTGGACAGAGAATGAGTAACAAATGTACCAATGTGTGACGTAACGTAAAAACATCACATTATGACATCAATAGTTAATTATCATTTCATAGAGGGTGGAATCCTTTTTGATAATCCAAAAATAATTGTTTCTATTTATATTCTTTTATCTCTTAAAGTTTCTGTACTTCACTTTTATCTATGAGGTGTGATCCTGACCTCGATGGTGGCAGTGAACGTGGCCGCCATGGCGACAGTGACTGCCATGGTCTGGTAGTCGAAGGCTGTGTTGTAATACACTCCAAACGGGATAAAGAAGAGAACAAGCGATGTGTAGACGGCATACAGGAGTGACAAGGCCAGCATGAGAGGACTGGAGAGCTCCTGTCTCTGTCCACACTTGTACAGCTCTGGCCACTTCAGGCTGCTTTCTGCACTCACGTCCTACAACACACAGAGGCAGGATGAATAATGACCCAATATATCTGAGTGCTGATGATCAAATATATATATATGACTATTGAGTTCATAGAAACATTGTCTCTAAAACTGTCTTACCTGTTCAAAGAAGGCCACAAGCATAATTGGGGTCGCTGTGTAGAAGACCGTGTAGAGAGCGATAAACCACGTCTCATACAGAGACTGCAAGACAGATACAGATGGTGGAATAAATGTTTTCTCCCTGATAAACGTCAGTTCATGAAGACTTTATTTCATTAAATTTCACCCATGTACATCTAACCTGAGCACTGAAGCCATTGAAGAAACCAAACCATATGTGCACGAGAGCAAAGCCGCAGGTCTTGAACAAGAAGTAGCGCAAGAAGAGGGAAATGCGCCTGTAGGACCAACGCCCGTGGACCAGCAGCAGCCTCTGCAGGAATCTGAACTGGGACAATGCGAAGTCTGCGTTCTGCACTGCCTGACCTCCCTCGACTCCTGCTATCCCCACACCAACATGAGCCGCTGGTGTCGGGGAAAGAAAAGACATAGATCGAAAAATTAGAAGGAAATGTGAAAACATGAGAACAGAAAGCAGAGTACATTGATTAGTAGGTTTTCTCTAGAATTTAGATCTATAAACACGTCTTTACATTTAACTTGACTCACTCTTGATCATGTTAACATCATTGGCACCGTCCCCGATGGACAAGGTGACTGAGCTGGTGTGCTTTCTGACCAGTGTGACGATGTCAGCCTTCTGTCCAGGTGTTACACGACAACATAGCACCGACTGACACTGTTCTGCCAGTCTCATGAACGATGCCCCCCATTCTGGTTTCTGGTCGAACTCTGCCTGGAGAACGACACCATCAAACAGCTCAGTTTAGGTTATATTTAAATAAAATGCATCTTCCTTTCATTGGAACTTTGCCTTTGCTTTCCATGTTTAGTTTCTCTGTTTACAGCTTTGTAATTTGACAGATCTTCTTTTAAGGCATTTTAGTTCTGCCAGTATCTTTTAAGTATCTTTGGAGTTACAAATACACAGACAATCGTCACCTGACTCTGCAGTTTCCTTCAGATCGAGTGTTTAACTCATTAATCTGTCGTTTCGTTCAATCTCACTGCTCTCATCAGCAGTGTTTTCAGATGCAGCAGCTCTTCAAGCTCTATAAACACACCAGACACTATTTGCTCAGCTGCAACAACAGACAGACACAGCTAGCGACTTGCTGATGAACACAAGGAGAGCATTTAGCAGCTAAAAAGCCTGACATTTTCTCTCAGGAGTTGGTGGAGACCAAAAACAGAACTACTATGTGAATATTAGACTTACAATTATCTGTAGGCACAAACATGACTCCAAATGAATACTAACATGGCCCCTCATCCACTAGATGTATAAATGTGCATCTGCATTTCCAAGTGCTATTATTGTTGGTGCTGCTGTCACAAAGACATCTAGGTCACTTTTTGTTTTCCTCGCAGTAGTGGTTACCATAAAAACAGGACAAAATGTTTATGAGTTTATTCAGTCATTTAGTCTAATGGAGATGTTAAAGCAGACAGAAATAGCACCAGTTAGCCTTCCTGTGAGATTTCGTGCCCGGTGGCAGACAAAAACAGCATAGTGAAAGAAAGAAAGTATCATAATGAGTCATGTGCAAACTGTATGACAGCAGATATTTGACCCATTAAAAACTACAAAGGTAAACTATTTCCTGTATATCTGGTGTTTACCAGCTCAGGTCCAGTGAGGACCACAGCAGTCTTTGCTCCAGCCCTCTCCTTGTCTACAACCCACAGGTCCGTCTGTCTGGCCTTGGAGAAACTGACCCCCGGGTCTGGGGATTGGAGTATCTGCCTGCAGGAGCAAACACACAAAGATCAATGAGATGGCATGAGTGTGTGTGTGTGTGTCTTTGAGTATTTTTATCATTGCTAACCTCAGCTCCTGCCATTCCAGTAATCTGGTATCAGGATCCAGTAGTTTGCAAGAGTATCCAATATTCACTGCAGTCTCTACAAGGAGGAAGAGCAAAGGAGCAGGAAAGAGAGGAGGGAAAAAGACAGAGACCACAGTGAGACTGTGTTTACTGTCAAAATGGTGCCATTCCCACCTCCTGGTACAGTATGTAACAATACCTTTTTTGTCCCCTGTCAGTACCCATACTTTAATCCCAGCCTGTTGAAGGAGAGCAATAGTCTCAGGAACGCCCTCCTGAAGCCGGTCCTCTATCGCTGTCACTCCCAGGAGCTACAAAACATGAATGTTAACCTTTGTTTGAAGCATTTCTATAAAATACTGGATTTATAAGATAGTAGCAGGACTGTGACAAAGAGACAAAGAGATGATATGAGCGACGTTCAACGTAATTACATACAAAAATGTATTTAATTTGTCAAAGAGTAAAGGGCAGAAATCATTAAACACAGGCTTCATTATCTGTGTTGGTCATCCTGTGTCATTTATCAGCTATACCATTTTAAAAAGATAACCTACGACACACATGTAAAAATTACATTGAGGAAGAGCCCACCTGCAGCTCTCTTTCCATCTGATCATATAGCTTTTCCAGCACTGCTTCACGGTCACAGGTCGCCATGGCAGCAGACTGGGCCAGAGTTTTACTCCACTGCTCCCACGATGCCTCAGGAACCGATCGAACCGCAACACACAGAGTCCTCAGACAGGCCTGGGCAAACAACTGACGGAAGAGAAGTTCACACGTTATTTGATAGGCTGCACATTATTTACTGAGTGATTGTTCAGGCGGAAGTGAAGAACTGACAAAGAAAACATGATTTAAACCCTCATGGCATGCCTCAACTATCTCAGCAGGAGATCGGTGGGTCTGATCCTTTCTTGAAAACTCTATTGATGAGGCAATTGATTATAAAAATGGAAGATATACAGAGGTGATCGTAACAATGGTGATGTCATTCATAATAAAAAAAATATTATATTAGCCTTACAAACTGATGGTGGGGATGTTGTGGGCCAGAAGCTCATTAAAAGTGCTCGCGAGAAATTTATGTGACACAAGAGATAAACATCGGCTGCTGCAATTAGTGAATGTCATCTTATTTGCTGACAGGCCGATAGTAGTCAACAAGGCAGCTGATACCAATGTTCGTCTGATATATCGCTGTATCCCTCAAAATCACCAAGACTTCAGTTACACATTTTCACATAAGTGTGAATACAAACTGCTTCATTAAGAGATAGAAACTAACTAACAGAGTTTCATATAAATAGTAGACTCAATAACAGCAGACATTAATTGTTCAGCAGAAACTCCAGTTCACCTCCAGGGCTTTTTCAGTCCTTTCCTGATATGGACAGTCCTTCTGCAGCCTCTCCAGGATTACTATGTCGGCCCCTTTACAGTACAGCTTTAACCCACCCTCTGGCTCCCGCACTGAAAGAAAAAACAAAACAAGTTTATCTGGAAAAGAAGTTGACATGAGAGAACTTAACATAAGTGCAGAAAAGGGAGGTGAGTGCAAAAGACTGCAAGAGATGGTAAGATCGAAATCATGTTGTTGGTGTGTATTTAGAGGGCTAGTCTCACCCAGTACAGACATGCGTCGTCTCTGGCTGGTGAAGTCCAACAGGGCCAGCAGCTGATATTGGCGGGTGACACCCAACTCAGAGACAACGATAAAATCTCTTGTCCTGGAAAGAAAGACCCAGCCCAGCTCCCTGGCTGCACCAACAAGGGCTTCCTCATCTGGGGACGCAGCCTGGTAAACTGGAGCCTCTGGAGGAATGCGGTCAACATGCAAAGTGGAGGTAAACATGTCGTCCTCTGGGAGCAGTTCATTATGTCATTCAGTAACTTTTTATATTGTGATATCAGATTCAGACCAGTGATTTCCAGGGATGGAAAACAACTAATAAAAATGTAGTTTCAAGTTTTGGCAACATTAGACAAAAAAGTGTATGAAATGAAAAAATACAGGTTATATAACCTTTAATTGCCAATCGATCAGACAAAAAACACAGTGGAAACATGGACTACATAGTGAGATTTCATCAAAAACAAACCAGGGTTCTCTGAAGTATAACCTGAGGACTAACAGTTTTATCAGATGGAGGATAAGAATCTAACTACTTTGATCTGAATACCACAAACACAACACAAAGACACAACCTTCCTTCCACTCTGCCATGACAGTGTGACATAAAGACAGCGCTGAGAGGAACTGTCTGCTGAGCGGACACATCTGTCCTCTGAGCTTCTCCATCAGGCGGGGAGCCGACATGAACAGTCCACCGCGCGAGAAAGGATTCCAGCTTGAGTCCATGGGCTGCAGACGCAGAGGGAAAAAGATGGTACACCAAATGTTACTGTGCTGTGAAATTATACTGTGTCGCAACTATGGCTAATAGAGTCGAATTCTGATGGCAGCAGAAATTAGGACATTAAATCAGGCACATGGACAAGAAAAGATGCACCCTGAAGGGAGATTAGAGAATATCTTTGAATTAGGTTGGAAATATAGAGGGAGGAGGTGAAGACAGAAGGAAATACAGTTCAAAGATGCCAATTTGAGAGTAATGATACAGTACCTTTACATCCTCTGCCCTGACAGATGCATCCCCTGTGAAAGTAGGGAAATGACTATATTTAGTGACTTTTAAAAGTATGTGAAATAGAGGAGAAATATGTGCCAGTGAAAGACATGCAGAAATGCAGAAAGAAAGAAAGAAAGAAAGAAAGAAAGAAAGAAAGAAAGAAAGAAAGAAAGAAAGAAAGAAAGAAAGAAAGAAAGACAACCAGGAAGTGGCTCAGACGTACGACATATGGTTGCTGTGATTCAGACAAGGTTTCAGTTACAGTTGTCTTCAGTGGGCAGAGCTGTGTTAAATATTTAGATGGACTGGTGGCTGTTGGATATGAGCATGTTAAGTGTCTCCTGCTGCCTCACCCAGCGTTTATGTGAGGTTGCCTCCCCAGAGGGATCATTGTTCCACTTTAATCCAGCGGGGAAACTTTGCTCTCTGGTAATTATCAAACCCTGTTACATAAATCAAATTAATGCGTTGACTCAACAGAATACAGTCTTGGAACTTCACGCATTCTTGGATACAGACTGAGAGCCAAACAAGCACTCTTGAATAAACACAGATATGATAATTGACAGAGTGCCATCACTACTTTTCTATGTTGCAATCTTATATATTTTGTTTATATTTATAAACATTTCTTTCTACTGAATTGTGTCAGGTCATCTGATTAATAATGGCCTGTTACAGTACAGTTTACCTACTGACATGCCGACATAGGGGACAGTTAAAGCTGCCAAAAGTCCTGTAAAGATGCATCTTGAGAGCATTTTGCATTCATAATTTTATGTACATCCTGTTGAAAAGGGACAGGAATTGATAAGATTTTATTGATAACAATGCCCTTTATAGATTCTACTTATCAGTCAGTTAATTTATCAATTCCCTCTTGATTTCTGATCAAAAAGCGCAACTGTTTTATTATGCCAGGTCTCAATAATCATCCATACTGCTGAAAGCGAATGCTGAGGTAATTTTGATTTTATTTGTTGGCCTTGGCAGGGGCTGAGGTTGTTAAAAAGTCTTTGAGTGGTTGGAATGTTAATTTCCAGCTACCAGCGCAAACTGAGGTCAGATACTTTGTTTTTTGATAACTAGAAGTGCTGTCATTGGATTGCTTTCTTCTAAAAATGACAAATTAAAATACCACAGAAATGTAACTTTTTGATATTAAAGATTAGTTCACTTGATTAGATTAGAATAGATTAGATTAGATTAGAATAGATTAGATTAGATTAGAGATGGTTTACCATAGATCTCTCCAGCTATGCAGCATTGTCTGAAGAGCAGACGGTTCTGGGTTAGTGTCCCAGTTTTGTCACTCAGCAGGTATCCCACTTGGCCGAGCTCCTCGCTCAGTGAAGTATTCCTGGCCTGGGCCGGTTTGTCTGCCTGCTGCCAATACATCTCCAGATCCCAGCCAATAAACTTGCTGTGGACCGTGTGGATCAGCTCGAACCTGTGGATGCACACACACACAGTATGACAGCATGTGCAAAAACACAGGTGTATTCCTACCTTCTGGCTTTTGCTCAGATAAGTGCAGTGTTGTTGATTGAACTGACGTGATGTAGAGAGCTATGGGCATGGCCGGGCTCAGCAGGATGATGTAGCTCCAGAAGATGAGGAACCCTGTGTAGATGGGGTTGCCATCAACCACCAGAGGAGTCAGAACCCCTGTGTTGCTCATGACCCAACTGGAAAACACGCCACTGCCGATGGCGAGGAGCAGAGCTGCCAGCAGCACGGACAGGATGATCTACAGATCCAGAACATACACACACACAGTTTATAATAACTCCACAGGATGCGTCACGCTTGTCATCCCCCTGCCCTTCACCCACTCACCCCCATCACCACTTTGTTGAAAACTTTTTCTGTCCGAGTCGTCTTCACTCTTAGCTTCCCGCAGTTCCTCAGGATCTTAGTGTCCGTGCCTGGTGCAGAACAGACAACTATTAAACGCTGTAGCTGCGGCGGCCTGGCCGAGCGAAGTTGGGAGTCCATTCTGCAGCCAGAGGGCGAAAGTTCAAGCCCTCGTGTCAGTGAGTATCTGCTGATGTGCCCTTGAGCAAGATGCTGAATCCCTACCAGTTCCGGGGGTGTCTGACCTCGCTGTCAAGAGGTCAGTGGGAAGAGAGAATTTCCCTTGCAGGGATCAATAAAGTATCACATTATGTTTTCCAGTGATGTTTTCTTATTCTTACATAGACTGCTGAAGGACGTTAAGCTGCATGTGTAAGAAAACATGAAAAAAAAAACTGAGAGCGTGTTCAAGGACAGAAACTGATTCCAACTAAGTCTGACTACAACAACAATATGTCAACCTTGATAATTCACAGTGGACCATGTCAAGTGTGTGTCAGGAGGGTTGGAGTTATAATCAGGCTGAACTGGGGGTCACTCCAATAGACAGTCTCTGATGAACAGCATAAAACCCCTCTCTGGAAGAATTTGATCTATTGATCTGCTTTACCAGAACTGAAAGGGTCATAGCAGCGAGATCCATGACACCTCTGCCTGGTCCAGTAATATCCGATCAATGATCACTTAGAAGACAGGAGGAGCCTGTAATCTGCCAGACGTTAACAGACCCACATTTAAGACACAGCTGCAAGAGTTAAGTACTGTCCATAATTAGCAGTATAATGTATTCCACATAATAAAATTTGTCATTGAAACATGTGGAGGCCACAGTCGAAGGTTAAATAAGGATAGGTAGACAAAACATTTTTGCAATAGTTTTGTATGCAAAATTGAGTCAACTAATCGAGTAGTTGATTGGAAGAAAAATATTGTCAACTTTTTGATAATTGATTATTTGTTTCAGTCAAAATGTCAAACATTCGCTGGTTTCAGCTTCCAAAATTGAATGATTTTCCTGCTTTTCATTGTCATTTATGACAGTAAATTAAGAGTTTTTTGGGGTTTTGAACTGTTTGATGACATCACTTTGGGATCTGGGAAATTTCAATTTTCAATTGCACAATTAATCAAAATATAAATGAAACTGCATTATGACTAAGTGAAATATCCAAATCGCAAGAAGTAGCTATTTCTTTTGATAAAGCGAAAATATGTGACAAAACAGCATTATAATGAAGTACTGCAGTGCTGCAGAGATGTCCTGGCCTACAAAGTTTGTTCTCCAGATGTACGAAAACATGTTTGGTGCAGATCCCAACAAATGTCACATCATGATAATGCTTTTGATAGTTTTTTCAGTGAAAATGAAAATTGGGATTAAAAAAAAAGATCATTCCCACTAATTGTGAATCATATTGCAACTGTGATATTTATCAAAAGAATCACAATATGATTTTTCAACTGTATCGTGCAGCCCTTATCGAGAAATCAGTGGCCAAATTACACAATAATGAAAATAATCATTAGTCGCAGCCTCTGTTATCGTCCACCTTTTGGGACATTGAGCCATATATGAGGGATTCTCTTCATCCGGTTGCCTCAGTGTCATTTATAGACTCAACAGACTAGTTTGACTGTGGCAAGCATCCATTTTATTAAAAAAAACCTGTATCATCCTAGCCCTCGCTAACATCTCCCAGGCATAGCCATTCCACAGAAATCAATGTTGATATCCCCATGTCTAAACTGAATAAATTCTTCTACATGTACCAGTGTATATGGCCAAGCCGTAGGCAAACTGTGTGTTGCGTAGGACTGTTCCCCTCAGGAGGATGTGCTGGTTGTCCAGCAGGAGACACTCTCCTCTCCAGTGCAGCTGGCCTCTGAAGGTGTACAAGCGTTTGTTGGGCTCCTCACAGAGGACCACGCCTGTAAAATGTAAGGTTACATTTTCTCATATGTTTGACAAGCATTCATTTCTGTTAAAAGTTTACTCTACTTTTAAATAAAAATGAGCATGTCTGAATTTGCACTTCAAAAACATTTATTCACCATCAAAGGCAGCAAGCGCTTCCTCTGAGGGGTGAGAGGTCAGCTCGTTGTGAGTAGCACTGAGCGCCTGGCGGTACTTGAGGTTAGTCTCTCTGTGCAAAGACGAGAACACACTTACACATTAAATCAACATTAAAACAGTTGATCCATTCATCAGACATAATTAGAAGTCAAGGCAGTGTGCAGCTGGTTATGCAATATTAATTTTTTTGGTTCAGAATCAGAGTGGGATTTCCATATTTTTAGCATTCTGGAGAAATAAATTTAAGCCTTTTGTCTCTCAAATAACTTCATTAAAAGGTCTTCACTCTGTAATAAACCACAAGGTGCTGTTAGCCCTATAATTTGTTTTATCTGGTAACAAAAAGACAAAACCACATTAAACAAACTGATACTGTTCTTTCTCTGATCCCAACAATATAACGTCTGCACCCAATGGTTTAGTACACCTTTTACCCTTTGATGAGCCACTACTAAACCTCAGATGTGCAGGACGGGACCCTCTGGCTGTTGTAGATCGTATAAATGTTTTAAGACCTTTAAAGTTGACCACATTTTTTGCCATCAAGGCTACAGAACAACGTGCAAAACTTGGGCCTCAAATCAATTTTACATTTAAATTCACATCCTAAAACTTCTTCTTAACTTCCTATTCCTGCAGTTGTTTTTAATATTATATATCTTACACTTTCCTAATTTAATATAATGCTTAAATGATGCCCCACTACTACTACCATGACTAGTATAATCATCAAGTAAATACAAAACAAACATGTATACGAGTTATCAACAGAATGAGACTGACTGCTTTTCTTACCCATCGATATCTGCTGTCTCGACATAACACAGACTGTAAGGCTCTGAACTGCACAGGAGGAGAAGGTCAGCCTGAGAAGAAAGAGACAGAAAGTAGAAAAATAAAAGAGAGACGTCTCAGTGGAAAGTTCCCTGAAATACAAATAGAGCTTTGGAGCATTTATTCAAATATCTCAGGCTGCTGCTGCGTGCTGCTATGCTGAAATGTTTCACTTTATGAAAGTACTTATCTATAGAAAAGGTCAACAAAAATTAATTAATGCAATGTTATTCTACATGCAGGACATGATTAATCAGACACGTCTTCACAAAATCTATATTGCTGTTAATTTCAGTATTTGTATAAATTTAAAGTCTCACAGGGATGACTTGGTCTTTGTGGATTCGCAGTACATCTCCCACAAACAGATCCTTCCACTGAGCTGTACTGAAACTGAGACAGAACAGACAGAGTGATCACATGGACAGAAATAATCCACAGCTTTCATATGCTGAAATTTCACATGATTTGGTGGTCACAAATCTCCTAAATATGCAGAGCTACCATGCATACAAACACAATGACTTTGTTCTTTGTTTTTTTATGTAGTAATGTTTTACTAGACTTCATATTGAAGACGCAGAGATCAGTTATCCTATACTTAAATGTAAGTAAAATATACAATCAGATTGAAAATATAGGACTGGAACACAAACCATCACTGCACAACAACTATATTTAAGTAATCACTGTTTTCAGATGCTGTGAAGTAGGGATATTAAGCATCCCTACTTCACAGCATCTGAAAACAGTGATTACTGTCGATAACCGATATGCAGGTAAATATTTTGGCCAATTACTGATAGCAAATGTACATACTTTGTCCACTTAATTAGAGAGAACATCAAACCTCTCCTTTAAAAGAATATACATTTTACTATGCTCACTCTTAAAGTGATGGTCCACTGCCAGATGCAGACATGATACATTCTAAAAAATGTACTTTGAAATACGTACTTTTTATCACTAAGTAAACTTTCAAATGAATCGTCATATATGCGACAATACGAGCAGTCCACGGTATAGCAAAACATTTCTGGGTGGGTCTTAAATGTTAATGATATGCAGATTTCATTATTCTTCATTGCATTTTTGAGACAGTGACCTCCTCTCTGGAGGATACTGTACAAATGATAATGAACCTGGAATGATAAGTTAGTCCGCAGGGGATAACAGTCTCAGAAACAGACTGAACCCAAGGTATCTCTGAAGACGAGAGAAGATGAGCTTGGTCATACTTCTTGTCCTCTGACACGTGTGGAAAATGCTCTGTGTTTTCGCCCTGCACTAATGCACAAAAGGGACCATCAAGTGATTCACTCATTCGCACTTCATTAGAGCTTCATTAGAGGGCTGTTTCAAACTGGAACTGGAGCTGTGTCCTGAGAGAATAACCCACTCTCTTTGTCCTCACCTCTGGGATGTGAGCACGTCACAGGGTCGGGAGTTAATCTGAGCGTCACTGCGTCTCCGTGCCTGGACCAGAGATGGAGAGAGAGAGAGGCCGGAAAGAGAGAACGAGGGAGGGGAAGAGATAGATTTGAGAAGCGTGACAAGGATGGAGAGAAAGAGTGATGGACGGGGAGCATGTGAGAGGGAGTGCGGGTGGCCGTGAAAGGTTGAACAGGAGAAAGGAGAAAGGATAAACGCCATTACGGGGCTCGACAGTGACACCAGCTGGGAGATTTACACCCTCCACTAAATGATTAGTCAATATAGAGGGGTCAAGCAAGCGTTTCACCCAGAGCTGTTAACGACCGTAACTCAGTGATGCACTTAACCAGAGAGTTCTCCATGCAAAACATCACGCTTGCATTTAAAAGGAAAAGCTTTAATGATGGGAGAGAAAATTAATGCTACTGGGTTGACTGGTATTGTCAGTGAGGAGAGGACAAGGAGTCAATGAGGACAATGAAGGAGAGAAAAGAGCGTGTACATGCTTAAGTGTCAGGTGCATAAATGCATGCGTGAGACGGGTCGTATATTTGTGATGAAGCTCATGCGTTTGTGTGTAAGCGGAAGTATATCCGGAGGAGGGGGGGGTGGGGTCTACGGAGTGACTGGTGGTCTCACCATGTCGTTGGCAAGGTCTTTTAGCCCTCGCACCGTTAGGACGGTGATTAGTGGGATGATGGTGATGTACCAGGGTATGGATGAGATGGCAGGGACACACTGAAAACCATGGATACACAGGAAAACCATGGATACACAGGAACATGATATTTAAAGCATATACATGCATACACAAAGTGCTTCAACAAGTCATAATAGTAAAAAGCTCCCGAGGAAGGTTGTAAGTGGAAGATAAATTCATGATGTTGAGGTTAAATGACTGTAGGCAAGGCCATTTTAATTATTTTCACCTCCGCCAAGGACATTATGTTTTCACCCGTGTCTGTTTGTTGATTGGTTTGTCAACAAGATTACAACATCCATGCATTACGGAATAATGCATGAATGTCCTCACCTCTATATAAGAAAAGTAGTTAAAATCAATGTAAACATGTTGGTCTTTAGCTTGGATATGAAAGTAGTCAGCATCGTCTTAGCTCTTTTGGCCAAGTTCCAAAATTTGAGCAGCATAGAGGGTAAAGGCAGCTTTACCATGATTAGTTTTGACACTGGGAACATCCAGTAATTCTGAACCAGGCGACCTGTGAAGTCTGTGGTGGACCAGCAATAGCATTTTGAAGTTTAAACTGTGAGACTGGAGTTATGTGCTCAGCTTTTTTGGTCCTTGTTACAACCCTGCCAGCAGCATTCTGGATCATCTAAGTGCTGTCTTAAAGATTGCAGTGTGGCCAGTATAGCCACTTTAGACATTCCTGAATGAAGTGAAGGATGGAAAAATACTTATAGTACATATCACTTGTTCATTCAGCTCATATCTATTTATAAAATGTTATGTAAAAAGATGTCACCGATTAGGCAACTTGGACTCATTAAAGATGATTTATAGCTGTGTCTTAACAGACTACATGTCACCGATCACAACACACTAATCTGTCAGGTACATTTAATCTAGAAGAAACTGGATATGTAGATCACAGTATAAGGAACATATCAGCATCATTCCCATGACTTCAGACTGTCAGCACATTACAAAAATTTTTTTTAAATGTTGTCCCAAAATCCAGACAGTTACGCCTCTTTGGATATTGTAAACATGATACAGTAAAGACTACTCGTGAGCCTGTAAAAGAAATCAAAACCAAAAAAATAATTTTCTCGAGTCAGAGCGTGATAAGACAGAGTAAGAGAGAACGGCAGAGCCTTCATCTGACCTGCATCACCATCATGAGGAGGAAGTAGAGATTGGCCACACGCTGGAACTGCTCAAACAGCGTCAGAGGCAGGAAGGTCAGGGGGGAGTATTTGTAGCTGCGCAACAAATTGTCCTGGCGACCGACAAGAAGAGCAACAGGGGGAGAGAGAGGGACAAGAGAGACATAGATACTGTATACGTTGTTGGGTTTGGTGTGAAGGGAAGGAAGTACATGCATGGCTGACTCACTGCGTATCTCCCCCAGCGGAAGCACAGAAAGGATTTCTTCTGTTTGGGTTTGTGGTAGTGGCGGCTGTTCGCTCTAACCTCCCATGTGAGGCCTGTCAGACACATGTAAGGCAGAGTCTTAGCTCTCAGAGACCATTTACACACAATGATTTAATGTATCGTTTACATTAGCAGGCAACAGATGGATGTGTGTGCGTGTGTGCTGCTGTGAATGTGTATTAATGTGCCAGCGTATGGATGGGACTGCTGTTAACCGTATCTCAAAGGGATTCTTGCATCAGCCATACACAGCCTGAGGAAGGCAAAACTGACTCTCATAACATCTGTTAAAGAAACATGATCAACTAAAGGAGAACATTTCTATCTAGATAAAAGATCACATGCAGGCTGCTACACAAATATGACACTAATAGTTCATGTCATATGAATGTTATAGTATATTTCATTTCATTTCAAGCGTTGGACCAACAGCAAAATTCTGGGTTGATACCGATGTTTAAAATTGCACGATATATATTGGGAAATGTATCATATTGGTTATCGGCCGATAATGAAATCAAATAGAGCCGATAATATTAAGGCAAATTGCTTTCATTGACAAAAGCAACATTTGAGCACCCTGATACAGTAGGTGTTGGTATGCACCTTTAAAGTTGGTTTGCGATCCGCCAAAAAACACAAAGAAGAAGACTACAAGAAAGAGAAGAAGAAGCAGCAGAAGAAGAAGAGGATCACAACGCAATTGCAATTTGACATACATGTTTCACAGGGGTTTAGAGAGAAGGGAAAAAGTCTTAACAAAAAAAGGCTCATTAGGAGCTGTGGAATAGCTTCAGGTTTGCGTAAGGAAAATAAACTTCTTTTCATATTGTATTGGCTGTGAGAAGCAGGTAAATACTGGTTATCAGTATCGGCTGAAAAAAATTCATATCATGTATCCCTATATAAAATAATAATTGTTCCAATAGCCAATGCCAGTACCAATGTTTTACTTTTGTTTATTTTGATTTTGTTATTATTTATTATAAATCTTTATAAATCTGTATAAAATGTAACTGTTTTAAAGTCAATCAGCACTTCATTACACTACTTTTAAACAATCTTTAATATGACCTTCTTTCAAATGAAAAAAGATTATTTTCTTCTTTTTTTTAAGTATTTGCTTCAAAAGCCTTTTTAGCTTGCTATACATCTACCTACGTGATCATTAGAATTTTTCAGTACTCATATAACCTCGCAAAGTGATGTCACAAGCAAGTAGCTCATGAATGTGCAGGCACAAAATTAATGTGACACAATAGATAAACATCAGCCGCTGATATCTGTGAATCTCATCTTATTTGCAGACAGGCTGATAGCAGGCGAATATCGGCCGATAAGTCGGTTCATCCCAAGTCGGCTCCGAAAACATCTCAGTAAACACAGTGAGATAAAGAGACAACGAGCAGCAGTTGAAGGAATTACAGGATGGAGACAGAAAGAGACGTACCAGATTCAACACTCTCCTTGGCCATGATGCTGCCGAGACTCAAACGTTTGTAGACTGCAGTTGCGCTACACAAAGGACACAACAGAGTGAAATAGCTGCAAATGTCCCTCTATGATTCATTTATCAGTCTAGTTACTCATCACACTGCATTGCCATGCACACCGACAACAGACCAAAACAGACACAAATATTCACCGCTGTTGATCCACACAGGCTCATTACATAAACCTTACATATGCACCTTACATATGCAAACCTTTACCACTTGCTTATATAAATAAAATGTTACTAATGTAAATTTTAGGCAAATCCATTTTCCATGTGATGAAATTCTGAAAAATGTACCAACTCTTCTGGTTGCATGAGCAATCCTGGTGAGAGAGGACCAAGGCTTCTTAGATCTAACAATCGGCATCAAACCTGCGAGGATTAATAAGCACAAGAGCTGTAATTAATGACTGTCACAATATATTTTACTCGTTGCCAAGTAATTAGCACGTATACCACATTTGTCAACAAACACAGAGCAATGCCGTGAGGGCATTCTGATTTCACTATTAATGAATCCTGTTTGTAGAGCTGTTAATAGTCACTTTTTTTTTAGATAAATCATGAACAGAAGCACATAAACAACCCACGCAACAACAATGACTCATGCATTTACCTTCATTGTTCGCCAGCACTGTCTCGAGCACTATACAGCACTTGCAGCCAGGTGACATAGCTGAGCCATCAATCATGAAGTCCTACCACCCGCAGCTAGAGATTAACTTGGTCGTTTTCATAACCATTCTTCAGCTGCTTTTCCTAACACTAACCTGTTTCACCCATCCATGCCCCTCCTCCCCTTCTCTTTCTGCTAATCCCTGTGCAACATGTTTCCCAGACACGCCCTTCTCTCGCTCCCAGGTGAAGGCTCGGGTATCAGAATGTATTCCCAGTGCAGCTCACCTGAGGAGAGAAAGAAGGAATGGAGGAGGGGCGCTAAGGCCACTGTTTAAATCAAATCATTGGTCTGTTTATCTTATTTTCTGCAGCTAATTAACTGTACAAACAGACATTTTTAGTTGACGGAAGTAACCTACAACAAATTATGATTCCAGGCATACTTACTGGGTGAACTTTATTTTTTAACAGTACGATAAGGTAGCTTTTCACCATGCAACAGTGGGAGTATTGGTTTACAGCAAAGTGAAAGCAGTAGCATTTAGGCCAGCACCAAACTCCAGGTCACATTTAGTGACTCTTTTTCTTTCTCAAACAATATCCCTCTATATATATACATAATAATTATGATTATAATTTATATAGAAATCAAATCTGACTAAAGTCAGTCTTGCCTACAATCTAGTTCATACTGAGTTGCTAGAGTGGCTGAATGGTGGTCATTTGAATAAGCAAATGCCACTGAGCTATTTAACACTGTGCTTCAAAAACATGCAAATTAAACTATGTATGATTAGATTAGGTCATATTCAAAGTTTTGTTTGTACTGTATGTGAAATAAGCCTCTTAGCCTCTAGTGTTAAATGGATCAGATGTGTACTTTCACACTAAAATAAAATATTGAACCAAAAGTTTCATTCATATGTTCTGAAAAAGATCAGGTATACATTTTTAAAGTACTTGTATTCAGTTCAAAATTGCTTAAAATATACACTGTCAATGTATAAAAAAATACTAACATATTTTTCACATTTTCAATCTTAATATTCATCTTTAGACTAAAGTCAAGCCACACATTATTTATTTGAGAGCTTCAGTTAACCATTCTGCCGTCTTCATGAATCTAATGCCACCTGGTGGAAGTCAGCACCCACTGCAGTTTAACCATCACATGAAGGTCAAAAGTTGACAGCAATGGCACGTCTTGACAAAAGGCAGCTCGCTGAATTCCACTCATTGTCAGTTAAATGTACTTTTTGTGGTCTCATATCTGTATGTCTCATTTCTCTTCCATATGAAAGTGAGGTCGTCCCCACAAATGCCACATATCAGCACCTGAAGGTGTCTGTATCTTACGTCTTACATGTGTGTGTATGTGAGTGGTTGTGCATATCTAGGGCGATCTTTCCTATCTGTATTTACAGCTGGGCTGCACAGCAGAGTGGTTAAGATGATGTGCCGGTGGCGTGGCATACGTGCTCTCAGGCCTCCGTGAACAATGACAGACAACAGGCCAGGCTTTTCCACCACAGTTTAACCGTTGCCCATCATGGCTGCCAAACCTCACAACCATGAACACACAGGAGAACAGTCCCTTTGTGCCTGTGGGTTCTTGTCGAATGCAAATTCGAACAAAGAGAGGATCAAGCTTCCCCTAGCATTTATATAAATGTATTACAATCTATAGCCCGTATTTTAAGTTAAAAACAAAAATAGAATTCAAGTTATAATAAATCAAAGCCAAATATTGAATTCTTTCATCAAAATAGAGAAATGTTCAATTACATAAGACTGGTGAAAGCAGAAACGAGCAGCATGAGAACTTAAAAATTGACATCTTAAAGCAAAAGGCTGGAAAATAAATACAACACTTAAAAACCTTTTTTTCTTACAACAATTATCACATATGTGCATGTGTACATTAAAAGAGTTGTTGCTCTTATTGCTGCTTCCGTCCATACTGGCTGTAAACCCTCGTAACACTATTCAAAAGTAAGAGATGGGGAACAAACCCACAGTCCTCATGTGCAAGAAGACATTTTAGCCAATGGTAAGCTAATGCTAACAGGAGGCCTCAGCAGTCTGAGTCAGTCAAGTGGGTATTTTCCCAAGTCATGGTCTCTCATGTGAAAAATTCCTTCTTTGGTTTATTGTTCCTCTGCCACTCTGCAAGGAAACACCGGTCAGGGACACAAAAATGTTTCTTTCTACTAAAACGATAGTAATCTTGGAAAATACTTACTTCATTTGACTAACTCAGACTGCTGAGGCCTTATATTAGCTTATCTTATTATTGGAGTGCATAGTAGGGTTTTTGATGTTTAATATTCATGTATTATCAATATGTGAATTATATTTTGTGAAAGACTTAAAAAAAGCGAATATATCCTTTAAATGAATACATTTATGTTATATCTGAGACCCTTACAGCTAAAAATAATATACACATATAAGATATATCTTATGAGTGGAAGCACTATGTCCCTGCTAGAGGCAGTAAAAGAAGAAAAGTCAAAACCAGTGAGAAGTTTAAGATGATCTCACATTACTCATGCCAGTTTCTTATGGGCCAGCTGCCAACAGGAACCAAGTGCTGCAAACATTGATAACACTTCTTATTTATTTTTACACCTTTTAACTTCTTAGAACTTGCCTATTGACAAACGCGTCATTTGTTATATTTATATGAGAAACATTTCCACGTCACATCTAGCTAAGATTCACATTCTTACCGCAGCATCAACAGTGAGAAAATCACAAGAGGAGGAGATGACAAGTTTTAACTTCCTCATGTTTTGTTCATTGCAAAATGGAAATATGAACAAACTACTAAACCATAAATGGTTTGAAATCCACTCAACCCTCTGCAGTAACCATAAAACTCCACATCAGTGTCATCAATGTATAATAACGCACTTCTCTTGAAATTCAATTTAGCTTTTTTCTCTCCCTTAAATGATTGTTAACTGACACAACGACGAAACATTCATGAGCACAGCAAGATGTCAGTAGGAAACGTTTATTTTAACTGTATCATAATTATCACTTGAACCAAACCTCACACTCGACAATGAAAACCACAATTAGCAAGATCCACCCAAAAGCAAACACATTCATTATCTATCTGCAATTTGTCACACTATCAAAAATACAGGCCAAGTTTCCACTACGTGTTTAATGTGAGCATGTTTGTTCTCATCTTGCTCTGTATCTCACAGGATCTCAGCAGGACACGACCTTCAGACCACCCCTCACAGTGAGTGTGAGAAAGCCCTCTGCTGTGGTAAGCTTCTCACTGTTTGGCCTACATTGCCATGTAAGGTTTTCGTGTAGCTGAAGAAAAGAAAAGTCGCACTACAGCTGACAATGAAGAGGCGATACCCTCCGTGCTTGCTGAGGCTCAACTTCCTGTACAACGTGCTTGACAGCTCAGCCGTGAGTTAAGGAGCAGGAGTCAGGCCAGCAGACAAGAATCACCCCAAGTATCACACAGCTCTCCTGGAGAGGGTTGTAAAATAAATTGGGTTCAACGTGGCATACAAACATGTGTTAAATAGGTTCAGATGAAACCAAAAGCAAAGTATTTCCATTGAAGTGGACTTAATGTACAGAATCTAAGTGAAAGTAGAACATGGTCGGGGTTTAGGTGGGAGTGTGTTTTTGTGTGTGAGGAGTGGGGGGTTGATGGTTTATGACAACAACATCAAAGCTTATGGGAACCAACTAATACGACGAACCCCCACTGATGAGTCACTCCATCACTTTCGCCTGAAAAACGAGGCATCACTGTGTTCAGTGAAATCTGTGGGCGCGCTGAAACACAGGACTGGTGACAAAGTAAAGGGACAGCCCGAAGAAATTACTGAAGAAATATAACAACACACAGCTGCAGTGCATGGTGCAATTAAGCAAATAACATCCAGCTGTGCTTTGTGACATTCAATAAGCTGAGCAGGCCCAGACGGCAAGAGGGCAAGATCCTGTTGACTTTGAGCTTCAGTCACAACTGACTGGCTAGTGTTAATAGGAACAGTGACTAAAGTGACATCTGCGTTTTTCGTCAATTGGAATGACACCCGTAAATAGGGTCAGAAATTGAGGTCGACAGCGCAAAATTGATTACCAAGATGCTCCTGCATTAGTGCGATATTTAGGGAAAACAGAAGAGCAACTCTTCCTCTGGTGAATGAAAATATCAATGCAGAAAGTGACTACTGTAACTTACAGTAGGGTTGTAGTATAATACTATCGTTACAAAGATGAATGCACGTTTGAGAGTTCAGTGGTGTTAAAAACCTCAGGCGCTGGTCGACAGGTGTAAAAATGTGATATGATCAGATGAGTCATCCTTCACATTATTCTCAACAAGTGGGCGAAAGCATGTGTGGCATACAAAAAATGCTCGATTCCTACAGTGAGATCATCACTGCAAGTCATTCTTGGAACCTGTCAGCTATTGTCTGATGCTCTCTGGTGACAAAGGTCAATGTTTTGGGGCTTCGAGCATAGCTAGTTCATACCTGAATATCCAGGCCAAGACCTCCTCTTCCATGCATTGGTCATTGTTTACAGTCTGATTAGCAATTTGAGATGCGAGCATATAGAGTTGGAGACGACACTGGCTAATCTGTATAAGCTAATAAAAAACTAAGTCGTTGTCAGACAATAGCTGATAAGTTGTGACGTTGCAACTCAGCCAGTGTGTTCGGAGTTCCCACTCTTTGCTCTTAACACAGACACTTTACACGCGAGCGACCAAAGCCCACTCAAACGTGATTGGTCAATACTACTCGGACTACGCATAGAAATAGCAATTCGTTGCATTCCAAGAGGGGACAAAGTTGTCATGAGTGATCGCCTTTTATTCATGAAAGATTTCTATCCTGATGGGAGTGGTCTCTTCTGGGATGACAACGCCCCCACCCATGTGGGGAAAAGGGCTCACAGAATGGTTTGAGAGTATGAACATGATGTGAGTCATATGATGTGGCCTTCACATTTAACAGATGTCAAACCACTAGAAACCCATGTTGGTTTCTCATTTAATTTGTTATCCATTTTGAATGTCAGTAATGATAAAACTGCGGCTTAGAGGATATGTGGTAAGACTGTGGTCCTGTGGAGTGCATACCGAGATTTATATAGTTATGACGTGTTGTTTTCTAACTGGTTATGTAGAAAGCACAGCCTGTCAAATTATACGGTATATGACTGGATTGAAGAATACCAAACTAAGAAGACCAAATGTAAAATATGGTCACAATATCCCTCTCTGTTGCGGAGTTATGATATAAATAATGGCCAAAAAAGTGTATTTGCAGAATATAATGATGTCACAGTGAATCTGGCATTTGACCTTTTGGATATAACTCACTCATAGTATTTGTCATTGTTGGCATTTGTGTGAAATGTCATAATAAACGTATTAAATCTCAAATGTGTTTTGTGAGGTGACAGTGAACTCTCTCTCTGACCTTTGACCACCAAAATCTAGTCAGTTCACCCTTGAGTCCAAGTGGATGTTTGTGAGATATTGTATTCTTGAGAATGGGACGACGGGATGGATAACCCCAAAACATGCCTACGACTTATACTGTCGTCAGCGCAGAGGCGTAAAAATAGAATTTAACACCAGCCATGTCCTTAAACAAAGGTTCATGTGGAAGGGCCACAACATCCATATGCTGTAATATGTTAATCAGAATATGAGACAAATATAAACAAGCTTGGTCAGGCTTTAATCAGCTGTGTGATTCTCTTTCAGATGGAAGTGTTCACTGAACTGTTCACTGTATTGTGATAAAACCAACCGGACATAATATTGTTCAAGATAAATCAACTGACAGAGCGATCATGTGCAACATGCAGTCAGGATGTGGGTGCTGCCGCACAATGAGAAAGTGGCAGCGGTATAAAAAATCATGCCCACCATGATACTTTCTGTTCATGTCTATTTGAACCGTGAATATGAGCCATCCTTAACAGGAGCACACTATGCAGTACAGTCAGTCAAAGATTATTAATTCCTGTCTCAACAATATATGAGTCTGTGTGTGTGTGTGTGTGTGTGTGTGTGTGTTTATTTGTGACCATGTTTATGTGTTTCCTTCTCAGCAAAACCATCAGACTAATCAGCAGAAATCAATACAATATGATATGTTACTACCTCTTTAAAAATCTGGAGGATGACTGAAAGTCATACCTGACTGTTGGGACATGGCTGGCTGTGGCCTCTGTGGTTACAGTGAGTCAGAAAGAAAAATCTGCCGAAGTTTTCTTCAAAAACAGAGCTGATAGCTCAGAGGATATTCCCCTGACAATCCGGACAGCCCCCACACTCAGTAAAACACAATTAAATCTTCACAATAGTGGTCTCGTACGGCACAGTCTGGTTTTGCTACTTGGTTTCGTTGTTAAGTGTGGTTGAACTGCAAATCAGGTGACTTCACCTCCTGTGGGGTGAAGCTGTTTTCATGCCCGGCTGTCTTTCTTCACAATAGCCCAGCTTGAAAGAGGAGGTTGCAAGGATGGGGCTTCTTCTATTGACCTGAATTCGCCTGAATGATGGGCAGGTTTGTAGCTGATATTTCTGGTATTATCAAGTGACAAGATGCCTTGTTCCAATATTACTGAGGACGTGAGGAATGACTTGATTGAAGACTACATGAACTACTGTTGGTAGCCTTTGAGGCTGTGGGAAAGTGACTACAGGACTCTCCAATGAAAGATATATGGATTGAAAGCACATGAAGATTACAGAAGCTGATACCATGCAGTGGATGGTATCTGGACCAGCAAAGGTGAATGAGAATAGTAAAAGCTACACATAAGACCTGAGTTGCGGTGTGGTTGACAGCACAGAGCCAGCTGAAACGGTCGAGGAGAAAAAAAACTAAATAAATGTCTGCAGCACCATTGGCGGCCTTGTGAGGCTCTGTTTGTTTCACACCGGATACAATTGTTGGATTACCACCATTGGGTTCTTATCATGTTGAAAGGCTCACTGTACATTTTAGTATGTGTGACATGCTATCATGCTAACCAAAAGCATGGCACACACCTTATACACACGGACTGGCATGTTAACATGTACAGTGTGTTAAGCATGATGGTATTTCAACATGCTCACATTGAAGATGGATCGGTGGACCAATCAGTGTGACGTTCAGTGCGGAGTAACCATAATGCAAACCTTACAAAACAGGGCAATGTACATTAAAATACATTTTAAAATGTAAAAATAAATTACTGCTTCAAATTAAGACAGTGACACCTTCAGTAATTTGACTAATTTAGAAAATCCTGAAAAGCAAAAATGCAACACATCACTTTAAAGGGACAGTTCACCAGAAAGTCAGAAATATATATATTTTTTACTCTTACCTGTAGTGGTATTTATTCATCTAGATTGTTGTGGTGTCACTTGCTGAGCACTTGCAGATAGTACTTGGACTGTAGTGCTGAAACCGCCAAAAAATAAATTTGAAAAACTCAACAGCAGTGTCTCTTTCCGGAAATCATGATGCGGTTTCTCAAGATAATCCACTGACTTTGTTGTGAGCCATTTCATGTAAGAACTATTTGCTTTCTACAAATGACAGTGAGGGATGTAAACACTAATTTGTGTCCTTGTCTAACACTAACATTGTCCTCAACTGAGTTGTATGTGTCACCTTTCTGCACGCTTTCTTCTATGCAGGGACACAGTTGGCTGATGGAAAGAGACATTGCTGTTGAGGTTTCCAGTGCAGCGCCACAAGCCGAGCGCCATCGTTCCATTTTATTTGAGAAAAGACCGACATCTCTGCAGCCAAAACTGGGCAACTCACACCAAAATAAGCTAGATGGATAAAGAGCCCTACACTCAAGAGGAAAACTATGTATTTTTGATTTTGGAATGAACGGCCCCTTTAAAATGTTGCAGCATGATATAGTGACACAGTTAGACTGTACATTTACAGTAATATGTGCTAGATCTCTTCAGGGAGGAGGAGTTACAGACACAAAAAATGTACAGTCGAGCGTGCACATCGATGTTTTATGGTGCAAAGGGGTTAACTAATCTTTAAACCAGCTTATTAAATAAACATCTCTACAAATGTGAATGTATATTGTGTGTGATTTATTTAATTTTTTTAAAATTTATTTTAAAAATTGTTTGATTTATCTTCTCCTTTTTTGTCTTTTTTAGTTTTTTTTACAAGCTATTAAGAGTGTTGTACTGTACTGTTTTAACACCAATACCCTCGGCTATATCATTCACATTCTAATGCAAACTCGTGTGTTAAGTCTGCTGTGGTTATATATATATATGCATAAAGTGTAGTGGATACACATCTGCATCAGCGCATTGGTGATGTTCTGCAGGCGCTGTGCAGAAACAGGAAGAATCAGAAAAGTAGGTCAGGTGATCCAAAGTGACTCATTTCAGTATCACCTGTCGATTTGAACTTGACCACACTGTTGCCTTGGACTTCCGCACTCCCAAGTGAAGTTGCCTGATGAGTTTCCACAGCAAGAAGAAGAAAAAAAAAAAGAAAAAAAAAAAGTCAGCAAGAGGTCACAACCCGATTGGTTGCATGCGGACGGTAAACCTCGAGCGCCGCCCAGCAGCTCTGCTCTCTTCAGCACCGCTCATTGTGATTGACAGGTCGGTTCAGCCCCTCTCCGGGCGGACACGAAGCGTCCTCAAACGTATAGCCGACGTATAATTAAACAAATGATTTGAGTGCCATGTCAAACGTTGTACGCTGCTGTGTGTGTTGCAGATTTACAACAAACTCTCTTAAAGTTGATCCCGTCCTCCAAATCATCCCACAGGTGCCATCTTTTCATCCAGGTCAGTGTCTCATCATCCTTTTCGACTTGATTCATGGGAGACGAAACGTTAGTGCTTTAATCTAATCTAATCTTATCTAATCTACTCGTTTGCTTCCTTAAATGTGTCTGAGGTTGATGCCTTTAAATAAATCTTGCAACACATTACTGTCGTCTTTTTAATGTTAACCCTAAGACTCATTTATGAAGTATTCATGAAGTATTCAGAATACTCCACTACATGTTAAAATCCTGCATTCAAAATACGTTTACAGAAATGTTGCTAATGCATTAATATTTATGCAAAATGAAAGGTTGTATTTTGTTTTTCTTTTAAGCTATTTTATTATATTGGGTATTATAATCTTTGAGTGCATGAGCTATGATTTGTATGTGGTCCGAGATCTAAATCTAACACAATGTAATATCCAAACAAGAAGCCACAAAGTAAAATCTATCAAGTATTGTCATTTTTAAAAAACTTTTATTGTAAAGTCTGGTTCGATTTAGCAGTAATCTGAACCTTAAGATATCATAGACTAACTCAGGGAGATGTTTTTAAGCATATGTTTGACTGCTTCCCTCCAGTCTAGAGCCATGTCAGCCTCCAGGACCCCCGACCGTCCTTCTCCGTGCGAGTCTTCCTCCTCAGTGGACGGCGGTACCTACATAGACTCTGATCCCGGCCTCCTCTTCCCGGTAACACAGTCCTCCCTGCTGGCTCGACGTCTCCTGCGTTTACGCGCCTGCAGCAGCCACGGCCCCGTTTCGCGCCGCAAGAGGGAGATGATCCCCCCCGACAAGAAGGATGCCGCCTACTGGGACAAGCGACAAAAGAACAACGAGGCAGCCAAGCGGTCCAGGGAGAAGCGGAGGCTGAACGACCTGATGGTGGAGGGTCAGCTGCTGGCTCTGAGCGACGAGAACGCGCGGCTGCGGGCTCAGGTGCTCAGCCTGCAGTATCACAGCAGACTGAGCGCAGACAAGAGCAAAGCCGCTTCCGCTGAAACTTCTACCTGGTCTTTATCACCTAGACCGACGCACATCCCGGCACTCCTCCAGGCTGGACTCAGCAGCCCAGCTTCTTATCTGGGGCAGCAAGAACGAGCGATCCACCAATTTGAGGCCAGTGCCAGAGGTGTTGGTGGATTTGATCCCCAAACTTCTCTCGCGCAGCAAAGTCTCTTCCACTTCCCCGGGCTCCGTGTCCGCTCTCCCCGAGCGGTCCTGGAGGCTGAGATGGAGGCTCAGCGACAGGTCTCCTACAGCGACGACATCCCCCAAACCACCGATGCGTCTTCCGGCCGAGCATTTCTGCCCACACCTGACACACTTCACCATGCCTCCATCCTGTCATACCCACCTCCAAACTGGCTGGTGCCCCATGTGAAGCACCCGGCAATGTGCAATAATTTCCTGCTGCCGTGGCGTTCTTCCTACCGGGCTCCACCGGCCGTCTACCCCGGCCTGCCTCTCTACGTCCAGGAGAGACAAGGCCCGGCTCTGGGTGTGGAGGCAGACATTCAGAAGGGGCTCAAGAGCCGGTTCAGCAGCGCACCGGCAGGGCTGTCTCAAGTAGAGATGCACCTCACTCCAGATGGACACTGACGGGACAGTTTTGACTGTCATGGCGTTCATTACAAGGAGAGAAAGAAATGCTGCATTCATGTCTTGCAAAAAACAAACAAACAAACAAAAAATTTACTGCTGTGGTTTGATGTTTAAAATCGCCACTGAATTCAATACACGCTTTATAATTTAGATAAAACACCTGAATGCAACGCCATTCAATCTGTTATTTGGTCACAGTGAAAACAGGAAAAAAACGTTAATTATCCAACGATACAGATGAGGCCTGGGGCATATTTTCCGACGAACAGGAGGCATTTAATTGCAGCCTACAGAAAGTCAGATTCACTGCCTGACGTGCTGTGGTTTCAAATGTGTTCATCACAGTGAAACATCGCACGCACCAACCAGTCAGCTCCTCTCGACCTTTGCAACAAATAATGTCACAGCTAATCTGAATCTTTCACTCGTTGTTTTGTGTTATTATTATAATGTAGTATGTCAGCATCGTGGCAAAATATGCAACACGTCATTCCAGTTCCTTAATTTGTCGTAAATCGGGATATAAGAAACATTAATTAATCCACCGGGTAGATTTGGTTGTAGGGGGCTTCAGATTTAAAGTTTAGGACTCTTTGCCGTTTAACTGCGGTGAAAAACACCAGCAAGTGAGCCAACGAAACTGGGTGCTTGTTGACTTGGTATTTCCCTTTATCCCCACTGCGTGATTTCCCAGCAGACCTCGATTGAATGGAAAACCAAACGTTGAACCGTTCATTGGTGTGCAACAGACTCTGCATGACACACCGTCCTCCACTGCATGTGGTTGTGCCACTCTTAAGTGCTTCATTATAAAGTCAGGAATATCAGCCTCATGCAATAACCAAATGCTTGCAACTAGATCGCGAAATAAGTCTTTTGTACTGTAATAACAAAAATAAAATAAACGTGAGGTACTTTCCACCTTCACTGAAATCTCTCTGCAAAGTGTTTCTGCAGCAGTTGGGAAATATGATGATGTTTTGAAGATCAGTAGGTCCTACATGAAATTTGAAAAAGAAAATGTATCCAAATGTTTAATTTAAATAATAAATGATCCCAAAGAAAATTAATCTCTGACCTATATATTGTCAATTATTGCAGCCCATGTTTGTATCACAAGAGGCTGCATGCAGCAACGCACAGTGTTGTAAAATTACTCAAAAGTCAAACATGAGTAAAAGATATTGTGTTGAAATATGAATTTGGTAAAAGTGCAAAAGTTACCCATATGAGTAGTACTTGAGTAAAAGGCTTAATGTGTCTGATATTAATAGTACTTAAGTATCAAAAGTACATTTTTGGCTGAAAATGTACTGAAGTACAAGTGTAAGTAAATATACTATGTGGTCGACCAGTTTGTCTGTTTGCCAATATAATAAATTAATTGAAAACTGTGCACAAATGCCCTGATACAGCATGTAATCGGCAAAGTAACTTGTAACTAAAGTTATCCAATAAATAAAGCGAAGTAAAAGTACAATATTTGCCCCCAAAATGTAGTGCAAGTATAAAGTAGCAGAAAATGGAATCGTAGAATTGTATTTAAGTACTGTACTTGAGTAAATGTACTTAGTTACATTCCATCACTGGGTGTAAATGACAGTCAACGTCAGTGATTGCATCATCTAAAAAGTTTTTTATGCTCCTGCATGCATTGAGGGGAAATCCATCCTGAACATCTCTCCACTGGCTTTGCCACTAAATAAGTTCAAATCAAACGGTGGTCCATACTGATGAATTATTACAAGCCAGTCAGGATTATCAGCTGAGCAGGCCTTCGTCAAGTTTCACTTCTTCAATGCAGTTGTTGTAAATCAGTCTCCTTTTCGGATTTCTGCGGCACTTGAGTTCAGGTTAGTTTTTAAATGCCATGTTTATTACAAAAGAGTTGTTCAAAGCTGTTTTCTTTCTGCTGGTTATCATGACAGGACCTAGTAGTGCCATTGTAACGGGTGGTCGTCTCCAGTCTGCCAGCAGAGGGCACTACAACACAATACTGGTGTAGTTTCGTCTGCAAGTGACGAATGCACAACTCAAACCAGTAGGCCGGATTTTTTTTTTAAATTTCTGCCTCTCCAGTTCATTGTGTATGTATTTTTTCTTGTAGTGTAAAACACGCACACAAACAACTTTTAAAGAGTAAATGACGTAAAACTGTTATTACTATATTTATGTAACATCTAGACTGATTTTTATAGGAAATAAAACGTGAGTTGGAACAAAATTTGTTTTTAATATTCATCTGGTGCATTGATGAAACTGTTTAAAGGGGCTCAATTAAACAATTTGTAGCAATTTACATGTATCAATCACTTTTTTATTGGCAATATGTGAGTGGATTGTAACGTGTTGTGAAAAATGAGACTTTCAATGTCTCTCTCCGTTTTCCTATACGAGCCTGTGGATGGTTTGTTTAAGTTATTTAATGCTGCTTGACTGTGGATTTCTTTGTGAAGGACTTTCAGATTTTCTGCGACAGTCCGAAGGGTGTGACTTAATGCACGTTCTCGAGGGCCTCGTCTCAGTGCCTCTCCCCGCGCTGCTCACAGAGAGCAAAGGCAGCTAAAGTTATTTTAGAAATGGAGTCCGCTAACATGAGCTAACCAGCAGCTTCCAGCACAACGCTGCAGTCCCCTTTAACCCCTGAAGATTTTTGACCCTGTTAGAAAGGATGTCCTCTCTTTTCAAAGAGGTTCTCAAGTCTTCTAAATAAAGCTTAAAAAATGTTGTTTTGCGCACAATCATTTGTAAAACAACAAAACTGGAACTGACGTCACGGCTCATCTTAATTTGGGACCAAATATCAACAAAAAATAATTAGTTAGTTTGCTGGTTGCAAAATGTCAGTTCATTAAATCATTAAGTCTGGGTCATACAGTTCAAAATTATTTCCTACTTTGTTTAATGTCACATCATGTTGCTTCTAGTTTCGACAAGAGGACTCTGTTACAGTTTTGTCTATCGCAGACACAACTGACATTTAGACTGAAAAGAGGTCTGAACGTACACAGATGTCTTGAGCTTTAAAATGACTTTGGTAGACGACGTGCAAGTTAGGTGTTCTTGGCTGTACGACAAACAACAAAGCATTCTGATGTCCACGTGGACCTCTGGTGCATTCGATTTTAAATGAACGGCTTGAGCACATCACAACAGGAAGCACAAATCTTACTTCTCTACTTGTGACGTGTCTATACATAGAAACGGGGGTAGAGATAAACATTTACAGCAACAACGAAAGTATGAGTTATAATTTCTTATTTCAAAGTTAATTTGTCCACTTATGATGGACAACAAGCTGTTCTACAGTGTATTGCAAAAAGCAGATCAGTGTGAGGAAATTCAATGTGCAGAAATGTAGTTGTAACTTTGACATCTACTTTGAGAAGTGACGAGCACTTCTCCTCTTTCTGTCAATCTGAGGTGTCAAAGATTTATCTAACACTCATACAGAAAAATACTCAGTCAGTTTACTCCTCTCAGTTGCTCCTTTCTCAAAGACACGACTCTTTCTTACCCATGTGATTTTACTACTAATACCAGTACTACTACTGCTGCTGTTACATGTTTTCTGAAAAGAGGCAACTGCTCTCACCTCTAGCATACAAGGCAATACAGGCAATATGTCTGTTTGACAGCAACATCAGACAAGCGAGACCCCTGTGTGGGCAAGCCACCGACACCACAACACTATCAAGATCAAGGGGGCCAGTTAGACACTTTCCATGTGACAACAGAGGTGGACAGTCCAAGTTCAAGACAAGAAAACAACACATCAAGTGTGACAGAAGGCAAAGACGGTGGGAGGTGAGAGAGTGGGACTGACAGACTTAATCAGCCCCCCTCTGCTGATATGTGCATCGAACTCATGACGCAGTCTCAAAGGAGAGTCCCCTGCTCTATGTTGTATATAAGCACCCAGTGAGGGTGAGGTATCTGTAAATTAGATCTTTGGCACCTTTGGCACCGCGGAGGACTTCCTGCACCCAACTATTAAAGGTAAGGCCTCAAGCTCATTTTCACATATAAAGCAGTTTAGACTGAAAGAGCGAATGGATTCAGTGGAGAAGAAGGTTTGGGTCGCCAACCGATAGGTGTTTTTTAAAATTTTAAATCAAGGATCAACTCTGTAAACTTTTGATATCATTCTTTTTCATATGTTACAAAAAATACAGGACTAAGGGACTGGGCTTATCAATCAAAATCAATTCACTTAGAATATATTACAGGAAATGTTACTGTATTATCTGTCAAGAATTGTTTGAGGAAGAGGAAGTGTTAGGACCTTGTAGACAGCGAGATAATTTAGAGGGGCAGTTTTGTACATGGTGTGTTTCTGTTGTAAAGGTCCTTACTACGTAAAATATTGGTATTTTTTATATATATATAAATTTGCCAAAGCAGGTGTTAAGTAACTGAACTTTTAAAATATATATCTAATTAAAATAACGCTATATTCAATTAGGATATGGAAGCATATCTGGAAAGAAGTTAGAAACCATAAAGAAAATGTGAAAATGGGACATCAACTGATCTCAGATTATCTAAAACACAGTATATTTAATTGATGCGAAAGAGCATCCTAATCAGGTATTTTAGGCTTAACACAAATGTTGTGACACGTAAACGGTGTAATTAATATTCGATTTTTGTGAAAGTAGAAATGGCTCCGTGTTGTCATGTTGTCTAGTCGAACAGTGCTGCAATAAATACTTTATAAAGCTGTTAATGTTCAGTTTTTGTTGACACTATGTCGGAGACAATCAATAAATCATTTCGGTAATTTCAAGCAATAATGTCAAACATTTGCTGGTTTCAGCTTCTTGTTAGGATGTAGCTTAGGATGTACTGCTTCTCTTTGTAAATGAAGAGTCTTTGGGTTTTGGACTGTTGGTTGGACGAAAAAGCCATGTGAGACGTTCCTCGTTCCTGTAGGCTCTGGGAAATTGTGATGAGCATTTTTTCAAATTTTACAGACTAACATGAAAATAATGAAAATAATCGTGAAAATAATCGTCAGATCAATTGAATAATGAAAATAATCATTAACTGCAGCCTTATTATACAAACACACACACAAACACACACATATGGACAGTATATTTACACATACGTACACACACACACACACACACGTATACAATACAATATATATATCTTCCCATAGAGTTTGGTCAACATGCTAAAAGGGAAAGCATTAGTCGCAGCAAAAACATGTTGATAACAAGTATGTTGGTATTTATTGCTGTGCAATTAGAACGAATTATAAAAGCAATTTATTTAATGACATATTTGGTCCTGGCTGCATAATACACATAATACACAACATTGTGATGGGCTGCAAACACCACATGAGAAACTGTGTTTATGTCTTTTGTTGATTACTGTGTTGGCTGCAGTGTGCGAACTGAAAGAAACAGTTCTTGTTCGATAGTCTCTAAAAAGCTTGAATTATGTACTATTTCAAGGAGTTTGGCCTACTTGAAATTCAACAACCCTCCTCAAACCTGTCTGACAGATAAGTTATCTTCAAGAGCTCTCAGTACATCATATCTAATCTTGACGGGTTTAAGAGCAAATCCAGAGGAATCCAAAAAATAAAGTATAAAACCCCTCCCACAGTGTATTACTATATAGGTAGAGGAATCTTATACATGATCTCAAAGTAAAACACTGTGTATGCAGTATATTCAATGATGGTAAAACACAGTTTAGACTTAAATAAAAGATATCGATGACATTGACAGCATAGTAGCGTGAGAATACATACTTGCTTCCTCTTTTCGTGATGCCATGAATAGGTTGTTTACAGATTAATTTCCATTTATAATCAGCCGTTTCAAATGTTGAATGTTACGTTTTATGGTGCTTTCCACTTTCATTATATAGAGAGAACAAGGAACGATGGTGCCAGAGTTATTAGCACTGATCTTCAAGGAATTTAAGCGTTAACGGACAATTCAGGCCAAGAACTGTGGCAAAGTCTTTATTCTCCCAAGAGAGCATTCATTTACTCAGACTTCTACACTGGCAGTTTACAAGAGACATGAGCACAGTACATCGAGCTGAAAACTGACTGACCAATTTGTCCTCCTAAGGGTAGTTATTTTAACAAAGGCTGGCAGGGCGCACAGCAACACAGCAGCAGATGGTAGAGGTATGAGAAAACAGATAGAGACCAAAAGAAGAAGTTTGAGAGTTCCTTACTAAAAAGCGGGCTGGCTATAATTAGTCAATAAGAAGCAGGTGCAAATGTGCCGCAGAGGACTGAACAGGCTCGGCCTCAAGAGAGATTTAATGCAGGAACCCTCTCTTTTTTTATTTTCTCTCTCTCTGTCTCCCTGTATGATTATTGTTTTCTCTCTTCCTGCTGTTGCTTTTTTTAGACCTTGCTCGCACAGAGTATAGCTTTGTCTTTGTGTCACACACACAAGTATGCAGGTGTGCGCATTCTCACACAAACAAACAAGGGTTTCGCATCTACATTCTCACTGGGCACACGCTTGAATATTTTTAAACTCATGTGCATTCTCACCACAGCACACAGGGCGCTTGGCCCCTTTGAAACTTTTGTTTGATGGCTCTGGCTCAGTTCGACTGGCACGTCAAATATGACTGCATGGTCAGTGAATATACTGAGAAGCTGCTCTCAGTGCGTAGAACAGAAATGGAAACAAACTTACAAGTGAACAGGACACTGCATGATAATTTTTTGAGGTAACAGACTGTGAAGTTATGGTTTGTGCTAAAGAGAGTGCTTCAGTTCCTCATATGTGAAATCCTGACTGACACTTCATTGTGCAGCTCCTTTATGAGGTGTCACATGTAACTGCTAGCATAATGACATCGGCTTACTGTAGAAATTAATTTATCAGCCACAATGTCGTTTGCACGAATAATGTGTGGGGGAAACATTAATGAGTTAAAAGTCATGTGGAGGCTCAATGTGTGTGTGAACTTGGGTGTGTTTCTGCGTATGGCTGCACGCACACAGAGCTGGTTGTGGTTTGATCACAATGCTCATCCTTCTTGCAGCGCTTCCCATGAAACCACCCACAAACCCACGTGAGTGAAAGAGACTATATTAAAGCTGCCAACATTCCTCTCAGAATGGTTATTCAAAATACTGAATTTGCCTTCCGCTATATACAACGAAATGGACAAACCTGTACCGACTGCCTTTTCTTAGAAGAAAAAGATCGAAGTGCAGCAGTTAAATAAAAGAGATGAAGAAGGGGGAAGTGGTGACTGGGTCCATCAAAGAGGTAGATGGGGGAGATAAAGTGAGAAACACAAAGCCATGTCAGACAAAAAACTCAACTACAGAATCTTTTTATAAGGTCCGTCTGTGTTGATGTTGAATAGATGTTTATACAGTCAACAATTTCTATATGATGAGCTCAAGTAATCACCCCTAAAATGATTTTAAGTTTTACACCAATCTGTTAGATTATGTGCACAAACTCTCCAAAGTGAACCAACCCATAGCGCAGATCAGTACAGTGGCTATTTCATCATTGTAAATTGACTGTGTACAACAATATATTGATGATCAAACACATCAGCCCACATTCGTCTGTCTGCTTAATGTTTCCCGTCACATTTTCTCATGTGGTCTAGACAGGAGGGAGGTGAGGTGAGGTGAGATGAAGAAAGAGGGTTTGAGTGCTGGAGACGTAGTTTGGTCGTAAACTCTGCAGCTTTTTGGAGACAGAAACAACAGATATGTGCAGCTTTATCTAACTGTTACTGGTTACTCCTTGGAAAGTATAGGTTTTTATATTGATAACACAAGCGCATAAGCAAATACAATGAATATTATGTATACATATATTACACACATACACATATTGCACCTTTAAACAACAACTCAGTTGCTGAAGTTCTGCTGTTCTTATAAAGAAAAAGCTTCTTGACATAAAAATGATCTCTCAGTGACCTTTTGTATGTTTTTCCTCTCTAGGTGACAGCTGTGGGCTTTGGAAGTCACATGTAAAAAGACTGTAAGCTGTATAGTGTCACAGACTTCAATTAGGACCGGATTCAGAAATACTACAGTGCTTTCAGCGAAGACAAACCAAGATAAGACGAGGTCAAACCCAAATCAGATAAGGTTACCATTATACACGAAGGAAGTACCTATAATACTTAAAACCCTCCTCTGCTACTCGTGATTTCAAGCTTCTGTGACTCATTTTCCTCTCCCATGGAGTCCTTGTCGTCACCTTATCATTCAGGCCAAGACAGCCATATCTTACAAGTGGAAAATGAACAGGCACCCAAGGGAAACCGTCGCAAAAGGAAGTTCATACCTGACGAGAAGAAGGATGCCCTCTACTGGGAGAAACGCCGCAAGAACAACGAGGCAGCCAAACGGTCACGTGAGAAGAGAAGGCTAAATGACTACGTGCTGGAGTCTCACCTCATGGCCCTGAAAGAAGAAAATAACAGACTTAGCGCTGAATTAATGGCCATCAAGCTGCAATGTGGCCTGATGCACCCTGTGGCCTACACTGCCCACCAGAGTAATCACCTGCAACATCATGTCCACAGCAGCACCCATCCTATGACTGCCATGAGCACACACCATCAGTCCCTGCACAGGGACTACTCCAGGGGTGGTAGAGACTCTTCTTTTATGCCAAGCCACCAACCATCGCACCCTCTTTTGGTCCCTGCTTATGCCCTCCATGCCATGAGAGGCTATTCATATCTTAACACAGCTGGTACTACTGGCGCTGGCCTCCTCACTCCCTTTATCCTCCCTCAAAATCTCCTGCCGACCCAGTCATCCTGTCTTGGAGTTCCCGTACTGAAGCCCATTCCTACGAGAGCCGCCTCAGATGAGGAGGAGGAGCAGCAGGTCCCGGGGGTGTCGTTCCTCTCCTGCTCTGCTGCACCTCAGAAAATCACCTCCAGAGGACACAGAAACTACCCTCCACGAAAAGAATACATGTCAGACTGATATAGATCTATATCTACTGTACAGTTGTTAGACTGGCTGAGAAACATATCTTGTTATGTGCTGTCTGCTGACACTCAATATTTGTGAATTAATGGTACAGGCTGTGTTCAAAAAAGCACTGTTAAGGAGCACAGGGTGTGAAAACCTCCACACTCTCCACTTTTTGTGAATAAAGAACGTTTTGGCCATAAAAGAGGTTAATAAGCATTTGAATAGAATCCATTCAACCCCCTGTCTCATCAATCTGCGGACAAATAACACAACTTTATGCTTTCAAATTGTGTTCAGTGCATATGCCAAGCATGCAGGTGATGCAGCAGTAATGTGCGTCTGTGGAGAGCAGATCCAAAGTCAAGTGATCAAGTGAAAACATCCAGGGCTGAATAAATTAAGCCAACACGGAAGTGCAAAAAGAAGAACAGTTCCTCAAATGACCACTTGCAGCTGGCTCCAAAAGTGAGTCAATCCCAATAAGACCCCAATATTGAAATGACCAACTTTACAGCAGAAATAAACATGTTTAGAGCCTGGTATCTCTATAGCTAATTTCCCCATGCAGGACAACTGTATGAGGGGTGAATTTTTATAAAACTTAAACACCTAAAATTATAGTTTAAAGTTATGCATAATTAAGACTGCGGGAGTGGTGTCTGACAGCTAGCCGTCAGCTGTCTAGCTAGCTGTCAGCAACCATGCCTCCTTCGGTCCATCTCAGCTCAACCTCTTTATCAAACTTTGGATTAGGCAGGAGTTAGACAGAGTCTGGCACTGCCATGGAGACAACCGGAACCAAAACATAGAGTTTCACAATGCTCTTTAGAAACCTGTAGGTTCAAACGAGTCAATTCTGACTTTGGTTTCATGTGGGTGAAAGTTCTGTGTTGGTCTGACTCATGGCACTGTTTCTCGCTCTTTAAAACCACCTGACATTTTATGCATGCTTTTTGGACGCAGCTGTTTTCCACAGAGCTTAATGGGAGGGACTGATCACCTGTACCGAATGTTGGACTCTGGAAGATGTAAAAGTTTATAGTTGTGTTATTTGTACACAGACTGCAGCGACTGGGCCGTCAATACACGTCCACAGCACGCCCTGCTGTGACACAAAAATAGACCTCCGAAGTTACTTCAGCTCCTCTCTCTGTCTATTTTCTTCAGTATGTCAAAGTTCAGCAGATGTGGGTTATGTATGGGATAATAGTATTGACTGATCTCAGCTCACCATTGTCACTTTGGAGGACTGCTTACTTAAAAACATGAACTATTGTTTTTATATGTATGAATGTTGACCACAACTGTGAGAGAACTAGATGTGTCTGCTTTCAGTTTAAATCATAGGCACACATAAAGATGGACGATGCGTCTCCAGTTCCTTTTAACTGTAAAACCTTAAGGCCAAATATCCTGATAGGAGCGCTGCCATATTGTGCTGGCGAGGTCATATGGATTCAGACTATGCACAGTAATGATCGGGCACTGGAGTGGCGGTATCGACTTTCAGCACTTTTCATAGCATGGAATAACTATATTGAAATAAACTTATCAGAAAAAAATAATACTTGAACATACATCTGCGTGATAAGAAGTATTTAAAATGACAGAAACCATCTTTGGGAAAAAATTAATTGTGTACTTCGAGTTTGTAGTTTGGCCTATGTCCAATCTGCTAACATGGAGGGGACAGGATGTGTGACCCATGCAGCCAGTCATCAGGGGGCTATCCAGATGTTTTGGCTTCACTTCCAGGGAGCTGCCACATCGTCCACCTTTATACTGTGCATTGTGAATGGATTGTTGTTGTTTTTTTTGAATGATAAAAATGTTTTGGTGCTAATATACATCTGTTAACCAGCAAATATAGTCTCGGCTAGATTAATGTAGAATCAGCAGAATCAAGTTTTTTCCTTCTTTTTCATACAGTGAAATGCAGTTCTGTTTTAAGGAGAATACTTAGAAACTGTTGACGACAGCCTCCCTCTGAATGGAAACAGTGAATTATGATGATGAGTTTATTTTGTTTTTCCTGTGTGGGCAGAAATAGTCACCTTCCTCCATCGCGTGACCACAGTGTGTTATTCCAATATGCCAGTTAGTCTGGGTATGTCATTGTGTTGAATATATTTTAAAAGAATAAAACAATTACATTTTAGAATTGCAAACAAGTTTTCACGGTTCTTTTTTTTAAAAATAAAATCATATACATGCATGGCTCACAGTCACAAAGGTAAAAAAAAAAAAAATCACTCCACTCTTCGTCCATAACCCTTGTTTAAATCACAATGTTAGTTGCTTTCCCAACACAGGAGGAGATAAAAGTTGTGTCCCAATACAGAGGCCAACGCCTACAATGCTGTAGCCTGGGATGATAAGGCTTGTGGGCTACAGTACTCCAAAAAATAAAGGTCTTCGGTCCAGAGAGAAGTAAAACCGTTAGATTAGGTAACAAAAAAGGCAGCTAACGACTGCCTTCTTTCTGTCTGCATCTGTTGTTTCGTTCAGTGTATCTGTGAGTCAGCAGCACCCAAGGCTATAGCAGGTTGCTGGCTCTTTGCCTGACAGCGCTGACGGCAACATCGCTGCTGTGCAGGCAAAGAGCCAGTCGTACTGGCTCAAAGACAAACTCAAAGAAACAGTCAAAGCCAACACAGGAACTAGGCAGCAGCTGACTACTGATTAAGTGTTTTTGTAATATAAAACTTTATGTTTATGGCCAGGAATTCAATAACTTATCAGCAGCTGTGGCTGTTAAACATGGCCAATGAGGCCACTACTAGCAGCTAGTCAGAAGTGCCCAAAAGCAAATTCATGCCCCATCAGAGACACAGACAACTTGAAAAACAATTAAATTCTTAGAAAGCAATATTCATTGCAAGCAATTTGCCTTCCTTGTCGGATTAACACAATTTAAACTATCTAAAAACAATTTGATTACTAACAATGGGATTACGCAGAGCCTAGCAGATTTTAGGGGTATCTTTTCAAATAAATGGTGCACAAGAATTGGTTGTTTGAGCCCATACATGAATAATTTGTACCTTAGTAATTAGGGCTGCACTATGGTAAAAAACAAACACATCATATTGCGATTATTTTTACAATATGCATCACAATTTTCCTTTTCACTTAAAAAAAAACAAAAAAACAATTAAAATCACGCTATGTGACATTTTTGGGGTTCTGTACCAGACAGTCACGTTTTATGTTGATTTGTTGGCCAGGGCATCTCTGCAGCACTACAGTACTTCATTATAATGATGTTCAGTCACACATTTTACCTTTATCAAAAAATTGCAGCTTCTGCAATTTGGATATTGCACTTGGCCATATTGCAATTTCAATTATATTTCAATTATATTATGATTGACTGTGCAACCGTATTAGAAATAATAAATTGTGCCCTTAATTACGTTTATTTTATATAGCTGACACTGAAGTTATAGGTGGTTGTTAGTCTGGGCAGGGAACACCATCAACAGTTAGCAGCTAGATAGCAGCTATGTTGTGGTACACAGCTGCCCTCAAATGACTGTTTTAAGTCCCTCAAATGATTTCTATTAAGCTACTAAATACAGTATATTTTTCCTTTTACCTTTAACGCTCTCTCCTGTGCAGTTTTCAGTGAAATGACAATGATTTCTTCTTGTTTTGTCAGTTAAAACCAGTTAGCATTCCATACTTCACAGTGCTAACTGTTAGCTTGCTGAAACTAGAGAAGGTTAGCTAGTGTGTGAAGGAGACGACACTTTAAAACGGTGTATTTGTGTCTCATTAACTTTGCTCAGCTGGCAGTCCTCCAAGCCGAATATTTGCTGTCATTAAGTAAACTACTGTAGTTATATGGCAGTCTCTCTTTACTGCTGAATATTTCTATCTAGTCAAACTAGGATGGGGTGGGGAATAATACAGTGGTGTAACTAAGTATTTTTACTCAAGTACTGTACGTAAGTACAATTTTTAGGCAGTTGCACTTGTATTTCTACTTTCTGCTTCTTTGTACTTCCAAGCCAACACATTTTGGAGGCAAATATTGTATTTTTTATTATGCTACATTTATTTAATAACTAAAGTTGCTCCTTACTTTGCAGAATTTTTACTTAACTGTGACTTTTGGATACTTTAATCAACAGTGGTATTATACCTATTATCTAAAAGTCTTAATTGAGTAAAAGTAGAGATATCATGTTGAGATATTGTTTTGATAAAAGTGAAAGTCACCCATACAAATATGGGTGGTTGTTTTAGCTAGGAGAATAAATAGCCTACAGTATGTAAATGTTATGTACATACTTATTCATTGTCTAACATTAGGCTTACTTATTCTGGTCATTATGATGCGAACCACTTACTCTCTCTGGAGCGACCAACCACTGCTGGTACTACAGCAAATGCAAGGGCTTTCATCAGTAGGCCATAGGCTCCATCATCATTGTGTTACCTACATTTTGCGATAGATAGTGACATATAACAGATGTTTATTTACATGAAAATCATCGATATTATTACTTTAACCAGTAACTAAAGTTATCAAATAGTGTAGAGGAGTAAAAAATACAATATTTTCCTCCACAATGTGAGTGAAAGTATAAAGTAGCAATAAAATGGAAATACTCAAGTGAAGTAGCCTACACGTATTTCAAAATTGTACTTAAGTACGCTACTTGGTTAAATGTACTAAGTTACATTCCATCATTGCTTTATCTGTTTCTACATATTTCTACATTGCCTACCAGTGTTTGTTTATCTGCATATCTCTCAGTGGTGTTTCAAACCTGCATTCAGTGGTTGTTTTAGCCATGAGAATAAATAGCCTACATTATGTAACCCCTTACATAGGCCATTGTTATATCTCTGTCCCCCTGTGCATCAATGTGCAGACTAATAATTCATAGTTAATTCAACCAGAGTTAATATCCCTTTTTAATTTTTAACAAATGGAAATCGCAGTTAAGACAGGATTATATTGCCCAGAGCAATGAGCCCTTAGCATTATGTGTCTTATTAAACAGAATTACCAGTATAATGTGGAGTAATGGCACTGATCCAGTGTTGTTACTGCTGAAAAATACTCATCTACTATCAGATATGAATATTACAGCTGTAAATGGTCATTGTCAAGTGTGCTTTTGCCTGTTGCCTGGCTTCAACAGGTTATAGCTTATTTTTCTCTTTTTACATTACATCTAAGTTCACGACAGTCCAGTCATTTTGATCCTGGCACTGTAAGGCTGCATGTTACCAGTCACGACCAGACCTACTGGGTTGAATTACTCACACGGTTCTTTGGTGTGGTTCACGACAGTCCAGTCATTTTGATCCTTGAACACTTATATCATGATGAGAGGTAGGTAAACCTGGGGCTCCCACTGTCCTCAAGGTTCAGCTTATGTTACGTTGAACTGATAACTAAGTAATGAAAAGCAGTGGATTTAAAAACAAAACAGAAACTGCCTCGTTGTTATGTACACCGCTCAGAGACCGAGAAAAAACTTTTCTTTGCAAAAATGGTTTGCAGCGTATCATCTGATCTGCAGGCTCATCACGTGATGATGAAAATAGGTGCAAATGTTCCTGTCAGGTCAGTTTGTTCAGTAACTTTTCACCATCAATACAATTCCCATTTAGACCACCATGTTTCAATACAACTGTAACACAACATGTCTGATTGCTACCTTTATACACACAGATGCATGCACGCACTGCTTTACGTCATTACAGTCACTCATCGATGTTCCCATGGTATATCTGGAAATAGCTTTGGTGAAGCAGAAGTTTAGTCGCTCTGTGTTAGGGTGCATTCTGTCATCACTTCCTCTGTTAACCAAATGAAAGAGACACTTGAGGGGACAGTCACAGAGCATTGAGCACTTTACACCTCTGTCCTACTCCAAGTAACTGAAATTTCTTTCTCAATACATAAAATGTATTGTGTATGTGTATGTCTGAATGCTTACAGATGTAATTTCACATTCTGATGTTGGTGTCTGGTGTTTGGTTGGTGACACATCTTTCTGTGGCTCATCTGAAATGTTGGTGAGACGTGTCAATCAGACCGTCACAGTCACCTCTAGACAAAGTAGGAGGGAGTTTCAGGTGTATTACTTCAAGGCGCACTTACAAACTGAGAGAGAAAATCACATCAAAAGAAATGTAATCTTTTCCCACTACTTCCACTTTCAACAGTGTTTTGTTAAAGGGCTCACTTTCATGCAATGGTAGAAACTGGGGAGTCTAAGTATTAAAAATTTGATTTGTACTTCATCGTAAGATAATTTCTGACGATGTGCTTGCGTTCGATTCATGACAGCATGAAAAACCTTGCATACTCAGGTTTTAAAGCAACATTATGTAGGAATGTACATTGTGTGCGATTTGGCGCCCCTCACAGTTTCGTAAATACAAATTCCAGGTCATAACAGTTTGTCGGATGTAGTGTAGGTGCTAACTATGAACAAAACTCATTGCACCATAACATTATTAGCACTTGTTAGCACTTCCCTGTTCCCAGTGCCTCTCTACTTGCACCTCTTCCCCTCATTAGTTTAGTTTGTATTTAAGTCTGTGTCTGTTCCTCTCTGTGTTGGTTTGTGTTTTGTTCCTAGTGTCTCTGTGCGCTCCTCGTGTTCCCTGTCCTCGTGTTTCTGGATTCCTGCCCGTGTTCCCCCAGGTTCTGGTTTGTGCATCTTTTTGTTTTGTTTTTTCCTTGTTTTTTTCCATCAACTGTGAATGCAAATCAGTTTTTATCTGGCCACAAAATGTAATTATTTAATGTTACTTATTTTCTGTGTTTTGATGAATGCTTGGAAAATGAACAATATCCCTCCTAATGCAGTACCTATAACCATGAAGCATGACAAAAACGTGGTGAGCAAAACAGAGTTGGAGGTAGACAAGAAACCAACTCGCCCTCTTAGTCACCCACTTGTTACCTACATTGTGACAGCTTTCAGGAAATTCTTGTTCAGATATTTGCCCAATTATGGGTGAACGGTAAGAGCTACCTTTCGCTATCAGCCATCAGGGGTAAAAATAGTAAGAGTACCACGAGGTGTAATTGAGTGAACAATCATAACAAATGCTTCCATACAGCTATCATATTCCGACAAGCGTGCGGGGTGTGAACACCGAAAACAGCTCAGGTGTGAATACTTGACCATCACAGCGTGGGCCGCTGTTGCTTTAGTTCTGCTTTGAGGAAACATTTTCTTGGTATGGTTTGTCACTACAAATCAATACAAAGTTTCTCTGAGTGATGACCATTATCCTTTGATGAAAATGTTGGCATTGTGCATTTCTGCAAACCATGTTTACATTAAATCTGCACATTTTTACTGGTATCATACTAACATTTCTACAATATGTGTCATATCACCTAGCACGTGGCTGACTTGAGTGGGGGGTGGTGGTGGTGTAAGAGAGATATGAGATGGCCCACCAAGTGAGAACCCAAACTGGTGTTTCAACATTTGTTAGCGAGACACAGATGAATATTGTTTACTGAGATGTCAGGACATTTTCCAGCCGTGTGCGTCAACAAAACCAGGTGAGCCAAAACATGTTTTCCTAACAATTATCAAGTGTTTTTTTGTGCCTAAACCTAAAAAGACCATAAGCATAGCGTTGAATGAAATTGAAAATTGAACCTACAGAAAAATAAAGTAACAACAAAAAGAAATGTAAAGTGTCAACATGGTTTTGAGAAACGTACATTATTAAGATTTATTCTGGAGATTGGGTCAGGAAGTTATGGCCAGTTTAAACCTCAAAAAGTAAAGAAAGTTTTCCACAGAAACGTTTGATCAACTTCTCACTCTTAACATTACAACAATAATGTTACAAATTAATGTTAAATTTAACTACAAGACCTTGATATCCCCAACTTACACAGCATGTACAGTGGAGGTTTCAACTGTGTATATTAGATGACTAATTGGCTTAGAAGGTGATGAAAGAAAATCATGCTTGTAGATAAGATTTAAAGCCGCTGTAAGTGCTCATGTGGCGACGTAGGGAGGAGACTGCTATCTGTACAACAGACAGGATGTTAGCTAAAACGATGACAACATTTCCAGCAGCTTTAAGGTGAGCACATAGAAATTTCCCCCCTTTAACAGATGACTATAAAAAAAGTGTTCTAGTGTAGTGTCAGACTATGACTAACTATGAACGGCGCTGAGCATCTCCCTTTTGCTCTCTACTTCCTATTTGAGTTGTTCCTGAACAGCATGCCAGTTTTTCATACCAGTCTGATTAGTACATCATGAATTCACCTATCCACTGAATAAAAATGGGGCTCAGTGCAGTTTAATAAGTTAAACCGATTACAATAAATTGAGTCATAAATGATTCAGCAGTCGGGATGAAGAAAACCTGAAGTATGACAAACAAACAACACATCAAAGTGCGAATGCAAAGCTATTTTATCCGCTCATAAAATTGTATTTATTTTATAACCTGTGTTTTGATGAATGCATAGAAAATGAACAATAATAACGCTCCTGAAACGGTATATGCAGTACCTTTATCATCAACTAGAGTGAAATGAGACAAGCACATTTTGTTCTACGCAGTATATCTTTATGGGTAGTGTAGATGGACATCCATTTGTCTGATTTAATGGTTTAAAAAATAAAACAAAATGGAAAACTCCCATGGGAAACATTTCAAAATAACATTTTCAACACAAAATTTCACAGTGACGGGGTCACAGGTTTATTGTAGACTCTCAGTCGTTGAGTGACCAGATGACTGCTATAAAAAAATGGGACAGGAAACAAGACATCATCGTAGCAGATAATATAGCATGCTTTATAAACAGTGTGCTTCATTTTTGATATAAAACAATACAATACAAAACAGTCTAGCACAATTTGCAGACACGATGGTTTCCATATTTACAGGATGGGCTCAGTAAAGGAAAATGAAAAATGCCATCGATCGTTTACATTTCTAAAATGCAGAGAGGAAAGTGTCAAATCATTCCAGTGACATATTCACAGCTAAGTATTAATAATTCCATATTGTGAGTTATAAAGTCTGTAAAATGTGTTGCACAATGTAAAGTTAGAGTCTTTTAAGAATGCATTTCACTGCCACTACCACTGAAACCAGGTCAGCCCTCCATCAACTTCTCATTTGCCTTTGGGGAGAAATGGATTAAATTGCTTTCTGTAAATGTGAAGGTTGGAGAGGTTACATCCCATCTATGTGTATAAATTCAGCACATCACAGTTCATCTATAGCCAACAGAGGGCGGCAGAATAACACTGTTAACATGGCCATAGTTGAAGCGACGCAGGGAGAGCTGTTTTCTAACGGTCGGTGTTTGTTCTCCAGGCTAGACCCACAGATTTAAGAGATAACAGGGTTTTTTCTTTGTTTAAAGGACAACAGAAACACCTTTAGTCATGGTAAAACACTCCACAGTCTCTAGAAGACTCTAGCACTGGAAAATAAAAATCCACTTCAAAAATAAGTTAAAAAAACAAATGACTACAAGGTGTTTGTTGTAATAAGTAAGACAAAAAATCTGCCAATAGAACAATTAGAATTAGTCTAAAAACAAGTCTGAGTTCTCTCACTGATGTTACTTTTTAGGTGATTATGTGTTTTATTTACATTATATATTCTTATGTTACGTGCAATGACATTTTTGACTGGACATTAGACAATTATACGTTTGAGTCTTGCAGTGTAATTAACTGATTATCTTAATGCTGAATAAATCATGTAATTTAATCACTTCTACAAAATGTTATACAGCTATGTCATGAGGCATATGTTGGTTTGAGTCCACCCCCGTGGATTATATTGTTAGTGTCTTCCTAGAATACCTCCACCCCTTCTCCTCTCTAGCTCACTTTCATTATGACCTTTGTTCCAGTCTGCAAGGTCTTTATCACATTAGCATTTTTCCCTGCGTGTCTCAAACACATTCGAGGTCTGATGAGAACCCACTTAACTCCTTCCTCCTGCTGGTCAGCCAAGAATCCCTACTGTCACCGTACAGCCAAAAATAGGCAAGTGAACTGAAGCCTGATGTGAACGCCCTTCATGATTTCAGAGAGAGAGCAGGCGTCTCAGTGCAATGTCTGATGATGACATGATCAGGTGAGAACTGTAAAAGCTCCAGGCTGGATATTATTGGTTTGAAAAAGAGACTTTAACAGTAAAATCACAGCAGAACAGAAAAAAGAAAAAACTCACTCAACAGTACTATAAACAACCACAAGGATTTCAATGTAAGAGATTACAAAATATATAATACATCTTATACAGTGTTTATCCTACCTATACAGCGTCATCTATTCAACTGTGGGATAAATGCACCCCAACAAATGTTCAATTTACAAATAGTAAGCATTATTCAAAGTAAGAATCCAACTGTGTACATGCACTCATCTTTTACACACAGCTTCTTTCAGATCGAGAAGGTACATGTCTTGTACAGTGTGTACTGAATAGACAACAATGGAAAATCTAACTAGTAGGGAAGAGCGAGTATTCGCCTGAACAAGTATTCGGTACAGATGATGTACTTTAATATCGCGATGAAGAAAAATCCTTATTGGCAAGCTGACTGAAGTTTATTCATTTAAAAAAATACATGTAAATAGTTATCTTACTCTTGTGATCCACAGCTCAATTCTGAGGCTGTTCTGTAAATATTTCTCTAATACATACTAAATAAAAGCAACTACAGATCAATCCAGATCAATTTCAGGCTTAAATTAACAATTTAAAGGTCACTTACCTGTCCTCTTCCAGTTTAAGAGTACAGGTACGGATACAGACAATTCAGATGCACCGATTGTAACGAAGTCTAACCTGCCGATTCCAATTTTCTTTCTTTCAAAGAACTATAATTAACAGCATACACAGACATTTTTTGTCACCTTTTTTAATGGAAAATTCACTTGTATTAGTAGTATTAGTAGTATTTGTATTTAGGTCCCTCTTATAAGGGTTTAAGCAGTGTATACTGGTATATCAGGGACTCTTATTATGAAAGGAAAGGAGTCTTTTTGTAATGAGCTGCAAATTACATGTGAGCAGGAACAGTTTGCTGTTCTGGTTCAGTAAATGCGCAATTGATAACCCTCGGCTACAATGTTTTACTTTCCCAAAAGAAAACAGGTGGAACTGGCAACTCCAGTAAAGTTCCTGTCTCTGCTCCGCTCCTCGTCTGTTTGGACAGGCGGTGTTAGAAAAAGCGTCTGTAAGTGACAGCAAAAATCGCAAACCTCCACACTCAGCTGAAAATAAAAAGAGTGCACGTATTTTGGGTATATAACAAAATATCTTTCTTTCAGTTCAGGCTGGCGGTCCCGTGGGGGTCGGGTGGCTTGGCGTAAATGTGACAGAATCGGACATATCAGACACTGATCGGCTGGTTCCTGGCCGGTTGATCGGTGCATCTCTATAATTTAGCAGATCGAACAGATACAGATGATTGTGTACTCGCTCATCCCTGCTAACTAGCAAGTGCACATCTGCATGTCCTCATCCGTCACCACAGAAATGTGCGTTGGGTCCCTTAATTGTAGCTTAACCTGCGGAGTCCCATTTTTGATTAAAACGGCTTTGACCAACTTTAAGTGGTATCCAATGAGAGGTAATGTCTCTATACCGCGGCATTGATACTACATGGTGCTTTATGGTCAAATTGGCAGTGTTGCAGAGAGTAGTCTCTTGGTGTCTGTATGTATATTCTGTGCAAATCTACCATCGGCAAAACAACAGAGCTTCTACTGTATATTTAGGTGGTAAGTGCTCAAAAGTCCTGACTGTAAATAGGTCTAAATATGCAGTATATAGCTGGAACTACTCAAGTACATATTGGCAAGTCCTTGGCATTCATTGAGCACCACCCTGTTATAATGTATTCATGAGTTTGGAGATAGAGAGCACGAATCACCTCGGACGGAGCAGAGAGGTGAAGTCCTTTACACATGTAGAGGACAGAGTTCCTTGTAGTGAAGAAGGATGGAGTTGGCAAGAGCTTTGTCGAGGTTAAAGACTGGTGGGACTCTGAGTGCTTCTGTTGCTTGGTCTTTTAACAGTCTATGTAACATTTTGAGACATCTATAATCCGGCTCTGCTCTGCACAACAATGTGAACACACAACAAAGCAATAGAAATATAACAAATCCATACAAGTTTCTCTTTTTGTCTTATGTACAGTAGTTTCATTAACAAAACCTCGTCTCAATAAAATGTCCGACAAATAATTGTATTTAATGTTCCGCAAGCACAAACGTCCACGCCACGTGTCTCCTCCCTTTATGTCCTCACTGCTTGTAAACAGTATCAGGTTAAGAATACTAATGACAGAAACGGATACGAATAATCAAATCATTTTCATGTTGAACTTGCGTGCCCCACCCTGTCCTCCACTGGCAGCAGGTCCATCCACCTTTCTGAAGGAATACTCCACTGAGAAATTGTTCTTGTGCTGCCCTCTCCCTCGACTCCACACAAACAGCAGGATGAAACAGAAGAGGACCACCCCCAGGAACATGATACAGCCCATCGCTGTGGATATGAGGATGGTCTTGAGGTCCAGAGTAAACTTCAAGAAGACTCTGGTGTCATTCAGATTCGTGTCATTAAGGTCCCCAGCATAGTAAGTGCGGTTGGCCATGAGGGCTGCATCCAATGGCAGCCCACTAACTGTAAGTGTGGCGAAATAGGTGTCATTCCCGCCGGCATTGCTGGCTATGCAGATGTAGGTTCCACTATCTGTCACCTGGGCGTACCGTATTTCTAGCGTGCCCTCCGGTAACACAGTCAGGCGGCCGCTGCTCTTCGTAGTGATGCGGCGGCGTTGAGGAGAAATCCAGAATATCACCGGTGTCGGCTCGCCTTCTGCTCTGCATATGAAAGACACAACCTGCCCCTCGCGGGCGGATATCTGCTGCAGTTTCCTGTTGCGGATTTTGGGCTTCTGGCAAGTAAAGTGATCAAAGAGAGCCGAGTCAGAGAAAGCGTTCAGGGCCCGTCCTTGAACCTCGACGGGGGTCATGCACACTGGGGAAGCGCCGTCAAAATTAAGGGTCTTCCTGCGCTGAAGGATCCATAGCAGGCGGCAGTCACAGGCCAGAGGGTTCCCATCCAAACGCAGCGTCTCCAGAGTGTTGACGGACTGGAAGGCTCCCTCTTCCAGGGTCACCAGGCTGTTAGTGGAGAGGTTAAGAAGGCGAATTTGCCTCAGACCACCCAGCGCATATGGCTGCACTACTGCCAGATTTGTATTGACAAGATGCAGCTCCTTCAGCCTAACAAGGTCCCGCAGCGCCCAGGACTCCAACACAGAGATAGGGTTGTAGGAGAGGTTGAGGCTGGTGAGGTGAGCCAGGCTGCGTAGGGCAGAGGTGGGCACAGAGGTGATGTTGGTGTGTGTGATCGACAGCCAAGATAAGTTCAGACCCTGCAGGCTGTGAGGGGAAATGTACTCTAAGAAGGGCCAGTGAGCGATCTCGAGCCCTCTCAGGTTTCCAAGCTTACGGAAGTTCTGGTCCTCTAAGGCAGAGATACTGAGGTAGCGGAGCCGCAGAGTCACCAGGTTATGCAGGTAAGACAAAGACTGGCTGGACACAGAAGTCAGATTGCACCTCTCGATGGTCAGCTCCCTCAAACCCACAAGACCCAGAAAGGCCTTGTTGGAAATATAAACCAAATCATTATCTCCAACTTCCAGGTTTTTTAGACTTTTCAGGTCTTGGAAAGTAAAGTCCAAAAGAATCACAATCTTATTCCCACTGAGGTCCAATGAAGTTAGGTTGGAGAGACGTGAGAAAGCCCCCATGGGGACTAGTTTCAATTGGTTACCCCTCAGTGAAAGCGACTGCAGGTTCTGGAGGCTGGAAAAAGCGTTCGGTTCCAGGACGCTGATCATGTTCTCACTCAGGTCCAGCTTTTCAAGACGTTGATATGGAAGCAGGTCGCCGTGCTCCACCCAGCGAAGTTTATTCCCACTCAGGTCGAGGATCTTGGTGTCCGCTGGGATGCCGTCTGGCAGTGTGGACAGACGTTTGCCGTAACAGGACACAGTCTTCAGTTTTGTAATGCACTCACAACGCTGGGGACATGCCTGACCCTGGGCGGGTGACACTGTGATCATCAGCAGCAAGAACAGGAACGGCAGGAGCCAGCTGACATCCTGGTCCAGGCTCACCCCCATTTCTACTGCTTCCTCCTGCTCCGGTCTGGGGTTGAATCACTGGGCCAGACACCTGAGAAAAGAGACAGAATTGGGGAGAAGGAAAGGAAAGGGAGTGGGGCAGAGGACAAGAGGGAGAGACAAAGAAACAGACAGTGAGACAAATTAATTAAACCCAATTCCCCTTCAACAGCTGTGATCAAACACTCTAAATGAGTGGAATTACAATTACAAACTCTAATTGACCCGACACAGTAGTGAAATTAAAGCTAGCTCCAAGATAATCCTCCGAAGACTGGATCTGTACTCAGCTGAAACAGTTTGATTTGCAATGGTCGCCTTTGCCTCGCAGGCAGTCAGTTTTTAAAATCATATGCCAGCAAACACACAGAAAATTCCCTTAATAGCTTATGAGTCAATTTAATATCTGATGGTTGTTTTGGTCTTTAGCTATTTCATGCATTGTAAATGAAAACGGGGAAACAGGGAAATTGAAAATCTATTGTATTCATAAGAGCTCATGTGAGAGATCTTAAAATGCATGAAAAAGGAAAGCAATTGCCGGCTCTCGAAGCCTTTAACAGCCAACCGCACCACAAAATGGTCCATTTATACAGTGTGAAGCAGAATACTGACTTCTACTCTTCTGTAGAAGAAAATGCCAGCATGTAAACAGGTTGAATAAAATATGAGCAATCTAATCGACAGATATGTAACACAGTACATCCAGTATACAGTGTCTTGGAGTGAACGCCTGACAAGGTCACTCACCATGGCAGAAAGCTACGACTCAGTGCATCACAATAAGTCGGTCCATCACATCATCTGCATAAGTCTCTGAGGCACGAGGCTTATCATGAGAGGAGCTCGCCTAGCCTGACCTGCCTATGGGTTTCATATGACACACACACACACACACACACACATGCACAATTCCTCTCTCACCACCCCTCCGTCTGCTTCTGGATGTTGGCAGCAGAATGGTAATCCCTTTATAAGCTCATTGTGAAATACCAACTAGTGAGATGGAAAGTAACTCTGGAAAACATATTCTATATCATCAGTATGATTGAGTGGTGAGGCTCACAGTGCTTTAAAAAGGTCCTGACTCCTGTGACTGTCATTGGTTCGCACATCAGGAGGTCCCTGACCTACAATATGGGCTGGTTATGTCACTAAAATAACATAAGTGTGCTCACTGGACACACATCACAATAGACATAGAGATGCACAATTATCAAATTCACAATATAGCCAAGTGCAATATCAAAATCATAAACCTGTTATTTTTGGATAAAGGTAGAATGTTTCACAACACAAGTATTGTAGGTCCCAGTGTACAAATCATATGCTTCAGATGTCAGGGAACATGGTTCCCAGCAAATAGGTCACATCATTTTATTTTTCACAGTCAAACCTTTTGCACACCTGTTGATCCACATGTCACAGGCATATAGAGGATCAACAAAATCAGAGCAAAACATTTTTCCCCACACTGTCCACTTCACTTGCAATCAGGAAAAATTGAACAAGAACGTTTTGTTACAAAACCCCCAGAGACCATCTTACATGTAAACACGTGGAGCAATCAATTTTTTGGCCCATACTTCTATAAAATGTTGTATTTTAATTCATGTTATGTTCATGTCCACGCTAATGTGGACACCATGGTGATTAATTGTGCATTCTGCAGTTTGGGTCAATGGGAAACATTCATTTAAATTTTGGGTCCTAAGATAAAAAGCAGTTGAGGTGTCGTAGCTTTAACAGAACAATGATTATCAAAATTGAGCGTGAAAGTTCAGTCTTGAGAAAACACAAAAACACCTCCATGACAGCTGAGTGAAGGTCATCCTCTCATAATGCTGAGACCATCAAATTTCCAAAAACGCCACCATGATACACATAAGTGTAATTTAAGTGGTTGAGACTTTTAAAGGGGCATATTGACTGGATTTCTATGGAGTCAGAGATTTTTCAGTGTCAACACCTAGTGGCCATTAGCGGTACTGCATCTTAAATCACCAATCATGACAAAGTTGTCATTCCCACTAAAATTGTGGCTGATATTACAATTGTAATAAGATTTTTCACAGAAATGTGGCCCGTATCAGACAGATCCATATTTATGGGTACTAATGTTTAACAATGTTAGAGAAAGAACTCCAACATACCATTGCTGTCTTTACTAGTACTTAGACATTGAAACACACACATAGTCATACACTAAACCCCCACAATCAAACGTAAGTCACAAGATAGGAGGCGTTTTGGTATATGGAGGAAGACTAACAGTGTTAAAGGGTTTTACGCTCCCACCTGCTACTGTTACAGATGATTTAACAACTCCTTTAATGTACCTCACCTCTACACATGTTCTAATTACGATTCACCCGGGCTCAGAGATGAATATTCCCATTAGCCGACCTGCCACTGAATTAAATTAACTGTCTGAAAATGTGAGCAGAACTGTCTGATAGCAGACAGGCTTCAAATGAGGAGAACATTGTTAAAAATCACTTAGAGACACTAAATATGAAAATGTCTGACTTTTACAAACTCATTAGAAGTATCACAAAGGACACAGTGGTAGAGACAGCAGCCTGACACCTTTCACAGCCGGTCACTGCAGTCTAACAAGGCCCACTAGTAAAAGCAAGGGCTCTCTCTGCACCCAGAGGCAGCCCGCAGGTTTTAGTTCAGGCTTTATAAATGACAAAACATGGCAGCTGAGGCACTGACACATTCATCTGAAAAAAGTACTCCACCGATGTATCATCGCACTTCTATAACTTAAAAAAAATAATTATTCATAATCAGTTGTCCCTCCTTGTCAAAACCTAGCTCCTACATTACCCACAATGCAACTAAATTGTCGCTAATGCTAACACAGCCTACACTTTAAAATGCCTTGACATCTGAAAGTTAATTGTCAATATCAGCAAAGTCATCCACTAATCTTGGATAAGGTCAAGTCAGATTGATACTTTGAAAGACTGTCTGCATGGTTTCAAGGACTTCACCTTCCACCTTGAAAAGCATGTTGACTTATGTCAAGCCTGTCCATGTCGTGACATTTCATCCACATCAGCATGTCTTCGGGGCATGCAGCCATCTATATAAAACTGTAGCATTAACCTGCTTCTGCAACAGTTTAAGATGTTTTGCCCCCATTTACATCAGAGGGCCAGCGACTGAAACAGAAAACCACAAACTTCCTCCACTCCACATATAAAAATGTCAGTCACATGGCTGGCTTTCCGAAACCGGTATCTGGTAGCAGTCACTCGCTAATAAGCCCAGAGGGCCCCCCGGCCAGCTACTGCACCACAGGTCAACAGCAGGTGGATAGAGTAGTGTGCACTCTACTGTATACAGCGTGATCCCCCCCCCGGCAGCTCCACGCAGAGCTGCTGTCCGAGAGGCTACTGTTACCTGGTACGACGCTGCAGTCAAAAATAACGGCTGTAATCTCTGATTACGCAGCAGGAGCACAACTCTGTGTGCTCTACCCCGCTGACCTTCAGCTGATGCAGGTGACAGGATGCAGGAAGTGACTCAAACACTTTAACTAAGTCCTCATGTTTAATTTGCTCTGTCTTTTTTAAAAAGATCAATTCTTGTGGGTCGACACATGTCATGATCCTCGGTCTTAGTTTAGTTATTTTATGTTTTATGTTGAAAGACTGCTTGTGTGGCAAGTTTTGCTTTACCCTTCCTGTCTGTGACTTTTCCCTGCCTGTTTTCTGTATTCAGCTGTGTTTCCTTAGTTAATTAGTCCCTGTTCATTTATGGTACGTGTCCATATGATCCTTCCCATGAGACATTGCGTCGCGTTTTGAGAGATGGGGCTCCACGTTGCCTGCTCCTCATTTTGCAAAATGTTGAAGTCTGGCTTCTTTACGCAAATCAGGGGCATCCCGCACAATGCCACTGGAAACTCCTGAAACACTATAAAAAGCAATCACTGTCAAGTTAAAATGAAGACAGATTCACCAACAGCATGGCTTATTTCTCGCCTAAAATGTTGTCAGAAACACATTTCAGAGAACTATTTCAGTGAAGTAAGAAAAACCCTGCATTCCAATACCCATATAAACATACTATTTAGTCTGCCATAAAAAGATTTAGTATGTCCCAAGATGAAGTACGTGAAATGCGGTATGCCAAAAAACCAGGATGTTCTACCACATCTGGTCACATTTTGCAGTATGCAAGCCACCATGCTTTTCTGGTTATTCTGACCCACAATCCTCTGCACAGCGGAAGATACGTCACATATGTAACGGCGTGCCGCGCAAATACGAACAAAGCCGAGAGAGCACAAACATTTGACAGCTCACTGACAGATGACAGATGGCAGTGCATACCTTCTCTTTGTACTCAAACATTTTGCGCTAAGGCTGCAATGGATATAGGAGCAAGAGGGTCAAAGTTCAAGGTGCACTGTAATGACAAACTACTGTGTCCCAGTTGTATGCTTCTGCATGCAATTCAGAACAAACCCAAAGCTTCCAAACAAGCCACCATGTTGGACTGGTTTGAAAGCAGACAGACCAAAGCGGCGTTCGTTGAATCAGGTGCAACCGGCAAGTGTTTGCATGGTTGTCAGAGGGTGTAGCCTGTGTTGGCAAAGCGTGCAAAGCTGGGAAGCGTTGCGTGCCCGCAGGTCCAAAAACGCCCCTGTGGACACGCATCATTAGACAACATGTTTCCCTCTTTTCAGCTCTTCCGTTTAACCTCCTTGTGTCTCTTCTGCATTCAGAGCCTTTCTAAGTCCTGCATTTACTCCTTGTGTCTCATCAGTGCTCCTGCGTTTGTTCCCTGTACCTTTCCTGTTTGCTCTCAGATAAGTTTTTGTATTTCTCTTCAGTTTTTTGGATTTGCCTGAGCCTGCTTTTTTGGGTTTTATCGCTTGCCAGTTTTTGTTGTCTGGGCATCGGCTTTAAATCACTCAAAAAAACAGCAGTAGTATTAAAGTAGCTAGGTTGCCTTTACATAAATGAGTAGAATATAGCAGGGTTTAAAATGTCTGGCTCATCCGATAAACATCATGTTCTTGGCAGAGTGTAACATTCAGTAAAGTTCAGTTATGTAAAAAAAAAGTCAGAGGAATGTTCACCAGACCGAACTACACCAGCTATGTCTTCCAGGCAGAATCAATATGCAGCTCTGATATAAACTCAAATGCCTCGATCAGCTGCGAAAGCATTTCCTGCTTCAAAATCCACTTCCATCACCGCCTCTGTGTGCTGACCTCACCAGAACGTCGCTGTATCAGCCACCTGCATTCACAGCTGCTGTTCATTTGCTCATTAGCTCGTCAGTTAATATCTAGGTTGGTGTTTTCATGCATTTCACAGATAGTTAAGGAGCTGCTGTATTATTTCAGGCATTATTTTGTGCCTTAACTCTGAATGCTGTATTATTTCAGCCCTCTTTCCTCTTACCTGCCAAAAATTGTGAGAAAAGACAGACGGCTATTGTCTGTCATTGTCAAACAGATGAATTATATATGAAATCACTGTCAGAACAGACTTTGCACTCGTCCAGTAACATTAGGCGAGGGGTCCGTTTTCTTTATCTTGTAATTTTGGTTGCCAGGCAACATTTGCTCATCCAGTATTTTCTGTTTCGAAAAAAGATTGACTGCCTGAAGTAATGTTCTATTCTGGAAATGCCTCAATATTTACACACATGGGAGTGAATTGAATTGAAACATGTATTTTTTTTTACTTCTGTTAAGAGTCTTCTGCTTTCAGCCACACCAGCTTTATATATCTGGACTTCTCAGCTGTCAACAGACTGAAAAATCGTTTACGTAATGACTTTGTAAGGCCAAAGGGCTTAAAGAGACACAGCCAGGATCGTCAGCAAATTTGTTGTGGCCTTCAAGTGCATGAAAATTTAATAGTTCTCTTACTTAAAAGGCACAGAGACACCAGATTGTATTGAGCTGCGAGGCTAATAGACCTTTCCCAGTGCAGGCTGTGACCTGTCAAAATGCCTGCTGTGAAAAAGGCACTTGAGCAAAGACAGTGTCTCCAATGGCTGTACTATAGACCTCTCTAAATGTGACAGCTGAATTTTATCAAAAGGGCACCATCAAAGGAAAAGTGGCCAAGTTTTACAAATTCAACATATGTTTCTGTGCCCCTTTTTTGGAGGTAAAAACGTCTGAATCCGTCACTAGGTATGACAGAAAGAGACTCAAACACTGCTGTCATGACAGTGGAAGGCAGAAGCACAAATCAAAGATGGCTTCGCACTGTTGTTGGCTGCTCTTGTGATGCTTGAAGCTGCGGCTCACACTTACATTGTGATACAAATTTTAGGTGACACGTTTGCAACAAGAAAGAAATTCATGTAGCATTCAAATACTGACAGAGGGTATGTGTCTGTCTTCATAAAAGCCACAGTGCAGAGATCCTCTCTGGTCTCACAAACAGATTTCCATTTAACATTTAGGAACACTAAAACATTGCATTTTTAAAGATCTCTCACAGCTTAACGTTATCTTTTTGATTCATTGCTTATGTGCACATGAACTGACGGCTGGAACATGAAAAAGCCAGAATCAAATATTCAGTACACAGTACGCAGCCTGTAGTCACGAGCTGATAGAAATGACTGGGAATATGATATTCTTAAGATTTCATTAAAAACACTTAAAGAACTGTTGTTGAGGCCTTCTCTTTATGATCTTTTCTATAACAGCTGCTTAGTGCCACTTGCTTTGGTGTTTCACATTTCTCCATTCTGAACTGTACTTGCTCCTGATTTTCCCGTCTCATCTTGAAAATCCTTGCAGAGTAATACTAAGTAGTAGAGCCATGATCCTGACCCGACCCGAAACTATTTGTGCATTCAACTCATCAGATTTTCTCATATACAGGCCCCGGGGTCCCCTACCAATTGGATGAGCCTTTGTTCACAGTGTTCAAGATAGCTAACACGACACAACATTGTTAACACGGCTAAGACTGTTAAACAGTAGCGTGTTAGCATTGTCATTGTAAGGACGTTACTGTAGCATGCTAATGTTAACATTTATTATCATAATAGTATTATAAACACAAGTTGTGACTTTAAAATAAACAATTGCTTCATAAATGTTTTATAAAGCATTTCATTGTTTGTTAACAGTAGATTTCTTATTACATAAAGTTTAATGAACTATCAATTTACCATTCGTTAGTGATAAATAAGTGTGTTATAGCCACACAGCTGCGAGCGTGGCTGTAGACTGGTAGCCTTGATTAATTGACTTGCTTTTATTTGTGATCTTTATGCTACAAAATTAAAAATGATAATGTTGATGTTTTCTTAATTACATTTGGAGTACAAACATTAGCAATCATCCATGATTAGTCATCCAGTCCTCATTAGGTTGCCTCCTCTGTACAGCTTCAGTCAGCGTGGCTCCTCCTGAGCTCAGACTCTGTGAAGTACAGATGGCAGAGCGGGTGACCCGGAATTCATGTGCTCTCTGACCGCTTCCCAATTACCATCCAAACACTGCAGTGAGTTAGGGGGGTGAGCGAGAAAAGTGTGGCTTTTCAGCTAAAAAAAAAGAAAAAAAAACAAGTGTAGGTTATATAGCAACAGAGCCATATTTAGATGACGGAGTGGGCTGTAAAGCTGCAGGGGCAAGGGGGTTCAGTGAGATGTACTGCCACCTCTCTGGCCCTCTTCTCACCACCTCTTCCTGCTCAAACTGCTGCATAATTTAATTTCTGAGACTACCTTTACTTCACCCTCACCTCCTCTACAGTGTCTTTTTGTTTAAACAGAAGCCATTAGGGCCTGAAAGACAGCAAATTAAGCTAATGGGCCTTATGCAAACACTGTCCTCTTCTATTCTAAACAATAGATCGTGAGGCCCCCACATGTTTCAACATGAGGACATTAGGACCGGATCAGATAGAGGACATTGCTGATGCTCGGCTGAATCTTACACATTAAACACGAACACACCCCATTAATGTATGCATGAGGCTTCTGTAATAAGCGGAAAATGGTGTCTGTGAGTGTGTATGTGTGTGTGTGTGTGAGTGGTGAGACAAGAGATTCATGTGATGGGCTGCAGCTACACGAGAGTTCAACACTAATGTTAACAATTTTGACTTGCCCCAAGCAGTTGTCAAATAGCAACAAAGACTAGTGTTAATTGTCAAATTTAATCTCATCAGCTTTGCCTTCATACTCGAGGCAATGTCATAGTTTGGGTTTTTGGTTTTGTCACTGCCTGTTTTATTTTGTAGACTATATCCTCAGGTGTCAGTGTTTTACTTTCCACTTCCTGTCTTTGTCTTTTTTCCTGCCCATTTTTCAGCTTTTTCCATTACATCCCAGTGAGACTGGGATTTTGCATTTCCACCACTACTGGGCTACCTGCTTGATGGTGTGAATTAAACCAATGTCGCGCTTGTCCCGATCCCCGCAGTACTATCAAAGCATCACTGCTAACAAAGTGGCAAGGGTTGGCCAAAGTCGCGAGACGTCACCGCAGCCTGCTTGGAGGCGGGGCGAGCCCGGCTCTGCCCTACTCCAGAGCAGGTCCATCGCCGGCATGGCTCGGCTCAACTTGCCGCAGTAAAACTGGTGATGGAAAAGCAAATCAGCACGGCTCGGTTTGACTGGGTGCGGCCAAAAATTTGAGTGGAAAAACCGCCTGTGTGCAAATGCAGAGGTACATGTGTCTTAGCCCAAATTTTGTGAGATGTCAAAGGATAGGACTGGTGAAGAGATATTTTCAGTTTACTGTCGTTTTGTAACAAATGTTACTCAAACAGGAGCAAACGGTGCATTTGTCGGGAACTATTTTCAGCTGCGGATTAGTACACATTTTGTGCTCTAGTCAGTATTGACAGCAGCAGGTTGGTGTGTGTGGGATGGACTTAAAATAAACTACAGTACCCATGTTAATCATAAGGAAGACATATGTCAGCCAATATGTCAGCCTGCAACAATGGGGGCTCACTGATGTGCTTTTTATAGTGTCAGGAAAACAATGGAGCTCTATGGCACAATGGGATAAGCTATACAGAGCTTTGGATACACGGATACTTATTGATTGATTTCGTTCGTTTAAAAAAAAAAAAAAATCCACAGACTAATTCTTTAACATTATGGAAAGAGACATCATCTAAAAATTCACCATGATGTACAGTATTGTTCACAGGAACCTCAGTGTTTACAGCTCGATAGAAGGTAGAATATATATATCTGTATAAGTGTGTGTGTGTTATGTATAGCATGTAAGGGCCTGGAAAAAATCAACCGCAGCAGAGATGAGGGTGAGACGGATAATCATGCTGCAGGTGTAGGACCCAGCTGACAAATGAGCAGGAAGCGTGTTTGAGAGTGTGTAGGTGTAGCCGAGCGCTCTCCAGAAAAGGCACGCAGGCCAGAGCATAACATCCATAAAAACTCCTCAAATGGCTGCGCTCACACTCATTTCTACCATGCCCACTCATTGTGCTTTACATAAGCACACACACGCTCTCTCTCTCCGTGTTTGTGTGCATGGTGTGTGTTCACCAGAGAGGGCACACATTACTCATTTACACCGGGGGATGCCGTCATCAGTATCCATCAATCCGTGTACGGAGACCCTGACGCCCCTGGCAGTGCACGGTCCAGGGAACACACACATACTCACACAGGCCATTACACACATTCACGCTCACCTGATGAGAGAGAGAGAGAGAGAGAGAAAAGACTGAGTTGCTTGTTCCGTTTAACGACCCCTGTAACTTCCACCTTGCTTGATGGATCGTTATCACCGGCAGGGCCATGCCATCCACCACAGGCAAGGACACCCATCTCTGGGTGGAGAAGAGAAAGCTGGGGGTGCTGGCATGAAGCATGAGCACCTGTACTGTGAGTATGTGCAGTTAGGAAGGAAAAGGAGTGTGTATTAACATGAGTATACTGTATATGTGTAAGTATCTGACCACACTGAGGTGACAGCAGCAGTCAGAAGATGGATGAGGGGCATTGTGTGCAAACAGTCCACTTATTTAATGTGGATTTGTCCTCGAGGCCCTGCATAATAAAACTGCCGCAGTGGACTGATCAGATACGTCTGAATTTGCCATTACACCTTAGCAGGGCATGCAGATTGATATGAAATACTAGTTAAAGGGTGCCAAATGGGATTTTAATTATAATAATGGATTGCAGTGAGATTCTTAAATTGCACTTCTCTCCTATGCAAAGCAGCAACAGTGAAACCAAAGGACACAAAAGGGGTGATTAAGAATGTGTCTTGCCATGTGCCATGAATGTTTAATGAGAGAGAACTGTTTCAGGGCTTATGGACGTAAAGACTTCTACGAACAGGCACTAAATAATTGAGGATGTTATTCTGCATGGTCATGTCCCACTGACATGGAGACTTTGACCTTACCTGGAGCTGCAACAGCCACATATACAAAGACAAAGAGGGACAATCACATGATACTCTCATAACTACATTACTGAGATAAAACAACTTTGCAGCATAAAGCTTAACTTTCGTGGTGTGTTTAAGTTTCAACCGAGGTCTAAATCATAAAGATGCCACAACCTGCATCTTTCCATTTATAAGTGACAGACCTGACCTCCATCTTTTAGACATAATAAAGTCCTGTCAGCTTGTAATTTCTCCTTTTAAAAACAAAAAACACAAACATGAAAAAGAGGCACATGAGCTGCCAAATGTCCCACGATAATCTCCATGTTATTCTAAAAATACCATCTACACTAATGAGGTCATTAATCACACTAATGAATGTGAATGCATTATACAAGGACAATTTCAATATATATTTTACCAGCTTGTTTGCAGCCACATGATCCCGATGAAGGAAGTGAAGAACACCGGCTGGGAATAGTTGGGAATAGAGGAATGTGAATACGCTAAAGCCTTAGATGGACCTGCACACAGCAGGTATCATCAGAACATTTCTAGACACATTGGATATGATCCCTACACTTTACGGAAAAGTGATTTTTCCCACAGATTGACCGATTTGCCTGGCGTGGAGACGATCGATATCACCAGTTACTTGATCCTGCAGACCTCCTACTACACGGCTAGCCAAATGAAGGCGTACGAGAGTCACTATTTCATGTGTGGCTGGGTCAACGACATCGTATCGAAAGCAGCATTGAATGACTGCCATCTTGTTTTTGCTCAGGTGAGTATGTTTGCTTATTGGACTCGAAAGTAGCTCTTTTTTTATTGTCTTCAGTTGTTTAGGAGAATGCCGCAACACTGTTTTTCTGTGAAGCTCCAGAAATATTTTGTGGACTACGACACATCACCTGACTTTCCATCGGCATGGGGGTGAGTAGATAAGGACTGAATTTTCATTTTTGGTTGAACTGATCCTTTAATAAAATGTTTGCTTCATCTTGAGTCAAACTTGAATCAAAGCTGCATCAGAAGTTTGATGCCAGGTCCAACTGCAGAAAAAAATAAATAACAGAATGAAATAAATTTCATTCTGTTAGAAGAGGCCTTATATTAAATTACACCAGTGAATTTCAGGCTCTAGGTTCCTTTGGAATAAGAGAACAAGGTTTTGGACTCGCGATCCAGTATCGATACTAAATGAACACTGAGCTGCCAAATCATTACAGAGGCTGCCACTTTCTCCAATTACAGTAACAGACCAGAATGCACTGCATCTTTGAGACGTGTATCCATTTGGGGAAGTAAGTAAATAAGTACAGATTACAATACTGTTCAGTTTTTATTATTCCATGTTTCTTCATCATCCAAATCATCCAGTCTGAGTAATATGAGAGAACGGACCAGCCGGGTCTGTAATAGCTTTTGTTAGCTCACTGTGAGGACAGGGTCTGACCTGCTTTCTGTTTTATCAATTTGTACTGAGGCATGTTCACAGCTGAAGGTTAAAACTAATATTGGGGTTCTACACAAACACACCCACACGGTCCCAACCAATCCTAACACAGTCAGTTTGAGTTAATACAGCGAGATCTGTGGCTCAAAAGAACATTAAGTTCGATGCCGCTCTTTCAGGGGCCACCGGCCATCACTGTAATGCAGGGTGACACTTTTTCCCCCAGTCACACACACACACACACTCTCGGTGGTGCCAGTCTAGGCTCTGGAGCCCTGAGCAGTGTGTCGTATCGGCACATGACCCAACACATTTTCATTAGCAACGTTTTGTAACAGTAATCCATTACTGTGCTCCATCAATTTAGGCCTATAACGTTGGTGGCCGACTTCTTTATCCCTTGCTTATTTATTTCGAGGCCTCATGAGACTTGAGAGCTCACAGTAAATAGACTAATGATGATTAAAAAATCCAATTTCAGACATTAATGATTCGCATCAAATGTTTGATATTATAGAACTGAATGCTTTCCATTAGGTCAACAATAATTTGTCTTTTGCTATGAGAGAAAGCATGAGGTTACGCCCAGAAGTCATGGTGTAACTTAAAGGCATAGTTCAACATTATGGAAAACACTCTTATTCACTTTTTGCCAAGAGACTGGAAACAGCGAGCCGGATTCTGAAATTCACAGAAAGAACTGAGTTCATTCGGAGTTGAATACAAACACAAATCGACACACCCAAACACATGGTTGATGCTAACTAGCTGACAGTTAACATCTGTACAACATGGGCTGTTTGGGCCAAATAAAAACATTCCCATAGTAAAAAATTGCACAAATGACCCAAGGCTTTTGTTTGAACTTACATTTAAGAGATCTTGATCGGAGATGTCAACTCAATCACTAAAAATGAATTTATAGGCAGATAATAAGGGGCAGAGCCAGAACTTTCCTGCTGGGGTGGCAAAAAAACTACTTCAAATGTACAGAAAATGAAAGAAAATCAACTACCCTCCTCCCAGTAGCTAAAACATACAAATCTCTTGATGTTACTCTTACTGTAACAAACTGCTGTCTGGGTAAGAAAACCTAGAAAAAAGTTATATAAAAAAACAACCTTTTAAATGCTTATTTCCAGTTACTTTTAATTGTGTATTTCCATCTGCCTGTACTCCTCTAAAGTTGTTCCTTTAATGTGAGTGAGTACTGACAGCTGTGACATTAACAGACAGACACGAGAGTGGTCGCCATCTTGTTATCTAACTCGAAGCGTATCTCCCAAAATGATGCCTGCTGTCCCCTTTTAAACAGCAATTATCTCTCAGTCATTTCAGAAGTGTCTGTATCACTTCTCGTAAATAACACCATGACATTTTTGCACAAAACAACAAAAAAAATAATGGCAATATGAAGTCATCTGGAACACTTCACTTATGGACACAGCGATATGGGTGTCACAGTGGAACGACGGCACCGGTCAGCCGCTTGTCTGCCTGTTCATCCAGCTCGCCATGTGGACAAGCTGCCACTGGCAGCTAGCCTATTAAATGGCTATCCTCTCTTTAAGCCCCCGTGATCAGAGTGTGTCAGTCAACCAGCAGTCTCCCTCCCCCGGCAGCCTCTGAGGCTACTTGCCTGACTTCAGCAGGGATGAGAAGTGACAGACCACCAGGAAAGATAGGACCTAATTGGCAAAATTGGCAGAAAGGACGGATTGTTTGTGCTCAGTGAACAGATCAAAATGTTCATTTGTCCTTGTCCAAATCTTTTGGGACTGTTTTAAAAAAAGACGGGAAATAAAATAGAATTTGTTATTCGGGCGCTGTCCGGATTGTGTCTGGCAACTACTGATACATTGATAGGATAACAAAAATCAGTGTGAAGGCGTCAGGGATCATTCAACTACGAGATTTGTGTCCTTGAAAGCCCCCTGATCAAATACTGAATGTAATGACTTGGAAACATCTATTACTGTGTGACTCTCATAACTTTGGAGCAAATGGCTGGTTGTCAACTCCTCAGCCTTGATTGCTTCAGTATGCATGGCACCTGTTCAGCCCATAACTGTATAATTCTCTCTTTTATTTACATTATGCTGCTGAAAGAGGACTGGGGGCAATTTAACACCGAGAACTTCTGTTGTTTTCCCTCCTTCCCAATTAGTTCAGACACAGTAAACCCCTGCAGTTGGAAATCGGTACAAATAATGACAATTCATCATCCGGCCCCAGTGCTCACGGCAATATAAGCAAATACTAGGTAATTTCAGTGCAACTTTCCCGTACAAAAGTAAGAAGTAATAAATCAAGAGGCAGACTCCAGTCTCAAACACAATTACTCATAGAAAAGTGATTTTCTATCTATGCATGAATGCTACATCATGTCAGAGGTTAATAAGAATAATTTTCACAAGCTTAAACGCCTAGCTGCCGTGTTAGCAGCCAACTTTAATCCGTGAACACAGAGGAGCCCTGAATATGACTGTGACCCCTCGATTTATAGTCATTTATCCCATAAATGCACAACTACAGCTGTTTATCCGCATCAAGAAAGCACTTTACAGTTTTCACTCAGATAGATGGCACTGAGACAAGTGCCAGAAATACAGAGTCATGAAGAGGTGGAGGTGAGCATGATCAGTATCTCCGCTGGCATCTATTTCCCGCCTGGCTGGCCTGTCTGCCGTGTCACCAGCCATCACTTCAGCCCAGGCTCTTTCCATGCCAACTGGCTCGACTCGCCGTCGCTCTCACACTCCCTGCCACGTCCAGAGAGGCAGAGATGGGACATATTAGGCCAGCATCACACGCTTCGCATCATCACACACGGTCACTCGCAGAAAAACACACAGAGATTTACGTGTTCCAATCTACATGTGGAAACGGATGAATGCGCAGAGATGCAGAAAGAAACAGGCATGCATATTCACACACTGTCCTCAATCTGCAGATGAATGTGTGTGAGTTGTATATTTAAAAAGGTTAGTGTCTTGGGGACACTGACCTTCAGATAAATCCTTTTGTTTACCAACATCTCTGCATGGAGAGCAGCTCAAGATCAGAGGAGGGCACAAATAAGAGTATCGCATATATCAGATACGCTGTGAAAGATGTAAACTCTCATTGTGAATTCTGACTCCGACACTTTCCTTGTCCTTTTCCAGCCCCTCAAGGTTGAAGCATCATAAGCCTAAATCTGCTGGAGCCTGCTCTAATCCTTCTTGAAGCCTGCAGGCGCTCCATGTCCTTCTCATTGGCTTCATTAAGAGGATCCCTGTCCTTTCTACTTCCCTTTCACTGCCTGCTGCCTGCTCATCAACCGGGCCAATTACGACCAGTTATCTGGAGTCAACGCGTATCTGAGAGGGGTCACGCTGTGCCTTCCCCGTCCTTCCAGAGGAAAGTGAGAAATGTCATCTACGCATAAGCTGCGATGCCACTCATGTCGGAGACAAACACAGTGGAGCGCTCATTGTGTAACTATATACAAGCACCGAGTATCTATAGAGATTCATTTCTCAAACTTTTTACATGATTGCGCAGGTTAGAGTTTCAGGCAGCAATCTAATACTGCCCTCACGGTCCCCTGAGAAAGAAGTCTGACTAGCAGCGCGAGTCTGCGAGGGAGCATGGGGAGCGGTGTGCAAATTGAAAGTTATCCGGAGGCCTGCACGGCAGTGCTGCTGGATTCACATCTATTCATAATTCATCGCTCGACAGCAGCGAGGTGGAGAAAGTTCTGTCCGTGTAATAAACCAGGAAGAGACATCTCTGAAAAGCACTGATGGAATTGGGCAGATCATCCTCCCTACTGCTGAAGGTCCCAGGTGAGAGCGGCACTTGTTATAAGCAGCGAGACATATGGAGCAGATAGCTGGGAGTCAGCATATTTCACATCATATTAGCCCCTACAGCTGTCCATCCGCAATGCTCAAGAGGAGACCAGCTGACTGAGCCACTGTCGGTCTAACATGAACCGTCAAAAGCCTAATTAGAGAGTGTCCAAGCATAGCTAGCAAAGGCTTTTATAGCTCACACATAGTTTTTTCTCCAACTGGAGCCATTTAAACTCTCAGCCGCATGACCACAAGAGAGTCAAACTGCTCAGTCCTCTAGTGAGTGCACTCACCAAACCAAATGGAAAACACAGGGATAACTACTGAAGCTTGAACCTGAAATAAAGTATTTTTGGGCGCAGTGGAACCGAGCTGTGAACACAACACATCACCATTTAAAGTGATGTTCAAACTTGTTAGCAAACTGTTGCCCGTTTACAAATCCAGCATATATGGAGCAACACTATCATGCATTTTGAATTGTGTATCTGGCCATCTGATGGATGGTCTCTTTAGCTGCTAAAAACTGTTCACAAACTAGTTGCTAACTTTATCAGCCTTGCTGGTGATGCAATTTTCCCACCAAAGTAAAAGCTCGTGGCAACACCGATGGTACCTGGTACACTTTTTTTACAAGAAAAGATGCAAACTATCTGTACATTGCTGTATTAATTTACTGCTAATGACAACTGCAGCTTCACATTGACAGCATTTAACTGGCAAAACACAAGTTGGCTCTTATTTTGAAGCAGGTTAGTCACAGGAAATGCAATGTTTTTAGTGAGTTTAGCACCGCTATTGTTTATCAAAATGCATCTTCAGAGCAAAAACAATGGTAATTTTTCTGCATTTTTTGGCAGCGGATCAGTTATGAAGATAACAGGAAGAAGTTTTATTCAGTTTGTTGTAGTTTTTGAACAAGAAGGAGCTGTTTTGATGAGGAACACCTCCAACTTCTCAGTGACGTAACCGACTCCTTTTCGCTCATTGCCGGCAAACGATTCAGAAGGATCTGCTGCAGCACCAGCAGACTACAGAGCAGCTTCTGTAAGCCTCCTCAATTAATCCACCACAAAAGATAAATTTGTTTTTATTACTTATTATTCATTCATCCATTTAGATATTCTTTTTGTGAATAGTGCATCTAATACACAAGAAATGTGTCTTTGGTTGTAGCTGCATCTGTGACAAGTTCAAAGAAACAAATCAATTCAATCGCCATATTTCAAACAGGATCTGAAGCGTGAACATAACCAAAGCTGAAAATGTAAGTCACTCATGGGACACAGAATGCCTCTAGCAGGTTGATGCTGACAGTTTTGGAGTACAGCTACAGTCATTCAAGACGACTGATGATGACAGACAAGACAGCTCAAAGACCACACTCACTAAGCTCGACTCAACTGAAATAGACAACGTTATGAGACTCCTAAAAGTTAAAACAAGTTCACGAAAGAAGACAAAACTTCAGATACAAAAAAGTGGACACATTTAAAGGGAATCTGCAAAGGCTTTTTCACCTTCAAAGCACATGTTCACAAGTACAGAAGTTCACTGAAATGTCTGCGCTGAAACACGCACAGCTTGTCTACTGACAACACATACTGTAAACTGTGGAGGTGACTTTGGTTGTCAGGGGTGTTGGCTGGCCCTGCAACAAAGTGGCACCGGAGTGACCTGAAGAGGGGGAGGAAACAGTGAAACTGAAGATGGTGGACGCGGAGGATCTACAAAGGACAGTGCCCAATGGATGAGACGAGATGAGACGGGGTATACCAGCACCCAGGCCAGAGGGGGTTAAAATTTAAAGTTACTGCACCCAGCCAATAAATACTCGAGCACACAACCCCACTGTAAAACCACCATTTGATGTATTACACTTTTTTATTTTATTTTATGTTACCGTTTCCTTGTTTCCAGTCCTTATGCTAAGCTAACTGGTTGCTGACGTTAGCTTCATATTTATCAAACAGACATGAGAGTAATATCTGTGAGGTGTGGATGTTGTAAAAATTAATTGAATTCTTATAGTGATCGATTTAAAAAGTTCAATATGTAAGAATCGGCCACCTGTTGAATTCATACTCCAAACCTACAGGGGGCAGCATATCAACAACCGCTATGTGCTGCTAATTGTAGCTGCCGTTAGCTTCATAGCTCATTTAACCGCTTATTTAAATGAATTTAATCTTAAAATATGGTGTCATTGCATAATTTAAGAAAAAGTCTTTCTGTGGATATTTCATTTGGGAATAGCTTCTATTTTAGGGTTACAGTCACGTACAATTTTAATTTAAGAAGCATTTGGTTTAAGTAAGACAGCTGGCTCTACCTGTCAGTCATACACAACGTCCATATTTACTTTTAAAGTAAATCTATTTAATTGTTTTCGGTTAATTCAGTTAGAACATCCACCCTTCATGAAAATCAGTCTCCTCATCACACTGTCTGCAAAATTGTCCCAAAAATGTCGAACCTTTCCTTTCAGATCCAAGTCACAGCGAGGTAGACACTTCACTTTGGCTAAAGACAGCCTGGTAGAAAAAGTAATGACAATAATAATGCTAATCACATTTTGTGTAAGTAGCACATTGTGAAATACGGCATTAAAGCCCGTCATGAGCGTACGTTTGAAATTTGAAGTGGGCTTTTTCTGTCCTTCTCTGCTGTAACATGATGCTGGCTGACATTTCTGACCTCTCCTTCACCCCTCTCATCTTCATCTGTCTTCACTGACTCTGAACTGCACCGGCTGATCATTTTCACTGGAGAGCGAAGAAGCATGCTGCCGCGTTGTTATCGTGTATCGTGTCATTTCATGTAGTTAGTCGCATTAAATCTCTTCACGTCTAAGACGTTCTGAAAGGGTTTTCACCATCCGATCTCTCGGCTGTTTAAAACGTACATCTGCTTTAAAATGAGGGTTCACAACCTCAAGGCTGTTTTACACATGTAAACCCTGCGTTAATGGGAGCAGAGATCAATATTCATGGAAACCTGTACCAAGAATTTCACACCTCAAGACCAGGTTACATTTCAGTTGAGAAGCCTGTATGGTTGTGATTCGAATGAAAGCAGCAACAACATTGACTGGCTTTGTGTTGAATTTTATGTAGCTTGGCATCTATCTGCTGGACTGTCTCTTGCCTCATCTACAATGGCATTGCAGTGGCAGGGATGTCATTGTGTTTTGTAAAAAAGTTGTGTATGTTTTTGTGTATGTGGTGTTTTCGGAATTGTTGTGTTTTATGAAATGTTGTTTTCTAAAAATGCATTGTGTTTTGACATTCACGGCCACTGTATTTCTCTGCATTGTACACGTATAGTATAGAATATTGTTGAAAATCATTGTATTATCCGAATTTGAATTGCAAGAAGCCAAAACAAAAATGTTGTTTTGAATATTTTTTCACCTCTCGTTAAAGTATGGAAAGCCCCAGGTGAAAGAATTTGTCAGTGTCGCTTCTTCGAAGACAATTTACACCTGACAAAAAGCTTCAAACTCACTCACATATTACCATTTTGAAGAGTTGGACCTCTCTTGGCTTTCTTCTTATTTCTATGATGAATACAAACAATATAATCAGAGTTTGAAAAACAAAACACAGACTGCCAAAATGTTTGAGTATATCGAGATCCCTCACAGCTTTGCTCTGACTCTGTTTCCTGAAACGCGGACAAACATTGGATTAGACTCTTCGTTTTTGGATCTCATAACATGACACAAGCAATCTTGCAGCAAAAAAACAATTTCAAAATAAAATAGGCCACATCTGCGATCAAAGTCTTGTGATTCTGAATCAAGGTGATAACAGCAATATCCACAAGTGTCCCTGACCAATAACGATCCCTGTCTGACACACATGCAGCCAGCACCGTGGCTGGCCTGGGATTACAGCATAATGACATCCTGATGAAATGTACTGGGCCATCCAGCTCTGTCTATGTTATGGTCTGTTGTCCATATTTCAGCTGAGCCTGTTTGTATGGCCTACTTCACTGTCCCACCCTCTAATCCTGTGCCGTTGGGAACTGCCACACTGCCCGGTCCACTTCCCATCTCTCCTCCACTCAGCTTTAATCTCGCCGCATCCAAGACAGCGAGCTCTGAATTGGGGACGGCTGACTGTCGAAAACAGCCTTGGCTAAAATGCGACCGCATTTGTAAGAAGCAAACCAGTGGGACAAACGGAAACACTGAAGTGGAATCTCTTTATTTTCTGCAGAACTTACAGCCTTCACATCAATGAAAGGAGTAGTAAAATAGTCTAATCTTGCTCTGTGTCTGCATGCTCATGTGCATGTTTTCCTTCCCGCCGCTCTGAGCCTAATAATGTGAGAATAGCGAGGTCTGGGATTCAGGCGTAATTATCCAAGAGTGTTAATTACAGGAAGAATTCTGAGGCAATTATAAGATCTCAAGCAACAACGCTGGCACTGAATCTGCTCGCACGGCACGCCGACACAGAAACAGTCCACGGTATACCACAGCAGCTAATTGTTGATTAATCTTCAATCATCAATATCACGTTCGGTGCTGTGCATTCACAGAAATGACTGCGAGAAACCTGTGGAGATAACCATTCATTTGTTAAATCGTTAACGTGCTTGTTCTCCCTCATTTTCCTTTTTGCGCTGCTTAAATAATGAGGCATGTTTGTTCAGAGCTATGAGCAGAAACAGGAGAAGTAGTAGCTCTCGTATCTGTGCCATGTCTTCTGAGAGATTAGCTAATGAAACAATGAGCTCATTGTTAAAAGAAGTCAAGTGCTTGAAAAGAGGAAGTTGTGGCAGGGACGAGGAGCCACGCATGAAGGTGCCGACCAGTAAAAATACAAAAGGAGTCGACAAAATAAGCTAAATTACCAAAAGAAAGAAAATGGAAATGCCTTCAAGCACTTATCAGACGCACAAAAAAAGTTATAAATAGAAGCAAAAGAAGAATGACAGATGAAAACAGAAAGCAGAGATGTGAGATGGCTTAGGGAAGGTGATGAGGGATTATACATTTTGACAGAGCCATGGAAGGAAGAGAGCCTTAGAAATGGATTTGTCGAATGTGAGGCACTTCAGAGGAACATAGAGTGTAACCGTGTGTGTGTGTGTGTGTATGTGTCCTTGGATGGGTGGTTGACAGCCACACTCTTTTATCTTTCTGGCGTAAATCTCAACTCGAGAGAGATTCATTCAACGAATGTGCTGCTGCTGTCCACGCAACAACTTTGACTAATAGGAACGCCTAATAAGGGACATGCAAGCTGACTGTAAAAAAATAAATAAATAAAAATCACATGTATTCGCACATAAATTGTCCTAAATGCAAAAAAACTGACACACATACACGGTCTCGGCTGAGGCTCCGCAGGGAGTTAAAAGTGAACCTTGGCGAGTGACACAGGTTGTCAGCGTCCGTGAAGACGGCTTAGTGAGAGAAAACAGAGGGAAGGTGGAGGAGGGAGGAGCCGGAGCAAATTGAGGATGAAGAGAGGGAGGAGATGGTGACTCAGCTGCTCTCCCTAATGGCCTACAGGAGGAAGAGAGGGATGAAGAGGCACATGCTCCCTCTGCTCTTCACAGAGACATCTCAAATGTTCGGTCTCTGAATTAAAGGAGAAACCCCTGAAGAACGGACATGAGCAATAAGTGTCCTTGAAGGGGATCACCACACCATCTGACCAACCAAGTCTGAGGCAGAGCACAACATCATGGCCTGCGAAGGGGCCTCTTTAACGTCTCTAGGTACAGCCACGGGCGCAGAGTAATTGGGCCCCTGCCTGCACTTTATGCATAGATCTGTTCTGACATCACACAGGAACTCAGCATCGGATGTAGTGGGATGAAACAGCATGCTGGATGGAGTCAGAAACACACACTGCGCCGCACCAGAAAAAAAAAAAAAAGCCTCGTCCATGCAAACAGACACAACCACAGCTACATCCTGGCGCACAAATTATTCACAGGCTCTTTTGAAACTGTTTACTCTGACACGCAGGCGCTGCCTTCCCCACACCGAGACAGTCGAGAGATCCACTGAAAGTGGTTCTGATGAGACGCTTCAACGTGAGACAAAAGCCAGAGGCAGCAGGAGGTAAAAAGAAGTCTTTGAAAGAAAGCTACGGGTGTACACTATATGGGACAGAGGCAAAGGAAAGCTGGCAGGGTTGCCTTTGAAAGCGTTGAGGCGGTTCTGACAGCGTGCTGTAATACAGGCCGACTGTCGTTGCAGATCGAGCCGATCACTGATTCTGTGATCAATGTTTCTCGTAGAAAAAGAATCAAAAAAGATGAATAATTCATCCCTAACCAGTGACAGGTTTGTGAAGACGAGTGGAGCCTCACGCAACGCTGTCTCAATGCCTCTTTACTGGCTCCCATGATAAATTCATAACGCTCCCCTGATGTCCAGAAGCAGATTGTCCTCTTTACCTCAAAGTGTGGCAAACAGCACAAACCAGGAAGTACACCTGTCAAACAGAGGGGATATGACAAGAGGGCAGTAAATAAACCCAGACGTGTTTATGTACATATGCGTGCCCACAATGGCACACAGTGATATTCATAGACACGTAGATCCACAGATTGTGATCTATACTGACAGACACAACCCTGTATTTTCAGTCACAGCATGCAACCCGCCTCCACATATAAAAATGGGCCGAGAACAAAGAATATTCCAGCTACTTTAAGAGCAGAGTATAGCCTCTATAATGCCCCAAACAACAGAATGGAAACTCGCCACAGACGCGAGTCAGTTCAAAGTAAAAATCCTCAGCAGACTACGTTTGATCAAACACTTCTGACAGGCAAACCCAATCTGTATGTTCCCAAACACACACAGAGAGCGAGAGAGGAAGACGAGAGGAAGAAGGCGAGGGAGGAAGAGGAACCACAGTCTGTTGAACACAATCTCATCACACCCATCTGTCATGCTTACATATGGACTCGTACAGCTGCAGAGTTATTAGTTCAAATGATGCAAAAACAAAAGCAGGACAGCGGATTTTTCTTACAGGCTTTGATATCGTTTTCAAGCTGGAAAAAGGCTTTTGCCTAAAAAAATATGTTGCGCACTCTCTGGGGCTCCATGAAAAGACTGCTTCTCAAACGCTTACATGCACAAACACATCAAAAATTTTAGTCCGGCAATCTAAAACCAAACTTGCACCATTAGATTTCCTTAATCGGCACCTTTTCAAACTGGACTGGTTCTATCAATGTGGACACTCTGAAATTAAAATCATTACCAACATCATCTTTAATTTACATCAACTGCCAACTTCATTTTGGTTTTTTTTTACACATTATACAAAGGGAAATACCCAGAGTGGAATCATATCCGTTTCTCATCAAACTAAAAGGTCAAGGAAAATAGCATCCCATCTCAAATTAACATCTCAATAATGAAGTAATGTGTTACACGTTTTGTCAGCAGGCAGATGGTCTTAACACCTTCAAGCTACAAGCTCAAAAGGCACTAATGAACACAGTCATTATAACAGGACAGGACTGACCTCGGTGGACCTCCGTATCATTAGTGAGTATATTACGGGGGAAAGAATGTAATCCCTCTGGTGATCAAAATCTGAAATGATTATGCAAATTATCTCCAGCATGCATTTAGCTTGTAGCAGTTAGCTAGTCGTCGTTAAGCAGCCTCGTGTAAGCCCATCAGCTGTTGTTGAACAGAATGGAGGAAACAAGTAGCGCAACAGTAGGTCGAACATGTGTGACTAATACGAGAAATCATCCCGCACAGAACACACTGGACAAGCGCAATTATTTTTACACTTTGGTTGTTTTTATGTCTTAAACAAACAAAGATGATATGTATCAGTTAGTGAGCTTTAGAGCTGCTGTTAGGCAGATTTTTTATATTGTTGGAAAGAGGAAGGCAAGCTGTTTCCCTGTTTCTAGTCCTTCTGCTAAGCTAAGCTAACCTGCTGCTGGCTGTAGCTTAAAGTTCCCCAGTTAGTGGCTACTTTAGCAACAAGTAAAGCTATCTGTCCATGCGAAAAACACCGTTAATCACCAAGTGTTGAGGCAGAGCAGCCGGAGGACATCAACGGGAAAACCACAGAATATGTAAATATGATCCAGTCTCACACGACTCAGTGAATTAAGTTATTAAGTTGCATCTTTAGTAAATACTGGTTATGAAAGCATCATAAAAATTAGAGAAAGCATTTAATTTGTGGATGAGTCGCCAGCATTTTTTGTCATTGTCAGATACTAGTGTATAGGTGGCAATCAGACATATGTAATAATAAAGACGAAAACTTCTAACATCTGTTTTTATTTCTTAGGAACTTAAGTATTTACCACACAGACATGAGTGATACTAAAAGTTCTCATCTAATTCCAGAAAGCGAACAAATGGGCCTGTTATCTGGTTAACGGTGAAGTATTGCTTTAAATAGCAAAGATCGCTGACTTGGAATGACACCTGGACAGGGTCTAAATCCCAGCGCTGCCCTCCTGTTTCATCACGCCTCTTTTCTTCCGTGAAGCAAACAAGCGACCGAGCACACATCCAAGCTTTGCAAAGCGGACAGAAATGCAGCACATGAAGCGACAAACACAGAGGGTAGATCAAGCGAAGACAAACTGAGAGAACAGCCTGACTGAGCAGTTCTCAGTTCTACTGATCTCCACTTCAGGAAAATGATGCGATCAACTGATTATCTGTTTTATGCTCAGTGGCTGAGTAAAACATAAAAGTCGGCTTTGGTTCTGACGGTGTGATCCACAGAGCGGAGACAGAGGAGCGTTTGGGGTTACGGACTGATATGAAGATGCAAAAAGGCATGAATGTTTAATCTTCATTTATACCGACGGCTCACTGGGACATTTAAAATAGGTCCGCGAGGTTCAAAGACCAATTTCTTAATGAGAGTAGAGGAAAAGCGGGCGAAGCAGACAACACTTGAGAGAGCTCCGTAAACAAAAACACGGACGTAGATCTCGTGAGGACAACTAATCACATTAATCTCGATCTAAATGCATCATCATCGCCCCGCACACGGCCGACTGACTGCTTCAGAGCTCAGCTGAGTGGAACACGCTGTTAACCGTTGTGGACGACGGGACTCATTTGAAGAATGATTAATTAATCCAGTGCTTAATACCCTTGCACAGAGTTAAGTGCATCTGACCACACCCACACGTAAAGTTCTCATTAGAGTCGGAGTCATTAGTAGGTTCAGGACTGAGGGGACATTATGACAGAAAAATGCGTCAAGCACTTACGAATCAATTAGGAGAGGCTGGTATTGTTTTGAGTGTGTGTGTGTGTGTGTGCATGTGTGTGTGTGCAGTTACAGGCACCAAACTTAATTAGGTATTTTAATCAAATCACAGAATGTTCCTTTTTCCAAAGGCCACAAAGGAGTGTGACGTTTCAGGGCTGAGGCGAAGAAAAAAAAAGCGAATGTGTGTGTTGTAAGCGCACACTGCATGTCATACGTTCATCTAATCTTTCTCTTTTTTATATATATATAATTACATAATTGAAGAGAGCTGATTAAAGAGCTATCTCGTATGCAGGGCCCATGGCGAGATGGTATGAAAGATGTGTGTAACATGAGTCGACCCACAGGACGCAGCTGGTTCCTTGACGGCGGTTCGAAGTACAGAATGCAGAGTCTGCCCGGCTCAGCTGCTGCAAATGTGGTTAATAACAGAGCTGGAAGGACTGATAGGATTTCAAGCATGAAGTAATAATATCTCTGGAATCTATCACTTGACTATAGGAAGTAAACAAGTTACTGAACGTTCATCTGAATTTACACTTTTATCCACAACTTCCATCGAAGCACTTTGGTTTTTAAAATATTTCCCCGGAGAAGGAGACAAACTGCTATCAAACAACCAGGTGCCCTTTAGTGCTCGGTGATTATACTGTTCAAAGTACTGAAGACAGGAAAGGTCACGTCTAATTTAATCATAGTGTATGGATTTTGCTGATGCAGCTGCAAGTCTTTGACTGAAGACAGTCGGTTTGTTATTTCAATGCGTTAGTGGAGATAACGCTGGATGCTGCAGGGATCACCTAAGCGGAAGATAGATGTGCTGCATGTAACAGATACACTGCGGTACAAATGCCCTTTCCTCTCGTTATCTGCCTCCTCTAGCTTCCAGTTCAATAGGTGATCACTGAGAGCGATGCCACTGCATGAATACCGTCTGTATCTTAAGCTGAGAGAAGTGGTGACATGGCAGGAAAGTTCCCTGGAGATTTACTGAGTTTGTTAAGTCTGTTGAGTCATGAACTTGGCGTATTTTAGTGTTTTTTGAGGACATATGTTTGAACAGTCAACATCAGGCTGAAATTGATAATTTTCAGTATGAATCATCCCTTTTTTTAAACTGAATATTTCCTATAAATTACAATAGATAATGACAGAATCCCAAATGATGTATTAGGAATGATACATAATACATAACTGTTATTGTAACCTAGATATAGAGCCCGAAACATTTTTGGGGTTGATGCTGATACCGGAGTTAGGGAGTGACAGTTAGGGAGTGACAAATTCTGATATCGATATACTGATGATATACTGTCATTTACATCAATTTAAGTATTAAAGCTGCTGTAAGAAATACATTTTCTGGTATCCCTGCCCACTTTATCCAATCAGGACAGAGATCTCCATATAGAGGTGCTCCTGTCTGCTGGGGTAACACAAAGAGAGCAGGATATGGTCCGACACCGGCAATGGCAGAAGAGGGAAAGCTACTTATTCCAGCGCTCCTGGTGACGGCTTATGCTACCAAACAGGCCAAGCAATGAAAAACGTTTGAAGAAAACAAAGAGGCAAAGAGAGCTGCCTCGAAAAAAAGGAAGGAGTCGTGCAAGTGTGGTGACATAGCGACGAGGGAGGGGATTGCTAACTGCAAAACGGACAGGAAGTTAGCTATAAACGCTTACAGCAGCTTTAATTATTGTTATTTATGTGCAATATTTAAGTTACTTCTTCATGCCTCTTTGTCTCTGAGTAACTTTAGTTCCTCTTCTGTGTTGTACGGGGGACAGTTGTGAGTGTAAAAATAGCCAAGTAGCATGTGCAACAGCAGAGTTGTGTGTCTGATGTGAACCCTCAGAGGGAGCAGACGGGCATTCTGTCTTGCTGTGTTTGCGTTGATTGAAGTAGATTATTCATGAAAAAACTGTAGCCCACTTCAGTCGAAATCAGTCAATCAACTACTGGTGTTAGCACTAACAATGCTGTGCAGTGTTGGCCTCCTGTTTAGATCGTGTCTGACGCTGGTAAGGATGGTACCTCCTCATGAGAGCGCAGACAGGAGCCTCAAACTCCATTTTCCCCCGCAATCTCAGTCATGATGGTCGATCCATACTGGGCAGGATTGTTTTATGGCTGGCCAGTCGCAGCACTTCGAGCTGCCAGTAGCAATAGAAATACATAAAATGAAATGAGCCGTAGAGAGCGACAAGTATATAAACTCCTCAAATACCCCGCACTTCATCCCATAACACAACTGGGCGTGGGAGACATTTTGCTCTCTGTTACACTCAAGCACGCATGGCTTCCAATATCAGCACTCACACCCAAAGGTTTTGATTGAAGGTGTTGATCTTTCAAATGAACATAAACAGGGGAATCACAGGGCAAACAAAATGCCTCTGAACTGCTCTTAAGTGTGGAAGCACTGCCTACCCACACTCATGAGATTCCTTGGCTTCCCTTTTAGTACTTATGTAACGCTACGGCCATCTCATCACACATTCTTTCATCCAGAGACCTCGAAAAACATAAAATATGCAGCATCCAGAAAGCAAAAACTGTTTATCTCACCCCTCCGCTTCCTCTCTGTATCTCATCTGTGCCGTGGCTTCAGTCCTCCTGAGCCGGTCCAGTAAAGTCACACAGGGCCTATCATCGGCTTAAATGGGCCAATTTTGTTGAGGGGGTGACTTCTACAAACATTGAGAAAGAATGAACTGGGAAAAGCTTTCAGAAATGGAAGAAATGGATTAGAAAAGCCTCTGAAAGCAATCCTGGTGCCTGGGCCGGATGATACTGTGGCACTGTGGCAGTGTGTGCACTCAGTCTTACAATGTATAGATTTATGAAAGCTAATATAGTTCTGAATTATGGACAAAAACATTTTCTAAGAGAGCACTCGCATAAATTGCATCATCTTCAAAAAGCAAAAAACATATTCAGTGAAGATATATTGTCTCCTCAACATCAGAGCACTTTCATTCTGCTGTACTCAGTTGATGGATCGCTTTGGCTTTGATCCTGTTGGTTTTAAAAAAAAAAACATAACAAAAGCCCCGTAGTTACTCGCGGCTCCATTAGAGTCCTCTAAATAAATGACACTCGGGTGACAAACTGCAGTGCGCAGCGCTTCATGACTGCACTGCCTTACTAATTTGTCAAGAGCCTCAGCCTAATTTTCACAGGTCAATGGCACGATTTGAATAATAACTCTTATATTAAGCCCTGGAAAAACATACTTGAGGATAATTCCACTAAGTATTACTAAATTACTTTTTACAGATTGAGGTCTTTTTTCTCAAAGGCAGTGATTGCGAATGAGAGGTACTTGTAATACGGTCTACTTCTGCAGTTGCCAGGGGGTTAAGATTGCGAAAACCAGTGCTGTAAGGTAACGAGGTCAGCCGGCCTCTGTCGTCTCCACAAATGTCAAATGAAGCAATCATGTTTGTAAATAAATGGCTTGTAAGGCCCAGATGCTCTGTAAGCCCTGCATTAAGGATACAACCCAATCTGAACATCTGTAATGGCATTACAGGGTCGACTAGTGCAGTGCCCCGGGATTAAGATTGTGGAGTGGCTCAGATTTTTGGATTAAACAAAAAATTATGATGAGATTAAAAATGTATATATCCCCCGTTTTGAGTAAGCTATAACATGTTGTCATGTTCCGACGTACGAGTACGTGAAAACTAGGCTAGTTAGCAAGCGGACAGAGAAACAGTTCCCTCAAAGTAGTGGGGTTGAAATAACTAAAAGTAATGGATAAATGGTTGAAATAGTTTGATAAATGAGTTGGCTAGATAAATGGTTGAAATACTTAGCTAAACGTAATGGATAGGCTAAACTGAAGTAGGCCAATTGGCCAAAAGTCATTGATAAATGGTTAGACAACTAAAAGTAGCCTAATGGATACATGGTTGAAATAGTTAGCTGAAATTGGCTTAACATAAAAATAATTCGCTTAAAGTAATGGTTGAAATACTTAGCTAAACGCAATGAATGGTTTAAATAGGCTAGCTGGCTCAAAGTAGGCCTACTTGATACAGGCCAATGGTTGAAATAGCTGAAATTGTGAGCTAAAATCAATTAATTAACGGTTGAAATAGTTAGCTAGAAAAAAAAGGTTGAAATACTTAGATAAACGTAATGGACAGGCTAAAATCAAATAGGCTAGTTGGCTCAAAGTGATTGGCTCAAATAGCTAAAAGTAGCCTAATGAATAAATGGTTGAAACAGTTAGCTGCATTGGTTAGCTAGAGACCTGGTTGAAATAGCTGAAAGTAACAAATTAATTGGTTGATATATTCGAGTAATCGAAGGTTGAAATAGCTACAATTACTGGAAAAAGTGGTTAACGCTGACAATTGAATCAGAAAATGTTGAACCTGTCACTTCGTCTGACAAAAAAGAGGGAAAACCACCGCTCTGAGGTAACGAGGTCAGCCAGCCTCCATCGTCACCACATCAAATGAAGCAATCATGTTTGTAAATAAATAACTTGTAAGGCCCAGATGCTCTCTAAGCTCTGCATTAAGGTTACAGCCCAATCTGAACATCTATAATGGCATTACAGTAGTCAGTGAGTGGGAGGACGGCCAGTACACACGGGCCGATGATCGTTCCAGCTGGACATCTTTACGGCGACAGCTGACATCAGCGTGCCTGCAGGTATCAGACAGCCACTCACAGGGGCACTCTCTCCCTTTTCCTCCTGCACTCCTCCACCACCACTTCATACCTTCCCTCCTCTCCTCCCTCGTCGCTCCGCACCGTCCTCTCCGTAAGAAGCGGCGATGCCCTCATCTCGCTGACAGCGGATGCATCTCTTGCTTTACTGCCCTCATAAATACTCCAGAGTTGAAAACAATGAGGCCGAGCATTGGCAGAGTTAAGCTGAGGTAATGTCACTATTGAGCACGGCTGACAGCTTTATGTGCAACAGAAAGCATCAAAATGAGAAGGTAAGTGTAGGCGTAGTAATGGACAAGACTAACAGGCCTGATTCAACAATGCACTCTGAGGACCACATAGACCTGTCAGCAGACATTTCATTACTGACACATAAATCTGCCAAACAGGGAGGCTAAGTGGCACCTCGGGAACCATTAAGTGCTGTTGTATAATTGCGTTCACTTCAGTGCTGGTTTTATCTTGATTTTTAGACCTTAACAGCTGCTGTGCTCTCAGCGAGCAGGTATGAATCCATGAGACAACGACGGCGCATGGTGTGAGATAACTAATATACAATCCCCCTTGCTTAAAACAGATCTGAGGATGATGAGCACATGTATTAGGGCTGCACGATAGGACAAAAATCTACATTGTGTTGGTGATGTTAGCTCTTCTCTCCTTCCTCAGCCATCGTGCTTAATTAAATTCATGGTAGCTAACGACTAGCTGGGGCTTCATCCGATTGGCCACAAGGTGTGAATGCACGGTCCATGTATCCAGGGCTCCATCTGATAGGTCTGGTGTTCGCAGTGTGGCTCCAGACTAACTTTTTTTTTACACTGGTTGCACTGGTGCGCCTAACTTTTTCATTTAGGTGAACAAGCACATCATTTAATTTTCTTAACACATTATAAAAATGGTTGTATGAACGTTTTTCTTCATTTAAAATTATAGTTCACTCAACAAGAAAGTGTCAAAACAGTGACACCCTGGAGCCGGGAGTAAATACAAAAATAAAAATGTATTCGTAGCATTTCAAGCATTCTTTTGCGACGTGTTCATCACTAAATTTCCTACCTTGTCGGACAAAGCACTATCCAATTTGCTTTTCATTAACTCATCATCTCACAACCCAACCTGACCTGCGACCTGCTCCTCTTCCTGAACAACATCTGTCCAAAAACCACATCTAGATCCATCGAGGTCCCCGTGAGATGCATAAACCCACTTTTTGTGTAGGACATGAGGTTTCAAATACAGAAATGTGCCGTCTGTGAAAAATTAAAAGATGCATAATTCACCAGGTATGTGGAATTCTGCATTGTTGAGATGGATGTAACACTGAACATCCAGCAGTGACATTGGTACACATCTGTAAGGGTGTGAGTGCCCCATGAACGAGCATCGTAACGTCCCCAGTTTGAGTCCTAACAGGTACCTCTGTTGCATGTTGCTCCCGATTACTCTCTACCCTCATTTCCCGTCATCTCTCCTGTTTACTTTCTAATAAATGCACAGAATGCCCTAAAAAATACTTAAAAGAAACAACCATCACTGCTGTGGACATCAGAAAAAAGCACATCAAGTGTAAAACCACAGAGATAAATTATAATTTGCCTCAGTTACATGTTTTTGTAGGTAATGTGAGCAAAAAAATACTCTCGGGACAGACAGACGAGGAACGAGATTACAGCAAAACTGTATTCAGACCTCACTTATTTGTAGACCTGCACTATGAACTGAACAGAGCCACAGTAAAAGGCAGGGAACAGAGCCGGGAGAGGGCTGAGCAAACACAGGCAGAGGCTCAGATGTGTCACACCGACGACAGGCACCGAGCATCTCACGCTGAGATGACTGCAGGGATCGATCAAAGGCTGCCTTCCCCTTTCTACCCCACGTTTAGATCATTAAAACCTAATTGAGAAGTGGTGACTACAGACAAACACACACACACATACAGAGAGACAGAGAGAGAGAGAGGGAGAGAGAGAGTGGCTGTGCTTGCATGGATACACAAGCACACCATCTCAAGGATGACAATAGAAAAAGCACAGCCAGCGTGAGAAATAATGAGTCCCGGTGTCCATCTGAGTTAGAGAGCGAATCGATCAGCCGGGACTGCACCACAACAGTGTGAGAAGAGGCTGAGGGGCATAAACTAGTGTCACCGTGGTCACAGGGTGAATCTCTCGCTCACCAGGTCAGCAGACAGAGAGCGGGCTGGATGAGAGGCAGTGGAGGGGAAGGAACACAAAACAAAAGGTTAACCCCAATGTGCACGAGCTGTCTCTGTAGGGTCACAGCGAGGTGTGTAAAAGTGTCAGGCAAGCAGATCCAATTGACCACCGGATGTGTGTGTGTGTGTGTGTGTGTGTGTGTGTGTGATGGGAAGTTGGCTCACCCAGGACTTGAACTTGCACAGTGCTCCTTCCACATCTGCAAGGAAGGTGCTCTGATCACTGGTGGCCGTCTGCTCTTGCCTGGCTCTGTGCAGAATAATGTTGCTCTCCAGCCAATGAGCTTCCTCCTCTTCCTCCTCTTCCTCTTCTTCTTCCTCCTCCAGCAGCAGCAGGAGCAGCAGGAGCAGCAGCAGCAGCAACAGCAGCAGGAGCTGGACTGGACTGCATTCACTCACCTCTCCTCCTCCTCCTCCTCCTCCTCCTCTCTGTCTCTTCCCGTGCTGCTGAATTATCTTCCGCCTCCTGAGTGAAGTCCCAGGCTCTCCGCTCGCCCCCTTTTCTCCTTCGCGCTAGACGGGCACAAGGAGCTCCTCTTCCCAGCGGGCTCCCAGCTTTGTGTCTCGGAGAAGCGGTGAGGGCTGCCACCGGCGGCGGCAGGCAGCTCCAACTGATGGTGCTCTCGTTATTGGATTGCATGTGTATGAGTGTCCAGGCATTTTTGTGTGTGTGTGTGTGTGTGTGTGTGTGTGTGTGTGTGTGTGTGTGTGTGGGATGTGGAGCGTGGTGTGTGTCAGCGTGTGTGTGTTTTTGAAAGAGGACCCGGCTGCTGCTCATTGGGGCTCATCTGCACTGTTGCCTCTCTCTCTCTCTCTCTCTCTCTCTCTCTCTCTCTCTCTCTCTCTCTCTCTCTCTCTCTCGTGCACGGGCTGTTTTGTGCTGCATTCACGTCCTGTGGGGAAAACCGCAAGTCGACTTCTCTCCTTTAAAGAAATTCAGCTTTCAGGCGGTGGAGGTAGACTCGCACCACTCTGCAGGGACACACTGTATGGAAAAAAAATCCACAAAATGAATAAATAAGACACACTAAAATATATATATACGCACAGATATGTAAATGTACCAAACAATTCAGCAATGATTTATACAATCACTATTATAAAATCGCCATTTCACCATTTTTATTTTAGTTTCTCTCCATTTATTTGAACTAGAATTTGATTTTTTTTATATTTTTCATTTTGATTTCAGTTGCTAGCAGCGGTTTGGCAATCCCTGTTGATTTTAGCCTGCTAACTCCTGTTCAATCATTTATGAAATTACTCCTCGATTGGTGGTTTATTTATTTAAACCATCTTTTATTGGTTTCGGCCACCTGTGGGGAGCACAACAAGCAATAAACACAAGACTTGCATATTGATGATGTGGTTAGCAAGCTGTTGCTTATTCTAACAGCGCGGAGCAACAGCATGTCAAGTTGTGTCTCGAGTTCAATATATACTTTAGTTTTAGCTCTACAATGGTTTCAATGAACTCCTGGGGACATTATCAGGTGATTTTGGCTGGTTATATGGTTGAGATAGCCGAATTAATACTTCTTAAAGTGTTAGCTAAATGGTTGATAAGCTAGTTAGCTAAAAAATAATAAATGTGTGATAATTAGCTTGAAGTCTCCTAATGGATAAATGGTTCATAGCTACCGGAAATTAATTGATAAATGGTTGATAGCTTAAAGTAATAGATAGGCTAAATGGTTGATAAGCTAGTTACCTATAAGTAAAGTATACGTGGTTGATAGTTAGCTAATGGATAGGTTAACAGCTAGCTTTAAAGTAATGGTAAAGTAAAATGGTTGATAGTTAGCTGAAAATAATAACCCTACATGAATGTTTGATAGCCTCTTTAATAGTCATGAATAAATGATTGCAATACTGAGCTGAAATAATTAGCTAAAAGTAGGCTAATTGATAAATGGTTGATAGTCAGCTTAAATAAATAAATAAATGGTTGACAGTTAACTTAAAGTATTGGATAAATGGTTGATAAGCTTAAAATAGCCTAATGGATAAAGTCTCATTTAGCTACTAGTTAGCAACCGCTGTTTTTTGACACATAAGCCCTTCATAATTAAAATGTGGGACATTTAATAATGTATTTTATGTCATAGAACAAAACGTGTAAATATCTTAAGCCTGTGGTTACCACAGACCTTATTTCAGGCATTTGAGACAAATGTATCTATAGATAAATAGCTTAAAGTACTGTAAAACAACTGTTACAACAGTTAGCTAAAAGTACTAGATAACAGTAGTAATACAAATGCAAACTTGAACCCACCTAAACACAATGTGATTGTAGAAAAAAGTAACTAGCAGTGTCAGCAGACAGACAATCTCTGGCTGTTTCACTCATCATCTTCCTTCACCAGCTAGTCTCTCACATTGTCTATCTGCTGTTTGGTTTTAGAGCATTTTGCTCTGAAAACAGTTGCCTGCTGTGGTGAGAGTGAGCCAAAATAGTAAACTGTGGGCAGTAAAACAAAAATTGTATTGTATTTATTAATACAATTATTCATTCATTCATTTTTTTGGATTTGGGCTTATTCGCAGCTTTACTTGGAGGCTAATGTGTACATGTTTCCTCTGATTGTATCGACGCAGACATTTATACATCTTGCACACCAATAGGCTGATAATCTCTAAAATGGCAGGTGTGCAGTATAACCATCCAAAACGCCAGTGATGATATACATCCAAATGTAACAGATGTGTCTTTCATTATTGTCGTTTGATCTAGCTAACATTTTATAGAATTTCTTTCCATAAATTTAAGATTTCTAGTCCTTGAACTTAATACAAAGTGGGTGAAATGAAACATGTCTGAAAGGCTTTACCAAACAACAAGATCACCAAGGTCTATTTTTTCAGAGGCATGATAAAAGTCATGAAATGAATGCCTAAAAGGAACTTTACCTTGGTGCTGCAAACATATTTTACACCAAGATTTCAGACTCGCTCAACTGTTCACTGTCATGTGTCACTTGTAGGTCCATGCCATTAATCTCCGGACATCATCTGACGAATGGCTCCTGTGCAGTCTTGCGAAGGTAAACAGGAGCCATCCGTCATGATGCCAGCTCGCTAATATTAATTCAGTCCATCCAATGGTAGACTGATAGACTTTGATCAAAAGTTGAAATGCTTTTCTTTCAATTCACGGTTTGAAATTCATGTTAAAATGTGGTGCCTTAATGATAATTGATAATGAATATCAATTGACCCTGTGTTCATTTTCTTGACTGGGACAGACAGAAACGAACAGACTCCATTGATCAAAGCTCACAAGATTTGGAAAGGGAAGAGATATAAGATGGACAAGATGAGACTGAGAGGAGAAGGAAGAGAGAAGGTGATGGAGATGAGGACGAAGAGCAGGTGCTGCCCACTGTACCCAGGATAGGATTAACATTATATCCTTGTGCTGTTCAACACAAACAAAAACTGACCTGATCCAACTCAAAGTATTCACCTCAGAGATATGTTCATTTCTAATTACAGTGGAACCAATCAGCTTAATTTAACAACAAACACCTGGCATTATTATAGTGTAATAATATAGTATTTTTCTGTACCAATATGTTAATGTTTAACACACATTTGAAACAAATTCCTGTAAATCAAATCCAAAACAATGCAAACTCAAACACAAAGATGAAATAAAGAAGGTGTATACAATTGTGTTAAATAGTAGCTATACTTTAGCAGGAGAGATAAATGAAGAGTCACAAATAATTGGTCATGATTGCATTTCAATGGTGTCTGTAGTGTGAATTTCCCTTTACTTAAAAAATGATTGGTTGATAAATTATCCAGATGTTTTGTGATGACTTTAGCTCATATCTTTAGATTGTACTGCTGATCATTCATTGCAACATAAACCCCCCAAGCAAGCTTTGGTTCTGGACCTCTGTATTAATAAACCCTGCAGGGTCAAGGTCAAAACCATTACAGATCACTGACAGGTGGATTGTATTTCATTTCATTTTACAGGGTGCAACTTATATGTTTAGATGCACACTTCCAAGTGGTTGTTTTTAACCTTTAAGCCATTAGTGTTTTTTATTGTGTCAATACAACATTAATGCTGAATTATTTTCTCCAGACACTGTTAGCCAGCACAGGCAAAGAAAACAAAAGCATACAGTATATTAATGTTAGAATCCACCACTCAGAATAAATCACAGCATACCAGAGCAGTCAGCAATATCACATTACCATTTCAAGTCTGAACTGAAAAGATGTAGAGATATGTCACAGTTTTAAGCAGACTGGGCACTTTTCCCAGCCCATTCATTCTTAACTAAAGTGCAAGGACTCCCATTTTACTCTTTAATGGGCTCGGATGCCGACACGGAGGGGAAGACTTCCACTCTTCCTCTAGGCATCCTCACACATCTTATGCATTTTACTGGCTCTTTTTAACGGAGCATAAATCGGAGCCCGAGGCGGTGCAGGAGTGTCATATCCAGGTGAAAATGGAGCCACGTATCATCCCATCTGCAGTCTGTGTTGCTGTCCTCAAAAGCCACAATGGAGCTCTGTGTCTGTGCTGGTTTTATCCGTGCCGCAGCCACATGTGCGGTCTCTTAACACGAACAGTGTCACTCTCCAGGCTGTAGAGCGAAACATTAAAATGGAGAAAATTCATTTTGGTTACACAAGCTGAAAATTGCCACTGGTTATTACATTTTTTAAGCCCAAACTGCTGTACTGCAACAGCCTGTGGTATAGTGACCTTCATGAATGTCATTATCCCCTCAACCATTTTCTTGGCTGGCTTAAGGTAAAAGCTGTGTAGCAGCTTTACAATAATACGCACAGCACAGTAAAAATCAGCATGTCCTCCGTCATGCTCAATACCTGAGGGCAGCGGTGAAATCAAGTCCGCTCCGGGTTCCAGAGGCTTTCTCCGGCTGAATATTTTTAAGGGTTTTCTGCACAAGTATTGAGGGGGTGGGTGTTGATAAATACGTTATACATAAAACATGAAGGCAATGTACCTGCCCTACTGTGCAGGTTGAAAAGGCTGTACATCAACTCTATAGGACTCTACAGTCATTTGTCAAATTGAGAGTACTGCTTACCCTCGCTTTCTCTGCGTGGGTGTGAGAGGCTGAGTTACCAAAAAAAAAAAAAAAAAAGGAAAAATCACAGTCATGGTCTTGTGATTCAACCGCTGTGGTACTCAGGCAGCTGTCTAAAGCATTTTAGCACATTTATGTAAGTACGGTTTTCAAGTGACGGCTCTTACTTTGTGAGATGTACAGCACAGGATAGAAATATCAAGAAAAGATGCACATTTTTGATCACTTGTGCTGATTTTATTAATAACATTTCATCCTCATACCTTCATGGTGTAAAATTCAAGCAGCAACATATACAGTATTGTGCTCCTTGGCCATAATCCATATTTTGTATTAAATTCTGTTGCGTATTAAACTGGGCCTACGATAACATGCGGCCTAAAGTGCCATGCATAAACAAGTCAGCAGCAGTTGTACCATGGCTAATGTTAAGTGTGTTTGCCTCACTGTCTGCAGTTTCTCTGGTGGTTTCTGAGATGGAGAGTACGTCATGTTCTCTTACTCGGTAAGTTACAAAACAACCCACTGTGGCTCAAGAGCATGCGCACACACTAACCTTGTTAAAGGCTTACACAGAGATAAACAAAACATTATTGATTCACAATCATAAATGTATATAATGTTGATCATTTTTTTAAAGGACCTATTTGTAAGAAAAGTCGATTTTTGAGTCTCATTCCCAACTCGTCAATTAAAGCCGCCATCCCAAAGCGTCAGTTTGTGCTAATTTTTCGTTGCATAATTTTTTCAAAAGATGCAACGATGAGTGGACAAGGGAGAATCACAATTCTTTATAATGCTTAACGAATGCATATTTTTGATTTTATGGGGCCTTCAAATTGGATTTTGATGTCTGTAAGGGTAAAATGAACTGTTATCTGTGCAGAAATGCAGTGCCGTCTCAATAAAACGGTGCTGTTTGAGTCTGCAGCAGTTTGTATTGTTATTGAAATATTCCCCCTTCCAACATTAATCTTGCAGTGTTTGCCACTGGTGCGCTGCCACTTCAGGCAGCGACTACAGTAAATTACAATCACAAAGGCAGCTACAAAAGTGAGTCATATTAAGTGGAATACTAATCAGCAGCACATTCTGTCGGCTTTAAAAATACAAGTTTCAATAGCCTTTTAAAGTGAGTCTGAAAGGAAGGAAAACAGGAAGAAACCTTCATCAACACTGAGGGAAAAAACTTTAACAGGATATTCCATCAACAGCCTCAAAAATGACCATCAAGCTGTATCAACACAGTCAGAAAAACAAATATGAGCTCGAAGAACCAATTATTTTACTACAGCATTACTGCTCTGAGCTTTAAATATCTATGACTACAGCTCACCTTGACTGAAGGCCATTAGCAAAGACTCACCAAACCCTTCTGCCAGGTTTATATCTCACCCACTCGTACAGGAAAACAACAAGCTAATGGCCTTGGGCAACTTAAAGCAGTGCCCATTAATTCACACCCACTCACTCAAAACAAAATACATAACAAAGAGCTCAGATTTCAGTGAATGGGGAACAAAGAGAGGCACAGCGATGGGATGCAGCACATGTCTACTTTACATTACTTGAGTAAAAGAGCATGAATGTCATTTTCCTTGTAAAGCAGTTGTAATCACAGGGATTCTTGGCTGAATAGACCAGTTTTCCGTAAACCGTAAGAAACCTTAAGATATGTGAGTGAGTCTCCCAAACATCTTGGTTCATGAAAGAGTTGTAACCAGTTCAAGCAAAGAGTGATGACCCCTTCTCAAAATCCTTGATTTAAGCAGTTTTTGCAAAATCTATTTCATGAAAAACAAGATCAAGAATTTACAGCCATGCAAGCAGCTTCAGCATGCTAACATGCTCACAATGACATTTATAACATACTGATGTTTAGCAGGTATAATATTTACCATGTTCAGCATCTTAGTTGGGTGTGTTAGCATGCTAGGATCCGTTCATAAGCACTAGACACACAGCACAGTTGAGGCTGATGGGAAGGTCATTAGTTTGCAGAGATGAAAAGTCACCAATTTTCATGGACACCCACGCAGAAGTACTGGGACCTTTCACTGCAATCCAATCACCTGAATAAATGTTGGCAATGTAAGTTTCTGCAAACAAAACAAAACAAACGCACAAATCCAGATGGTTAGGGTCAGGAAACGATCATGTTTCAGCGTAATACATTACAACGGTGTTTCGGTCACCACAAACATGATGGGAGATGTTCGACTTCCCGTCCAAAATATCTGTTTTTTGTCACAACCATCACGTCTTGAAATTGTGTTGAGGTGTCCTTGATTTCACATGAACAAATGTTAAAACACAGTCTTAAACTGCATCACTGGCTTGGCAGCTTTGTCACCTGTGACTGCACCGCCACCAACTCCACCTACCGATATCAGTCAGGTCATACACATGTGAACGTCATATGACATGTAGACAGTCCCAACTAACTTACTTTTAATTACCCATGAGAGCCTGGGAAAATTCTCTTTTAGGGAGTCATGTTATCATCACTGTACAATACACCTACGTATATCACTAATTAAAACAAAACAATAAAAATAAAGTTTATTTGCATAGCAGTTTCCAAAATGTTCAAAATCCTGCAATGTGGTTACACACAACAAGCTATTGAAAAAAACACAGGAATAAACACATGTTGTAGTGTACTGTATTGTGTTGTATTATAATATATAAGACAGTCAATGTGTGCATGAGGCATCATATTTTTGTCCATCCATGTGTATCACACTGGCTTTACACGCACTCCAGTGTGTGTACAGGAGTGTATCCTGCAGCCTTACATTGAGTGCCGTGCTGAGCCCATCTGTCCTTCGGCTGCTGTTGGACCGGCCAGACAGGCAGCCGAGCCCCTGCTGCAGCTGCGAGAAGCGCAACCGCACTACTTACAGAAGTGTGTATGAGTATGTGTGTGTGTGAGTAAGCATGCAAGCACAGTGTTAGATTTTCACTGCAGCCGTGCAAAAGGCTGCGTGATTAATCGCTGCTGCTCAGCCCGTCTTCCGGCTTTGGACTCAGAGGTGGCGCATGTACTTCACTAACTATGCAGCGAGTACATTCGTCACACCACAAGCATGAATGTGCACACAAAGACGCACAAAAGGCATCTGTCTCCGCTGGTGTTGCGAGCTACTGACGTCTCCTCTGTTCGACGAGGAGGACAGAAATTAAGTGACAATGCTGCATGTGCGAGGAATGACGCAGGATTCACCAGAATAAATGCCAAAGCCTGATGAAACATATCAAAGAAATTTGATGTACAAGCTTGAAACACGGAGCGATCAAACATGGTGGCTACAAACACATGTTTCATTAATGCCTCTGCTAAATTTGACTTTCATCTGAGAGGCCACACCTCTGCGACGTCTCCTCAATTTCACGGCTTTCTGTAGGTGACATGTGTGAACGGGCTTTTAAAACTTTTCCTCTTAACATGATGTGAAGACTTGAAGTGAGGATTTCCAGGCTGTAGCCAGGCAGAGGCAGGATGAGTAATCTGCTGGTGCTTCAGTGTTTGCGTGACATAGTATTGTGTTTGTGTGTGTGTTTTTGTGTGTGTGTGTGTGTGTGTGTGTGTGTGTGTGTGTGTGTAGGCTGGACAGTCCCACACCCGCAGGCTTGGACAAAGGTTGGTGACTCACCAGAGCTCAGCTGAAGCGGGAAGAAAAACAAAGTGATATAGAAAAGAAATGGGACTGGATTAGCGGCGACTCTAGGACGAAGAGAGGAGAGGGAGACGGGAGAGGATGGAGGTCTACAGGGAGCCCGAGGACCCGGAGGGAGAGGAGAAATGTGTGAGCAGAGAGTAGAAGAAGGAGGAGGAGGAGGAGGAGGAGACCTCTGCTTTCCCCTGAAGACTGATCTGTGGAGAGTGAGGGAAGGATGAAGTAAATAAAGACGGGGGAGACCAAAAGGGGAGGCTAAGCAGCCCCCATGGGTGCTCTGAGGGAAGCAGCAAGGAGGAAGAGAGGAGACAAGATGCAGGAAGTCTGGAGACTAAAGACACACACAATTTCTTTTGGGCGTGGGCAGGACACCATATTTGCTCGAGTAAATACTGGGGGACTGTGAGTGTGTGTGTGCAATTACATCCTTTCTTTTCGTACAACAGTGTTTACATAAACAGGAACCAGAGACTGCAGTGGCTTTTGGGCCTAGAGCAGCTTCTGACTTCTTGCATTATGTCAGGCTGCTCTGAAAATCATCGCAGCAAGAGCTGTAGAGGTACGTAAGCTTAACTGTTTCTGCTGGGATTAGCCAGATGATTAAACAGACTGGCAGAGAAAAATACTTTCTGTTCTGCAGAGTCTGAGCAACATCTTAAAAGGCACCCTGCGGAGCTTTGACCTCAAGTTTCGTGCTGTACTGTAAAGATGAGTGTTGAGTGGATCTCCGAGGGAAGTGTTTCAACAGTTGCTATTTTTGATTTATAAGAAGAAGAAGAAAGATCAGAAGCCAATGTAAAAGAAAAGGGATTTGAGGAAGTAGTGAATGAATTCAGCACACTTGTAGGGCATTAAAGGATATGTTATTTTAATACTCACATGTCCATATGTAAGTTGAAAGTGTTATAGGTCACTGCAGTTATTCACTCATGTCTATAACGACTGAGTGACCCCTTCCTAACCTGTAAGAGGAAGTTGTTGCATGTAGGTTTACAGAACTAAATATTGACCAAAAGCATATGCCGGGACAATGTTACCAGCTTCTTGTACTTTTGAATGCAACGCTGTAAAAAAGAACAGAAAGCTGAAAATACTTACAGCTTTAGAAAAGACCCAGGTAGGGTACTGGATAACAAGCCAATTAGTTACCATAGCAACCCCAGCCAAATCAGGCTCTGGAAATCCCTGTGTCACGCAGCAAGCAGATGCTCTCCCATGTTGGTTGCATTGAAATGACTTCATCCAAGTTAACCGTACCTGTTGTGTGAGTAGAATACTAAAAGTAAATGGACCGTTCAACTGACTGTTCTGTGGTTGGTTTTGAAAAGATAGTTCATGTTGTTGTGTCTGTTTGTTGCTTGGTGGTTACCAATAAGAAGTATGCATTTCTGGCCTTGACGGCTTCTCATACAGACAGCCAACACCTTCAGTAGAACAGTTCAGTCTACCTAAAATATGTAGTTTACATAACTTAACTCTGTCACCTTCATCACCAACATAAGCAGTGGTATTTACTCTCATTGGAGCTACTTTCTTCCAGCATGAGTGGGGGGTGAAACCATTTGTGATCAACCATTTCAAAGCACAAAAGTGTAAAGACTGAATTCAATATTAACCTTTATCATAATGAGCGATGATTTCATTATTGTGAGAACAACCTTGACTCAACCTTGAAATGTATTCAAGGCACACAGTTCTCTTAAATCTATGAAAAAGAAGGGTCTCATCAAACGATGCATGATGGGAAGTATGCTAATATGAGGACTGTGTTTCTTTAGAAACTTACTTGAATGAGTTGATTGAACTCTGCACAGTTCATTTATCCGACTGATCGTGTCAAGTCTAAATAATTCCAAGTTAGAAGAAAAGTCTGATAATGAAAAAATTGAAATTTTATTTTTAAGTAACTTGGAATCATTCAAACTTCATATATACATTAAAGGGGCTCAGTGTTGGGTTGGAAGCCGGTCATTAGTTTATGTTAATGGAGTCCATTTTTATTGTGACAAATGTTAGCTACTATTGCTCTCTGAGAGAGACGCTGAGAAGAGGCACTCAAGAACGTGCATAAGATCACATCCTCTCACGGAAAATCTGACCCCTTCATCTGAGTCCTTCACCAAGAACTCCACAGTCCCCAAGCTTGTATAGGCAACAGAGAGAGACAGGGAAGGTCTAATCTATCACGCCATGATACAATCTGCTCACGTGGACAAAAAAACCTGATTAATACATGTAAATAGCTATTGTCTGACTTTTTACAGTGAAAGGGTTTCAGTCATAGACAGATACAGGCTGTTTTTGTAATTCAAACAGTGCAATCAATACAAACAATTCAGTTTTGTGTATAATAAAACAAGCATTAGAAAATGGCGTTCCATGTGGTCGCTGAATGGATCAATTTGGCTCCCAGGTCGTTATGATTTTGAGAACTATCAACCAATCACATCTGCAATTCAATAAGCCCATCTTTTCTTTATTAAAAAACTTTCTTGAAGTTTTACTTGTGACGTAAATTATGATCAAAGCAAACTTAAATGGAATATCTTCATAACGGAGACAAAGCAGTGCAATATAACCGCAGGGCTGCTTTTTAATTATTGTTTTCCAAAAAGCAGTTCAATACAATGCTTTATTTGCAATTTACCCTCGTGAAAAAATAGCAGATTTTACTCTGCAGTTACAAAGCGAAAACTTAAATATGCAACTTAATCGTATAGCTGGCTTATTTTCACCTCTGCTACAGATATTAAAACAATGTAGTGTTGGAAAAGCCTGCAAAACAGCATTTATATCCTCAACAAACTCAATTAGCAACTATTTTAGTAACAGTTTTAGTAATACCTTGAGTGAACATCTGTTACTTTCTCGTCTGTCAGATTTTAATGTCCATCACATCACTTGTCACAGTGACAGTTGAGCCACCAGGGACGGAAAATAATCATGTCTGGGCTGAAATCTGACCAGCCCACACATTTAACTTCAACGCACACAAACACACACGCACAGACACACAATAGTGAAATAAAATTGACTGCAAACTGTGTGTTTCTGGGTCAGTGTCAGTCCTGTTAGAGTGAGAGCTCGGCGCTGCACTTGAGAGACGGTCCCAGCCTTTAGTGTTGAGGGTCAATGCCTCCCAAAAGGGATGTGGACTATCTCCCCAACGCTGCACACATCACTGCGTCACATGAATAACCCCGGCAGCTTTCTGCCAATGTCAGGGACACACAGGGCAGAGAAAACACCCACAGCGACAGCAGGGAGAGGAACCAAGAGAGACACGAGGACACATTTGTGACAGATCTCTGATGAAGCACAGACATACAAATATTAATTTTTTTCCTACATAGGTCTGTGTGGTGCTGACAGCGGGATGCTGAGCCGAGCTCCACGGATCCACAGCCATGAAGGCAGCTTCAATGAAATGGTAAATAATTGATTGTTGCCTGGCAATAAGAAGGTAGCAGGTGTGTGTGTGTGTGTGAATGCATTTCATAGTATATGACATTGGCTGAGGCAGCATACGAATTCATTAATTAAGCCAAGGCTTCAGGACTAAACCAAACCCTGCAGATGAGAGTAAATTCCCCTGCTAGCTTAGCTAATTAAATCACAGCAATTATTTATAACACAGTCATAAAGTTAAATTAATGTTTAATTTTGAACCAGATGTAGGGAGGGGTGTGTGTATGTAAGAGAAAGTGAGCGAGGGAGAAATAAACTATAGTGTGAAAGGAGGAGACCCTAAAGAGTGAAAACGTGATCTATGAAAGGTGGTGACGGAAATATAAATGAAGTAAAATAGTACACAAAACGTGGCCGAAGCTCGAGGATAATACACAACAGCTGAGATTATCCATCGTATAAAGCTTTTAGCCCTGAATGAGCTGAGGCAGCAAACGAAGGTGCAGGTGAAAATCAGTCACGGATTCGTGCCTCAATAAAGCTGAGGTTGGCAGAAACGAAGTGAGCGAGGCGAGCGGCTGCGATGGAGGAGGAATGAGTGACGTGCAGGGAGCTGCAGGAATGTTAACATCCTGGATGCAACAGAATAAACAGGCCAAGCAAAGAGCAAACTAAATTATATTTAATCACACAATGTCACTGTCATGTCAAAAACTATTTGTCCAAAGCTTTAACAGACTGGTAGCTCCAGGTCATCATCATCCTTGTGTTTCTGTCTCTCTCTCTCACACACACACAGAAAAACACACACAGAGCAGACTGCCGTGGCATTTATGTGTATTAAAAATCGTTCAGATTATTGCACAGCCATGAAAGATTGTCAACAACTAAGATACTTCATCGGCTTTATCTCAGCGACAATGCACAGCTGAATGTTTGTTTCCAAGCTACATGAATTCATGCATCACATTAAATCAAAAAGGGCGGAAGGTTCGTTTTAATCTCCAAAAGATTTGGAGTTCTTGGATCCACGCAGCAGGGCTGCATGTAGCTGGTACACAGGGGAAACCACAACAAAATGCTCATTAGGTTTAAATGATGTGTAGTCACCTGGAGGGAGTTAATTGCTTCTTTCTTTATTTGACGTGCACATTTTGCAGCATACGTATGACACAACTGTTATTCTCCCCGTGGCAACACAAGCCTCCGACATTATTAAAGCAACAAGCTTGACATTCTGCTAAATGGATGTTTAAACAGCGCCTTGGGTAAATGTTAAAAGTTGAAGCTTAAGGGAGAAAATGGCCTTTACAATAAATGCAAATGAAGTATTAGCTATAGATTCATATTTTTCCACAGGCCTACTTTCGTCCTATGTGGCTCCTACATATCCGTGCACGATGACCTCATTGAGTTGTATTAAACGATGTGAAATAGAAATCCTTGGCCTCAGCCAATGCAAATTCAAACAGCTCATCTCTGTATTGTTATTTAGACCATCTGCTCTTGCTGGTGCACAAGGTACACAGGCTCTCCACAGTGATTTGACACTCCACCGCTACAGTTAAATACACTCTGTAAATACATGTTATTTCCAAGTATGAGACTTGGACTGGATATTCTCCAATGTGCCTCCCCTATTCAAGTGATTTCTTCTTCTAATCTTTTGGAAACATTTATTTTTCTGTTGTCTTCTAGTTGTATTCTGTAGATCTTGACATATAGTCTATTGTTTGTCTCATTTTAAAGGTGCAATGTGTAAGTATTTTAGTTTAAAACATTCAATAATTAACTAAAATTATTAAGAGAATGTGAAGACGTTATGTCAAAGATGTCCATACACTGTTTGGTAGAGATATCTACTGAAGTTAGCATGCTAACAAGCCAGCCCTGGCCTATCCTGTCTCGTAATCCCATTTTATACCTCAAGTATAGTAGGCAATAGTCTGATTGTGGAGTCCCTCGCAATTTCAGCTGGGAGATGTGTGTGATTGAGGAGTCCTGGTCGGGGCCAGTGTAAATCACCTCCATCCTTCTCCTAGGCTGTGTTTAACCCCGGTCCAGCCATGTTCACTGGGAAGCTGCTTAACCAGGATCGCTCGCCCGCTTGCCCGGCTCCGTTCCTGGTGCCTATTACAGCATTGCTCCCCACATTCCCCGCTGTAACCTGCATGAAAACATCCTCCTCCCGGCGGTCCAAACCTGTACTATTGGTTTAAACACCGACACTTCCTCAATACTCCGAGCTCCCAGTCTGGGATAATAGGACCATCTAGTGCTGCCATTGACTGATGTAGTTATTGTGAGCAGTAACTTCATGTGCAGAGGAGTCCCGCTGTCCATTAGGGTTCCCATGCTCATCTCAGTTTGCTGGCCTGCCACCGGGGGAGCAAATGTGGAATGTAAAGTCAAGCCAAGCGCTCAATCTGCTGCCCACAACATCATGGTAGAGCAAGTCTGGGCAATAAGCCAGGACTCAAACAAAGTGCCTCGCTGTCACGGCCAACCTGTGTATGCGCTCTGGCTGCAGGCTAAAGGTGAGCTCTCTGTCATCCTTTTAAGAGCGAGGATGTGAATAGACATGAGTTTAAAGGAGCCTTTTTGGAAGAAATTTAGTTTAAATCATTCAAAAAAATGTACTAAAATAATTTACAGAATGTAAGGAAATTAAAGCTTTGATGTTCTGTCAAAGACTTCTATGTTGTGGTGCAGAGATATTGACTGAAGTTAGCTAACCATCCTGTCTCATAATACCACTTGGTGCCCCCTGGAGCGGACATCTTTTCCCGGGTCAGATGACTCTGCAGTAATCATGCGTATCCACTCCAATCAGCAGTGATGGAAACATCACACCTGGCTTTATTCTACATGTTATTTTTCACTCCTATTCTGGTGCGATGCTACGACAAGTTTTCATGTTCACGTTGGTGTTTAAATAGTTTTCCATTCGTCTCTCCTCATATATTATTAAGTGGATGTTGAGTTTGAAAGCGAGATTGAAATGAAGGAGAAAGAAGTAGCCACCGCTACATTGTCACTAGCATCAATGCACCTTCTACTGTTGCCTGTCATTGTGAGAATTTGTGCCGTTGAACGTGACACGTTTTCAACTGCAAAAAATACAGCATCTAATTTACTGAAGCATCTTATACAGCAGCACAGCAACGTGAAACTGAAAAAAACACCAGTGCTGACGATGAGGTGTCTACTGCAATTGAAACAGCACTCCAGTTAAACAACAGAGACTGGATTTCAGAGCAAGACACAGTTGTGGAGAGACGTTTAGAGACAGTGAAGAAGCTTGTGGCTCATTATATTGTGAAGGAGATGTTACCCATTAGGGGTGGGTGGGTCGATCCCCCGCTGTCGTAAACACATGTAAACCACTAGTTTAATCCGACACCCGGACAGTGATGGCTGAACGAAAGAGGGGCATCATTTGGTGCTATTTCAGACCCCCCCCCCCCCCCCCCCCCCCCGACAGTTCACTGGCTTTTCAGAAGCAGGGAATATCCAGGTATATACAGTGAAATAAATATCTTTGTCAAACTCATTAAATATAGCATACTATATTCAGACCATTGAAACTTGTTATCTAGTTAAATTATGTTGTTGAAACTGAAAAAAATAGTATAACTGAAATATGAAAATGGCTGAATATAAGAACCTTTTCGTGTAACTCTGAAAGGTAGGATTCCTATATTTAGGCTACATGTAGTCAATCATAGGTTGTAGACCTAATTATTTAAAGGTGATTCCCCAAGAGTCCAACTTCTGTTATCTGCCTTTAAAATCGTCCTGTGTTTTAATAATTAAAAAGTATCACTATCGATATCAGTAATATTGGCCTTGTGTTACTTGGTATCAGATCAAAACCAAATTTTGTGGTATCGCCCACCCCTATTATCTATTCCCATAGTTAACTCACCCTTTGAAGCATTATAGAGAAAATACCCACTAAGAGTAATGTCAAGCTGCCACAGAGAACGATGTTTGCTGGTGACCGAATCTAGCGTTAATTTGAAGTTTCCAGCCCAGCTGACATCTGGACAGGTAACAACAAAAGCATCCGGTTGAAAGGCCGCAGTGTTCACAATAATGCAGTTTGGCTGAGTTTACTCCTCCTGTAAGGTTAATTATTGTTCCAATAAAGTGGAGTCAGTGTTAAAAATGAGCTGGCTTGAACAGGTTGTATATCACTTGGGGGTGGAAAAGTAATATAGTGTATATAATGAGTAACATAGACCGAGTGATAAGTTCAGTAATATTATTACTTTTTAATGCCATAATAAGTCAAAAGTAACTAATTACACGTCCTGAGTAGCTTGTCCAACACTGAATGTTAATGTCAGTGTAAATAAATTTTTGGATTTAGATGTCGGTGCCCTTTAAGCGTGTAGGTGTGTGTGTGTGTGAGAAAGAGAGAAACTGTGTGTGTGTTTTCAGACAGAGCCATCTGTTCCAGTCTATAGATTTAATTTATTATCCTCTCTTACTGTCAACACTGGAGTCTTACCATATCTACAAGTTAAATTATGTGCAGCTGTGCCAGTAAAACTAACTGAATTAAATGTAAAAGGTTGAGCTGACAGGCTGTATGTAGATTTTAGCTAACTTTCACACAACGATTTTATGTGATTCTTCCTGGAGGCAATCCCCGGGATAATCTACATCGGCTGAGTACAAACAGGGACTTTTTCAGAGAGACAGAGTTCAGACAAACGGGCCGTATTTACTCGCCAGGCAGGAGACGGTAATGACAGAACTGTCCGTAGCTGTCACCCAGAAAAACACGCCGGCCTTGATTAATCCACCTCTTCCCCTTCTCTGTTCTCCTAATCCAATCTCAAATCCACTCTGTCTTTTTTTTTTTCTTCTTCAATCTTAACAAATGGACTGTCCAGTCCTCAGAGAGACAGAGAGAGAGAGAGAGAGGCTGGAGAAAACAAAAACGATGTCAGGTTCAGCTATTGATGAATCCCTGAAGGCTGTGAGCAAACCCAGGCTGCAGAGAGATGGGGGATGAGAGAGATATCATGGGGGGAGAGACAGGGAGAGAAACAGGAGGAGGGAGGAAAAAAACTCACTTCAATGCTGGGCAACTCTAAAAGTGAGCAAGGCTGAGGAACGGAGTGGAAAATGTGATCACAGTTTCAATTTGAAGCTGTCAGGAGTAAATAAGGAGTATGTGGCTGGAAGCCATGGAGGGCAGGATTACTGAGCCCCGCTCTGCTGCAGCTCATTTCCACCTTTACTACAAAAAAACTCGAAGAGAGAGAGAGACTTTAAACTACTAAATGCCAGCCAACAAAAATATATAGATCCGGTGCATAAAGTTCCAAATGCCTCCTGATTAAAAATCTTATTTTTATAAGACTAATCCTGCATCTTTTCAGCCTCGTGCATCTGCGTTTCCTTTCTTGTAAGGCTCAGTTGCAGATGTGATGTGATGCCACTCGGTGCAACCTCTTAGCCAAGACAAAAATAACCTCAAGTCGGATGTAAAATATGCAGCCTGTGGAACGTGTCAGAGGGGATTATGGGAGCTTGGTCATATTGATATCAAGGAGTAAGTTAGAAATCAGTGGAGTAGCTTAGCAAGGAGGGAAAAAACAGGGTTAAGTTGAGGAGAAAAGTCACAAATGTTGGTCAATGCTCTTTATTTTTGTGCAGCTCACATTAGAATCAGTGAGGTCAAGCGTGATATATAAATGCACATAAAAAGCCAGACATTAACGTAGACCGTACACGCAGCTGGAGGCTGCAATTGCTCATAAAGACTCCTCTGAGCTTTCTATCATTTCCATTTAAGCTTCTTGAGAAAAGCAAAATAAAAGCTAGCAGAAGCCCTCCATTATAGTACATCAACATCCCCAGAGTGTCTTCCGCTTCTGGCCATATTTGCCTCTCGTGCAATGACAACAACAGCTTTTCATTTCCTGTTTGTTGGAAACATTTTAATGCAAGACAATGAACTGCAGGCAGTTAAAACATATCGTACGTTGTGCAAAAACATTAGAAATCTGTTCCTGCGCACTTGATTACAGTTCTAGTACCTTTATCAAACAGTAAGTGGTTGTGCGTGTGTGTGTGTGTGTGTGTGTGTGTGCCCATATTTAATGTGGCATCAGATCAGCGAGTTCACACAATAGCCTCCCACATCGTATGCAGATCGAGGCACAGCAGAGGATAGTGGGTGGATTAGAAAGCTCTGGGGTTATGTTTCTCTTTTCTGACGTTTCCAGCTGGTTCTAACAGCTCAGACAAGAGGAATCCGAATCACTGCAGATGATACAAGCAAATGAACCAGGGTAGATACAATAAAAACCAATTAGATGGACACAAAAGACGACATTTTCCATGCTGGGGCTTTGCCGAAGTGAAAAAAAATATGTTATCAGTGAGTGTACATTTCAGAAATGGGATTTTTTAAATTGCTTTAAGACAGCCGAGAGATCATGTTCTCCCTTTGGCCTCAGATGTTCTGCTCATGTTTTGCACAATAGGAAAAGTATTCACAGACGCACAAAGGAGTACATGTGCCTCCTCATTTGCATTCCACACACACTCACGTTACAGCACAGATGGTCAACCGCAGGGCGAACATATCCGTGACTGGCTCATTTTTCTTGCTGACCACTGCTCTGTTTTGCTTAAAGCTTGTTAGTGCTCAGGCCAGGAGAGCCGATTAGGATGGGTGGCCAGTTGAGTTAAGCTTAGTGCTGCAATGCACACAGTTCACATAAACATCGTTACGAATGTCGGGAAGCGAGGGGGAGAGATAGAGAGCTCACATGGGGGGAGAGTGTTATGATTACAGAGTGGGAAAAAATGGGTCCACTCTTATAAATCAAAAATGATGCAGTCATTAAAGGAGACTTTTTGTGCTTTTTTGTTTTTTTCCTTTCCTTCAGTGTGTTATATAGGTTCTTGCGCATGTAAAAGGTATTGAAATTTAGAAAGGTCAACAGAAGCTCCTCTCTCCCACAGAAAACACTGCTCCTGAAACGCCTCGTCGGTAGTCCCGCCTTTAATTCCAAGACTTTATGACATCACACTACGTCACTGTGTCCTACATTTGCATAATTTACACCTAGCGGATCGTTTGGCTTGTAAGAATTGATTTAGCATAGCTGCCCTGTTGTTGTTAGCAGTGTTGGCTCAGGTGTGGGTGAGCTGACCAATCAGAGCAGACTGGGTATTCAGGGGGAGGGCCTTAAAGAGACAGGCGCTAAAACAGAGCGTTTCAGACAGAGCTGCAGCACTGGACAGTATGAGTTAACTGATGTGTTTTTTGAGAATTAAAGCATGTAAACATTTTCTAGTAGTAACCAAAAATAAAAATTAGGAACCTGAAAATGAGCATAATATGTGTCCTTTAAAGCTACAATGGAAGGTGGCACAGTGGGGTGCTGCAGCAAACTAAACTCATGATGAGTCAACTGGAGCTGACCTGGGTCGAGATTATTACCAGCTATATCAAATCCACACAAAAGGCACCTCTTGGTCCCTAAATACATTTCACAGAGACGGGAGTTGGAAAAAAAAAAAGATGTTCTCATTGTACTCCCACTCACTCTCTCTGTCACCACATCGTTCTCACCTCCTGATTATTTTTAGACCTGTCAAATGGCCTCCGTTTTGGTGCCTTCAGGTATCAGGGGGCCGCTCCCTGCCCGCCCGGCAGTTCATCAGTCCTGCTCGCATGCCTCCAGCTTCTCTCTTCATGCTTTTTACGTTATGTAAGGAGGCTGGAGCCAAGCAGCACATCTACAGTTGCCAGGTTCTGTTCCTGCTACTAATGCTACAAAGCTACTCTGACGCCACTCTCCATCGCCACATCTCCCCCTCTCTCTCTCTCTCTCTGTGTGTCTCTGCGTGAGCCAGTTTTTAAAAGCACTCGCTGCTCTCTCTGGATGTTTTGTGTGTCATGCCTCGCTTCTGTCCTGATTTCAAATTCAAATTATAAACACCGAGGCTTTTTCTCTCCATCAGTTCGGGTGCACAGGCAATGAAGAGGCCAAATGGGCTATTGCCCTTCATGGCCTCTCACTGTTAAATCAATCTTTTGAGGGATCGGAGGTATAAACTCACTGTGGCCAATAACCAGTAGTCAGACAGCCAAGGTGAGGAGAAATGAAAACCTATTAAACGCTAAGGTCTCCAGACAGTAAAGTTACCAAAGAAATATGTGACCAAAACAGCACGTCGGGGTGGCAATGTTATTTTCTGTGGCCTGAGGCCCTTTGAGTTGTCTCAACCTTGAAGTGCTGTCGAGGTGTTTCCTCCTGGTTTAATTTCCTGTTGGCTCACCAATCACAGATATCATCAACACCGACATGAGCCTGAGGAGGTCTGAGGGAAACATTAATATAACACTTGAATCGATAACACACGGACACACATGTGAGCCTGCCCGCACCTTTCTCTCCATCCATCTGTTCGACTCAGAATCAAGGCCGTCCTATGGCCAAAATAATGTCCTCTGTCATTATTTCACTGGGGCCAAGAGGGAAATTCATATCTGAAATGAGCTGAATCACTGATAGTGAGGTTGTCCAACAAACTACAGTCAGACTGCAGCTGGAGAGCACCTCCAGTGTGTGTATGTGTGTGCGTGGATGTACACACAATCACTGAACAAGGACTGCAGTTCTTCTATCAGAAAAGATGACAAATCTCATTAGTGCCAGTGGGCACATCAAAGATGCAGGTTCAGGATTTGACTCTCTCCCTCGCTGTGTGTGTGCGTGTTTATTTGTGTGCGTCTGCGTGAGGTCTCCCTGTGACTAAGAGGAAGCTTAACATTCACTCTGTATGTTATCACCGCTGTCACTCAGCTGTGCCTGGCACATTCTCAAAAAGCGCAGGGCTACAGAGAGCTGTGGGGAGACACATAATGACAAACAAAACGACAACAGACAGCGAACCACAGAGAAAACAACACGGCGAAACAACCGCGGCGTCTCAGAGACGCAGAGCAATGGAAAGTGTGTAATTTCTGAAAGATACATCAGGTTATCTAACCGCAAAATAAATACTGTTTTTATAAGCCAGAAAATCTGAAGCTCCAGCAAAAATCCTCTGCAGTGGATATTCAGCCTCTCCCCAACCCAAGTCTTTCCCAACACAGCTCCCCCATCCTTTTATTTATCTGTCCTACATTCTGCAGCCAGCTTCACCAATACAAACTCTACTTGTTTATCAGAAACCGTTTCACCACGAGAACGAGAAACAGCATAAATATGGGTTAATTGGACAGCTGGTAATTGGAGCATATTAGTCTCTCTGCTGCCACAGACAGTGTTCAGTGGGAACAGGAAAGTGGGGGATTTGGGATGATCTGACGCTGCTGACGGCCCAAAAACACTCTGTCGTGATGAAGAGTAAAACATGTCAAAAGTGAGGCCGCAGTATCACAATCCAAAAATCACATCAATGAACCAGCTGGTCCCTACACTGCACTTTGTCAGTCATTAAAAGATTTAAACATCAGAGAAAACAGAGATGAATGTTATTTTTTCACACTTCTGAATGTAGCATGGTCTCTCGAGGCTGTCCCAGGTTCCCTTGATTTAAGTTAAGGCTGTTCAAACTCTACAGGAGGTCTTCAATACTCCACAAAGGCTTTCCCTTTTGTGTCAATGCTGCAAAAACAACAGGTTGTCAGTTCTAGATCTTGAAGATCTGCATGATGTGCACGTATTTCTCACTGAACTTACTTTATCTGCAGTGTGCCTGTGAATCCTCCCCCACCTGAGGGTGAATCCAATCCTTCAAAACACTTCCTGTTGTATTTTTCCTCATATTTCGTCAACTTTGTTCCTGGCGCTGGTAGCTAATAAAAACTCCAATAATTGCGGTATTTTTCTTTGAAGTGTCACCTGTGTTTGTGTTGTGAACGGGGGAAGGGGAGGAACAGAGGGAATGGTGACGCAGAGAGATCTTGCAACACGACAAGATATGCATTTTTGCCTTATTAGACAGGAGAGACACAAGAATCGGAACAAACCCGAAGAAGCAACTAGATTTCAGAGAAATGCTCCCCCAAAATACACAGCCCGCTACTACCAATATTTGTAAGCAGCTTCACAGAAAACAAAGTTGCTTCTGATTGACTTGGAACCCCTACAGGTAATGCGAACAAACACAAACAATCCTGTGCTCAGACTCGCCTCGCTGATGGTGAACACATAAATAAACAACCACCACTGCTGCTAAAAATCTTTCTGATGTGACTCGGGCACAAATGTTCACAGACGAGTTGATGTTTTAAAGTTTTATTCACCTAAGTTTAGTCTCGTTCGTTGACTTCCTATCCCGGAAGTAATGGCGACTTAATGAAATGCATCACTTGATCACATTTAAATGCTACTTTAATGCACCAGTAGATATAAAAATCAATAGTATAAAAATATAACAGTGACAGGATCCATTCTGCATAATGACAATTGTAGACTTTGACACGCAACTTGTTCTTTTATGTTTCTTATTGATTTCTACTTTATCTTCTAACTACTAGTTATCATCTGAACACTTTTTACTCAGTTTTGCATGTATGCGTCTCTTTCTGAATGGAGCCCAGCTGTTGCTCAAGATAAAATCTTGCAGTTGCTTGTGAATGATCTGCGTTGGGATCATTGCAGTCTTGTAAATCAAACTGAAAGTGACAGTTAAAATCATCTGTCTGTGAACAATGTGAACAGGTGGACGCCAAGTTGGCACGGTCGGAGCAAACAGCTGCTTTCAGAACGCCACTCGGGGAATACAAACCGCCTGTGTCTGTTTCTCGAAACCAGATTAAAATAAAAACACTGACATGGTTGACTGAGAGGGATACCAGAGGGTCGGCTCGCCTCACTGCCCCAAACATCGAATTTAATTGCTTTTTTCATTAAAAAATGAACAGGGTACATCTGAGTGCAACCTGATTTCCATCTAAAGTATCGTCCCTCTTCTTCGTCGTACTATATCTTACCCAGAAAAATAAACCTGTGAAGTTATTATTTGTGATTAAAACCTGCAGAGGGATGTTCATTTAGAAGCTGGGCGTGCGTATGCAGACACAACCTCTGCTGCAGGTGAAGATAACACAAGGGGGAAAGTGCCAATGTGTCTTTATTCAAGAGCTGCACCTGCTGTCAGTACAGTTTTGAGGTGCTGACACTTGGACTTTTTTTTTTTCAGGTTCGAAGATTTGATATTTTTCAAGCTTTGACTTTGAGACCTGTGACATGTTGTGCATTTTAATACTCTAAAGTACTTCAAAGTATATTTTAAGGTATTTTAGGCGACATGTATCAGTTTACGTGTCACAGGTTATTGCATCAATATATTTATCAATACTTTGATGAATAGATTTTACTGTTAATTCTTCTACCATCTGTAAAACCATTTGTATTCATGTTAATCACAAAGACTTTGTAAATAAAAACACTTGATGAGATAAAAAAAAACAAATGTATTCTTGGAAACAGATGGAGAGGGATTCAAGTGAAAACTGCAGAATGGTAAACAGACTTTATGACAGAGTGTCTGCTGTGTTCAAAATAGTGCTTCACATTTATATTTGCAGCATTTGGCAGACGTTCGCACCGAAGGCAGCTTAAAGTGCTGCTCAGTGTTCATGATTAAGTAACTAACAGATCAAGTGAACATGAGCCATCCAAGTGGATGAGTTCAAGAGTTAAAATTGTGCGCGAGACCAAGAAGCTTTGAGTGATTCTCTAGTTCAAATTCCACGTTAAATTTCATTTTTAATCAATTTATTTTTTAAGTCACAGGCTTAAATCTGGTACCAAGAATGTTAATGTCCATCTGTATGGTGGTGTGGAAGAAAAAAACATTCCTTCAAGTCTAATTCTGTGGCTGGTTCAGCTGAGGTCTATTCACTGTGCAGCAGAGACACAAGTTCACAGCAAGACATTGAAACTAACAGCACTCAGGACTGTATTCTTGTCCTTTCTGTCCTGTCAGCTCCAGGGCAGGAGGGCATCTGGGATTCTGGTGCAAGCTGAGTTCCTGTGATAGTCAAGGTATGACTCCTCACAGAGTTGGTCTGGGCTCTCCTCACAATACAACAAAGATTCAATCACAGGGATCTGTTAATGAATGTCAGACAGTTTGACTTAACACAGAGCTCACTGTCATATAGAAGAGGAGACACATGTGCACTCCCTATGGCACTGAGCAGCAAAGAGCATGAGCACGGACATAACCCTAAGTCAGGTGTAGTTTACTGGGCATTCATTGTACACTTGAACAATGCCTTGGCACTGACATTGGCATGCCTTGCAACAAAATACTTAATTCTTATGAACTGGACAGTTTGAAAAGTCAATTGTTTTAACTTAAATGTTTGCAGGACTTTCTAAATCTTATTAACACGAAAGAAGCTGCATCATCTCTGTCTAAGTGCTTCATCGTAGGCAACTGGACTGAGGCTTCTTCAGTTCAGACGAACTGGAGGGGATTGCAGGCTTTTAAACTCTGAGTGGGAGTGTTGTTAAGGACATGTGCAAGCTTCAGAGTCATTAGGGCCACTTGTGGGTCGTTGACCCAACCGGCCTTCATGTGGGTTGCTAGGGCTAGAATTACCATGACCTGGATGACTGAGAACCTTCATCAACATCATCTCTTAAGTCTGGATAGGGGAGGGAAAGGCATACGGGATGCAATAATGTATCACTAACATCTTTCCCGCTTCTCTTCGTAAAAGGTCACTGTTGGTAAAATAATGTTGTTTTTTGTTTCCCTAAAAAAAACATTCAATCTCTGTTGGAGCAAAGCATGTGTTCTTGTAAAATCATGTATATGCACATGTTTCTATGGACACATGTTGATGAAGGTTCTCAGTCATCCATGGTAATAATAAGTGCTATATTGTAGGTAACTGGACTTGTTTCAGTCTGCTGAAGACGTTTCACCTCTCATCCAAGAGGCTTCTTGAGTTCTGTTCGGTTCAGAACTCAAGAAGCCTCTTGGATGAGAGGAAACTAAGTCCAGTTGCCTACGATATAGCACTTAGTATTCTATGGACACACTGTGTAAATACACACACATGCATAAAATACTTTAACACTGTACCCCTTATAGGTCCTTGTAGTGTCATAATGTCTTTTCATAATAAAAACTTAAATGGTAAAAAGAAGGGAAGACACTTAAATCATACAAAAATAATAATAAAACTATCTTCTTCGACACTGGAGCATCAAACAGCACATTTATTATGGCTCCCTGTGCTATAGTATTAAGAAATATAGAAATAATAAATAGTGATGTTGCATAGCTCAGATAATTCTGTCAGAAACCGCCACATAATTGGAAGTGCATGTTTCACACCATGTCTGCATTTGCAAACATTGAAATCAACATCATTAGACCAAAACAGCTTGCCTGATAATGGTGCTAAAGTCACATATCACATGACCCAGACATCAGAGGTGTGAGTGGTGATTGATCACACTTTACTTAAACATTACCCGAGTTTTGGCTCATTTAAAGAAACAATGGCCGAAACAATCTCCCTCATCACCACCAGAGAGCAACGATGTGCCAAATGTTACATAAGTACGCTTGAAAGACAATTTCATATATAGTGCAAGGCTGACCACGAAAACAGTTCATTTAAAAACCTGATATTTGACATTCGACCTCTCCGAGTCTATTGCATTCAGTCCGCCTTTTTGCGAACAGAAAGTGAGAGGACTCCTACAGCAGCTGTGGAAAAACTGAATAAAAGAAAGTCAAAGGTCGGAGAATTCAGACAAGGAATCCACCTGCAGTGCAGCTCCTGGTTGCGAATAAAGATCAACAAGCTGTCTGACACATACAGACCACTCTCTCCGTCTGTCTGCATGCTCCGACTCCTCCGCTAGTTACGGATCTCTCGCTGCTGTCTGGGCCGTGTCTCAGAATAGCATCATAAATGTGTGTATGGATTGACTTCACACACTTTGAGGGCCCTGCACAGTTTGCCAAGAGTCAGAGGTGTCGCCGACCTTCAGACGGACAAGGACGAGGACAATCACAGGTAGCTGCAAAGCCTTTTAAATCCTGCTGAATTGATCAAGGAGCCCGGCGAGACGTAAAAACACACTCATCCAGATGAGAAGCTGAGGCGATGCTGCCCGGCAGCTCAAGAGGACTTTGAGGATGAGCAGGCCTGTGATAGTTCAGAGCATCAGGTTATCATGTTAAACTATGCGAGGAGATAGAACCAACATTAAGGAAATGAAAATCGCAGCCGCGTCAAATTACCTCCAGAGCAAATTTACCCAATTCTGTCTTGTGCTGCGAACTTGACTTGATTTCTTGAGACAGCGCCCTGAGGTAGAGGTTGCTCATCCACAAGCCGTTGGTGCGCCGCTCACTCCACAGCTCTTAGATCAACATCGATTACATGAAATCTGACTTCTGAAACTTTTGTGAGAGGCCTCACTGTCCTCTGCATCAAAGTGTGCGAGTAACTGAAGGCTCCACCTGTCTGCTTCATTTTTCATGCCTCTTTTCCTGCTCTACTTCTCTGAGGATGATGGATGCTCTTGAAATCTTCGGGGGACAGCTGGTCATTAGGCTGGAGGTAAAGTGAGACTCGCCACATGACTGTGCTGAGTGGCAAAGAAGGTTACAGCAGAGGAATAAGAGGCAGGGCAGCGAGCTTGAGCACTTTTGTTGGCCGACATTACAGAGTCACATTGTTATGCAGCAGATAATAGCCTGCAGGTCAGACCGGGGGGCCTGGGGAGCAGCCGGCTGTCATTCATTCAAGGTGACAATAAGCCGATGTCACCAAAAGTCCTAGTTGTGGCTCTGCAGTGTGCCGGGCCTCTGGGTGTTGTGTGTGTCAGAGAGTGCTGCATCAACACTTGAGTTGCTCACATGAATCAGGAAAGATTTTTTTAAAAAATGCTGTGACATAGTATAAAAGCGCCCGCTGTCTGCAACATAACCACCCTGCATCCACACTGATCGCCTCGACAAATCACTCTGCACGCAGCCGAACAACAAGACCACCACTGCTGCATTCACCGCATGAGGCTCAGCAGCTTCTGCTCTATAGCTCACCTGGGACTGTGCATGAAATTTATAGCCCCTTCCAGACGCTGTATTTTCACCTTGCAGTTGAAAGGCAAAGACAGAGCTTCTGGTTTAAAAGCAGTCTCCAGCTGGCTACAAACACCACAGATAGAGGTCGATGCTCTCTATCGCTGCCTCCGCTGAGCAGTCTACCCTTCAAACGTTCAGACAGCCATGAGAACCCCCAGAGACCAACGCTTCCTGTTCTGTATCCAGCTCTCAGTGCTGCTGCTGCTGCTGCCCTTCCCACAAACACACACACACACACACACACGCACATGCACATCAAGCATTTAATTCATACCAATGTGTGCTCTCCTGCTTCAGTAAGGTGGCAGCTGCCTCTGCACCCGAGCTTCAGGAGGTGAAAAACCTCTGAGAGGAAAAGACAAAAAGAGGAAGTCACAAAGTTCAGTGTCAAAACAACTTCAAGTGTTTTCAGGAATTAATTGAAGGCAGCTGGCGCTCGGTGTCAACAACTGAATTTACTTCTCAGTTATATCAGTCGATTAATCGATTCGTTGATCGAAAGAAAAATGGTTGTCAACTATTTTGATAAATTGATTAATCGCTTCAGTCATTTTTCAAGCAAAAACGTCAATTATTTCCTGGTTCGAGGTTCTTAAAAGTGAGGATTTGCTGTTTTCTTTGACATTTATGACAGTAAATGAAGAGTCTTTGGGTTTTGGACTGTTTGTTGGCCAAAAGAAGTAATCTGAAGACGTCACTTTCGGCTCTGGGAAATTGTGATGAGCATTTTTCACATCTTATAGACTAGACAATCAATCTGAAAAATAATTGGCTGATTAATCGATAACGACAACAATGGTTTGCTGCAGTCAGTGTTTCCAGCTGACCAGTATTTGACCTTTCATGAGATGGTCAAGAGCCCCGCCACACTGGCGGTCGCCAGATAAGCACCAGATTTGTTTTGCACAAGCCGGCTAAGAAATAAAATAATTTTCCAGAGAACTAATATTAGATTAGGCATCTTTATCACACACATCAGTGCTCGTCTCCACTTTTTCAAGCATTGGCGCACTGTCACAAAAACAACCTACAGCGTCCTGCATAGATGATGCATTTTTATGTTACGTACTTGTCAGGACACATCAGGACACATTAGTCTTAACGCTACAAAGACATGTGGTCCTGACCATCTCTGCAATTGGTTTGAGTAATCGGATTACAATGCATCTTGGAGGTTGTCTACAGTTGTATTTAGAGCTGTCAACTTGCCCAAGACACATTTTTAAAACCAAGTATGAACAGTGTCCCAGAAGTGTTGAGGCTCTATATTTTTGGAAAATGTTGCCACTTTTCCTTTGTCACGTTATATAATTTAGCTGTGGTTACAACAGACATCGAGGCAGAAAGCGTGGCATAAATGATTCTTAAGCTCTCACAAGTCATGACAACATACAGTTGAATGGACGAAGACAAACAGTAGTAACAAACAGACTTGTCAACATGAAGTCTCCTATAAATTAGCATAAGACTTCTCTGAAGTATAAACAAAATGTAGAAGAGTCAGAAAGAAGCATTTAGCAAAGAGCACAGTTTGATCCCCTCGGGGCATTTTGGGAACATGTTTTTAAATCTCCTGTGTTTTTAGTAAAGTACTGGCTTTAAATGGAGTGTTATCTATTTTTTATTTTTACTTGTATCTATAATGAATTACTTTGTTTTGTTTTGCATCATGTTTTTTAATTCTCTTGTTTGTTTTTTTCTTGTATTATTGTACATGTCGTCAGGTCGCCCTTGAAAATTACATCTTTGGCTGAATGGGACTTATCGGATTTAATATCTATCATACTTTTAAAAAATTATATTCTTATTTTCTCCCAAAAACATTTCATCATACTGTATGTATATGGTTCATAGTGATTGGGCCATTTCGCATTGCAGAAACCAAAGAGGTCAAAAGGTCAAAATTTCAGCATGGATACCCGACCAGAAACCCGTCAGGACCTGGACAGAAATGTAGATGTGTCTGGGTTTGGGTCAGGTTCAGTCAAGTTAAATGATATGGTGCTTTCAAATTCTTTAATCGAAAATATAGTGTAAAAAATAAAGTGATATTAAATTATATCTGATAAGTGATGAATCTACTGTCTGTATTGGGGCTACAGACTATGTTCAGGTTATATTAACTGTCGGGTATGGCTGTAAAAAACAGAACACCTGTTGAGCTCGGGTCAGGCTGAGTTAGTACTCTCTTGGACTGGGTTGGGAGTAAACAGAAAAATGTGGCCCAGAGCTGCCCTCTAGTAAAAAAAAAAATGAAAATGATGCTAAGATAGCCCTTTAGTCGCGACTATAGGTCAGGCTTTACAAGCACTGGATCCTCCATTTCCCATAATTCAACTCTATACTGTCTTTTAATTAGACATTAGAAACAAACATCTTCTAAGCTTCCAGTTTGTCATCAGTTTTAAGTCTCAAATTCCCGACCTCTGATGAGCTGCAGAGAAAATTATAAAAGTGTTTTCACAGGCCGAGTTCTCTTCATGACTAGTAAACTGACCTTTATGCATAACATCAGTGAAGCTCCCCTTCAAACGTCCTACATAATAACAGCTCAGCACAGTGTTACATGAAGTGAATGTGATTTGCATCTAAAACAGATAAACTGTGAAACAACAACTTATGCACAGAAGTTTGAGACTGATGCAAGAGGAAACAAAAGACCAAAATGAACTCATCTCCATCTGTGACCATCAGTATCAGCAGAGGAGCCGCCAGTGGCAGCACCTCATCCCTAGCGTGGGAGAGTGGGTGCTGATTGTAGGACAAGGACGAGAGAGTTGGTTCAGTCATTTTTCAAGAGGATCAGTGGACTCTTCACTGCCACCCACTCCCATAAACACAGCTCACCCTCAGCGGGGAGCAGAGAGACTGTGTGTCTGCAGATGGACAGAGGAGGTACGACTGTGTGGGCAGCAGAGAAAGTACACTCGACATCCTCTCCTGATGCCGGTCATATGAGAGCCACATGGCTGCAGCTTCCCCTCACCTGCAGCAGAGAGCCAGTGGGATGGTGAGCGCTGTGATAACACTCATTTTCTGCTTGGATGGACAGGCAACTGAAAAGTCACATGCTTTAAGTCAGAAATAGCACTGGTTCATCCACTGTCGGTGATGTGAGTTGAGGTCTACAGTGCTAGCATTAATCTGCAGGTCGTACATGAAGAGTTTCATCTATTATGAGTCATGTGACACAGGTGACAGAATGAATGACCTTTGTTGATAGAGGGCAGAAAAAAAAACAAACTACAGTTTGGCCTGATGGTGACGCCTGAGAAAAGTCTGACAAGAAACACTTTTGTCCTCTAAAACATTAAAACATAGGATCCATCATAAAGGATCAACTTCATCCTTTGGGGCAGAACCATTTTTGGTCCAAAGTGCTGTACAGAAATGCAGCTGATGGCATTTTTTCAAATGCTTTTTCAAAGTTTAAGTCCACAAAACATTTCTGGAGCTTCACAGCAAAACAGCGTTACAGGATTTTCCTTAACTGAAGTAGATGGAGACACAATTCAAAAACACACTGAGAAAAACATACAATGGCTCCATGCAGCTTGTCCAGCATAATCCAAGTCACCAGAAGCCTCGAGGTAAGTGACGCGTTTCCAAATTAATTTAAAAACGCATTACTTACACCTCGAGACATGTTAGAGCTCACGCATCCACTTCAGGCAGGGTGCGTGCTTATGTTTTTAGTTTAGCAGCTAGTTAAGATTTTGGGCTTTAAAAATAAAGGGTGTGACTAATGGCATGTGGGTGAGCGGATAACATCTTAATTTTCATTGTTGGGTGAACTTATCCTTCAGGATTAAAAAAAAACAAACAAAAACAAAGTGACATATTACTCATACATTTGAACATAATGCTACTCGACGAGTACGTTTTGGTTGGCGCATGAATATAAACGAGTCCAAGTCATTTAGAAGCAACCGTCCTGATGATTAACTGGAGCTTGTGTCACATTTATTGCACTGACAGCAAGTTCTTAGCACATACTGCTGCTTTTAGAGGTCACTGGCTTTGACTCACTTCTGTCCGTACAGAACAGCAAACCAGACAAATGCTTGAAAAGTTGCTGCCATAAAAATGTTGTAACCTTATTAAGTCTTCAGCATGAGGATTACAGGTTCAGTCAGCTCAGCTTCTCATTAGGTCAAATATTCAGCATTTGACCAGAAACCTGACTGAGAGCAGACTACCGAGACAGTTTGGTTCCTCTGTGCCAGTGATCAAATGCAGTTGTAATCTACATCAAGGAAGTGGAAAACTACTCCAAATCACATTAGAAAACTACATGTATGGATCTTTTAGTGACCAATTAAAACAAACAATGGATTAATACATAAGCCACTCACAATTAGGGATATGAGTGTTTCATTTGTCGTCATCTGAATTTTTATTTTGGTCCCCAAAAATGACATGCCATGTGACTTTTATCGCACATATGCCATATAAAGACTAAACTCACTGGCATTTTAATCTGCAATGTTCGTTCTAAAATACAATTAAACCTGCCCAACACAGGAACCATTATATATTGTATATAAATAAAGCATGAACTCCATACACTTAACATGTTTAATGCACCAAATTGCAAAGTGGAAGGCTTTTATGCACATGAACATAATGCTGTCATCACTTCAGTTGGGGTCAAGCTGTAGAAAACCATTAACATTTTAGAGCGACCCAACACAACGAGTAATTTCAGAAGTATTGATACCAAATAAGCGTACGTTTTAAGAGTCCATAAGCAGTAAAAGCTGCATTAACGAGATCCTACACACGAGGAATTTTACCAACTGCTCCATTTCCTCACTTCGTCTCAGCTCTGCTGTTGAACCAAGTATCATTACTGCCATCTAGTGGAGGCCACAGCAATTTCAAGGCAAGAGGATAAAGTTTTATTGAATCAATATATAAACATACAAAAAAAACACTGGAACAATACAACACTGTCAATATGACACATTAATCAGCAGGGCAAGAGACTTCAGCTGGAGTGGACAGCTCAACATCCTAAAAAACAGAAAAGTCCAAGTTGGAGTATCATTCAGATCACACATGCCGTTTATTATAATGTGCATCTACTTGGCTCTTACTGTTCTGACGTCTTCAATGATGACCAAGCCTTTCTCCTGAACTTCAATGTCACTTTCCGTGTTGTTGTGCGAGCAGTACTCCTCACTCTCCGTCTCTACAGTACTGGGCTGAGAAAGGATCAGCATTAGGATCCCTTTGTGTCTCCAACCATCATAGAGCATGTTAAAAGGCTTTAAACATTATAGTTTGTTTTGCACCATTGCAGGTAAAGTACATGCCTGACCACATATCACTAGAAACTGAATATGTGATAATGTCCAGAACAGAAAATTCTCATGTATACTACAGATTAAAAGAAGTGAAACTGAAATGTCCAGATAAACATTCAATTCCCTTCAAATTATGGGCAAGGCAAGAACATAAGAGCACTAACCTCATAGTCAGGATCCTCCTCAGGGGAGTCATCATCAGCGAGCTCCTGATTGAGCGCCTCCACCCAGGTCGGGTGCTCTTCTTCCTCCTCATCCTCCAACTCATCCTGCTTTCTCTTGCTGCCCTTTCCGCAAGGTTTAGTAGGAGAGACTCTGATTTCTGTTGGGAAACAAGCTCATTTTTAAAAAGCAGTAACCCATGCTTCCACATATGAAGCCGTGCATTTAAGGATACCGTCACCAAATCTGTTCCCGTTTGACCCCGCTGGGTAGGAAAACCATGTTGACCTGTATTTTGCCAAGTTACCCCAAAGAGCCAAGGAACAATTCAAGTGTTTTACATTTTTCTAGTTAGGAACTGATGCACTCGGCAGGGTACAAAAATATAAATCTGGCACCTGATCCCTGCTTTTTTTGATGCCAATTATGCTCTTAATTCACCAGTACCAGATATATTTTGAGGATTGCCCAGCCTTGGTGTAGGTATTCGGTCCCATGCCTGTGAACGATAAGCTTCAGCCAAACTATAATAGTATAGTATAATTCAAAAGCCCAAAGGTTTTAACAATATGAGGGGGCTCTTTGATACAGAATATCAAAAGGTAGGGGGAAAAAAAGGCTTTATTCACATGGCCTTTCCATATTTAAGCTAATCTTCATTTTTAACTTGCAGCCTTTGAGCACAATTGTCAAACCACCTCCAGAAATAAATAAATCTCTTAAATCCAAATTATCTGGAGTTTCCTCAGAATTTAGAGTGCCATCTTTAAAACGCTTGTTTTGTCCAGTGATTTAATTAAAATAGGTGTCAATTTATGTCTAATGCAGAAGTAAAGGCTTTACTTTACTGTGAAAAAAACTCTGAAAAGAAAACACCAGCTACACAGACAGCACACCTGGAGAGAGGGAGCGCCCAATGCTGCTGGACACCGGGTACCCCAGGGCCCCCTGCACCCAGCGGGGCAGGACGGACAGCAGCAGGCGGGTGACCCGGTGCAGGCGCTTGCGGCCGGCGAGGCTCTGGCGTCCGGGGCTGGAGACCGAGGCAGTGACGAGGGCCTTCTCTTGTGGCTGCCGGAAGCCCAGCACCCACCAAAACCCGCGGTACGTGCGGACCTAAAAGTGAGCGCCATGTTAGGTCGCATGTAAAAGCTAACATGCTAAATGTAGCTAAACATGAGTTTTCTGCTCGTACCATGATGCCGAAGGGCCAGAAGAGGCCGCGCAGCACGGAGCGAAACACCCCGTCCCTCCTCACAACTCTGTCCTGCAG